>NW_024037052.1:2483548-3083548 GCF_015706575.1 Patiria miniata
ACGGGATGTTCTCTACTGAGGTGCTGTTGGCGGTTTCCGAGTTGAGTTCGTTCCATGTTTAATTTCATGTGTTTTTTTTTCTTAGTGTTTTATTGTATCGTGGGGGCCCCTGTGTTTTGTATGTGTAGGTGTTGAAGTCAAAGACTTACTTTCCAAAATGCAATATAGCCATTTGGAATACTGGTGCCAAAGTCTCGAGTTTAAGACTCCAGAGATTAACTGCCAGTAGAAAAGCTGGCTCTCAAGCAAATTCTTGCCAAAAGTGAGGAAAAATGGCGTTATGGCCTTTGGAAGAAAAGTCTTTGAATTGATGTTGAAATTAAGTTGAGAAGGATGTAACTACAAACACCGTTTTCTTTTTCTCTTTGCAGTTTTTTTTTTCTCCTTTCTCTTGTTGCAGGTACTGACGACGCCGAGGGACGGGATGTTCTCTACTGAGGGTGCTGTTGGCGGTTTCCGAGTTTGAGTTTCGTTCCATGTTTAATTTCATGTTTTTTTTTTTTTCTTAGTGTTTTATTGTATCGTGGGGCCCCTGTGTTTTGTAGTGTAGGTGTTGAATCAAAGACTTACTTTCCAAAATGCAATATAGCCATTTGGAATACTGGTGCCAAATGTCTCGAGTTTTAAGACTCCAGAGATTAACTGCCAGTAGAAAAGCTGGCTCTCAAGCAAAATTCTTCCCAAAAAGTGAGGAAAAATGGCGTTATGGCCTTTGGAAGGAAAAGTCTTTGAATTGATGTTGAAATTAAGTTGAGAATGGATGTAGACTCACAAACACCGTTTTCTTTTTCTCTTTGCAGTTTTTTTTCTTTCCTTTCTCTTGTTGCAGGTACTGACGACGGCCGGGACGGGATGTTCTCTACTGAGGGTGCTGTTGCGGTTTCCGAGTTGAGTTCGTTCCATGTTTATTTCATGTGCTTTTTTTTTCTTAGTGTTTTATTGTATCGTGGGCCCCTGTGTTTTGTATGTGTAGGTGTTGAAGTCAAAGACTTACTTTCCAAAATGCAATATAGCCATTTGGAATACTGGTGCCAAATGTCTCGAGTTTAAGACTCCAGAGATTAACTGCCAGTAGAAAAGCTGGCTCTCAAGCAAAATTCTTCCCAAAAAGTGAGGAAAAATGGCGTTATGGCCTTTGGAAGAAAAGTCTTTGAATTGATGTTGAAATTAAGTTGAGAATGGATGTAGACTAACAACACCGTTTTTCTTTTTCTCTTTGCAGTTTTTTTTCTTCCCTTTCTCTTGTTGCAGGTACTGACGACGGCCGGGACGGATGTTCTCTACTGAGGGTGCTGTTGGCGGTTTCCGAGTTGAGTTCGTTCCATGTTTAATTTCATGTGCTTTTTTTTTTCTTAGTGTTTTATTGTATCGTGGGGCCCCTGTGTTTTGGTATGTGTAGGTGTTGAAGTCAAAGACTTACTTTCCAAAATGCAATATAGCCATTTGGAATACTGGTGCCAAATGTCTCGAGTTTTAAGACTCCAGAGATTAACTGCCAGTAGAAAAGCTGGCTCTCAAGCAAAATTCTTCCCAAAAAGTGAGGAAAAATGGCGTTATGGCCTTTGGAAGGAAAAGTCTTTGAATTGATGTTGAAATTAAGTTGAGAAATGGATGTAGACTAACAAACAGTTTTCTTTTTCTCTTTGCAGTTTTTTTTCTTCCCTTTCTCTTGTTGCAGGTACTGACGACGGCCGGACGGGATGTTCTCTTCTGAGGGTGCTGTTGGCGGTTTCCGAGTTGAGTTCGTTCCATGTTTATTCATGTGCTTTTTTTTCTTAGTGTTTTATTGTATCGTGGGGCCCCTGTGTTTTGTATGTGTAGGTGTTGAAGTCAAAGACTTACTTTCCAAAATGCAATATAGCCATTTGGAATACTGGTGCCAAATGTCTCGAGTTTTAAGACTCCAGAGATTAACTGCCAGTAGAAAAGCTGGCTCTCAAGCAAATTCTTCCCAAAAAGTGAGAAAAATGGCGTTATGGCCTTTGGAAGGAAAAGTCTTTGAATTGATGTTGAAATTAAGTTGAGAATGGATGTAGACTCACAAACACCGTTTTTTTTTTCTCTTGCAGTTTTTTTTCTTCCCTTTCTCTTGTTGCAGGTACTGACGACGGCCGGGACGGGATGTTCTCTACTGAGGGTGCTGTTGGCGGTTTCCGAGTTGAGTTCGTTCCATGTTTAATTTCATGTGCTTTTTTTTTCTTAGTGTTTTATTGTATCGTGGGGCCCCTGTGTTTTGTATGTGTAGGTGTTGAAGTCAAAGACTTACTTTCCAAAATGCAATATAGCCATTTGGAATACTGGTGCCAAATGTCTCGAGTTTTAAGACTCCAGAGATTAACTGCCAGTAGAAAAGCTGGCTCTCAAGCAAAATTCTTCCAAAAAGTGAGGAAAAATGGCGTTATGGCCTTTGGAAGGAAAAGTCTTTGAATTGATGTTGAAATTAAGTTGAGAATGGATGTAGACTAACAAACACCGTTTTCTTTTTCTCTTTGCAGTTTTTTTTCTTCCCTTTCTCTTGTTGCAGGTACTGACGACGGCCGGGACGGGATGTTCTTCTACTGAGGGTGCTGTTGGCGGTTTCCGAGTTGAGTTCGTTCCATGTTTAATTTCATGTGCTTTTTTTTCTTAGTGTTTTATTGTATCGTGGGGCCCCTGTGTTTTGTATGTGTAGGTGTTGAAGTCAAAGACTTACTTTCCAAAATGCAATATAGCCATTTGGAATACTGGTGCCAAATGTCTCGAGTTTTAGACTCCAGAGATTAACTGCCAGTAGAAAAGCTGGCTCTCAAGCAAAATTCTTCCCAAAAAGTGAGGAAAAATGGCGTTATGGCCTTTGGAAGGAAAAGTCTTTGAATTGATGTTGAAATTAAGTTGAGAATGGATGTAGACTACAAACACCGTTTTTCTTTTTCTCTTTGCAGTTTTTTTTCTTCCCTTTCTCTTGTTGCAGCAGGTACTGACGACGGCCGGGACGGGATGTTCTCTACTGAGGGTGCTGTTGGCGGTTTCCGAGTTGAGTTCGTTCCATGTTTAATTTCATGTGCTTTTTTTTTCCTAGTGTTTTATTGTATCGTGGGGCCCCTGTGTTTTGTATGTGTTGTTGAAGTCAAAGACTTACTTTCCAAAATGCAATATAGCCATTTGGAATACTGGTGCCAAATGTCTCGAGTTTTAAGACTCCAGAGATTAACTGCCAGTAGAAAAGCTGGCTCTCAAGCAAAATTCTTCCCAAAAAGTGAGGAAAAATGGCGTTATGGCCTTTGGAAGGAAAAGTCTTTGAATTGATGTTGAAATTAAGTTGAGAATGGATGTAGACTAACAAACACCGTTTTCTTTTTCTCTTTGCAGTTTTTTTTCTTCCCTTTCTCTTGTTGCAGGTACTGACGACGGCCGGGACGGGATGTTCTCTACTGAGGGTGCTGTTGGCGGTTTCCGAGTTGAGTTCGTTCCATGTTTAATTTCATGTGCTTTTTTTTTCCTAGTGTTTTATTGTATCGTGGGGCCCCTGTGTTTTGTATGTGTAGGTGTTGAAGTCAAAGACTTACTTTCCAAAATGCAATATAGCCATTTGGAATACTGTGCCAAATGTCTCGAGTTTTAAGACTCCAGAGATTAACTGCCAGTAGAAAAGCTGGCTCTCAAGCAAAATTCTTCCCAAAAGTGAGGAAAAATGGCGTTATGGCCTTTGGAAGGAAAAGTCTTTGAATTGATGTTGAAATTAAGTTGAGAATGGATGTAGACTAACAACACCGTTTTCTTTTTCTCTTTGCAGTTTTTTTTCTTCCCTTTCTCTTGTTGCAGGTACTGACGACGGCCGGGACGGGATGTTCTCTACTGAGGGTGCTGTTGGCGGTTTCCGAGTTGAGTTCGTTCCATGTTTAATTTCATGTGCTTTTTTTTCTTAGTGTTTTATTGTATCGTGGGGCCCCTGTGTTTTGTATGTGTAGGTGTTGAAGTCAAAGACTTACTTTCCAAAATGCAATATAGCCATTTGGAATACTGGTGCCAAATGTCTCGAGTTTTTAGACTCCAGAGATTAACTGCCAGTAGAAAAGCTGGCTCTCAAGCAAAATTCTTCCCAAAAAGTGAGAAAAATGGCGTTATGGCCTTTGGAAGGAAAAGTCTTTGAATTGATGTTGAAATTAAGTTGAGAATGGATGTAGACTAACAAACACCGTTTTCTTTTTCTCTTTGCAGTTTTTTTCTTCCTTTCTCTTGTTGCAGGTACTGACGACGGCCGGGACGGGATGTTCTCTACTGAGGGTGCTGTTGGCGGTTTCCGAGTTGAGTTCGTTCCATGTTTAATTTCATGTGCTTTTTTTTCTTAGTGTTTTATTGTATCGTGGGGCCCCTGTGTTTTGTATGTGTAGGTGTTGAAGTCAAAGACTTACTTTCCAAAATGCAATATAGCCATTTGGAATACTGGTGCCAAATGTCTCGAGTTTTAAGACTCCAGAGATTAACTGCCAGTAGAAAAGCTGGCTCTCAAGCAAAATTCTTCCCAAAAAGTGAGGAAAAATGGCGTTATGGCCTTTGGAAGGAAAAGTCTTTGAATTGATGTTGAAATTAAGTTGAGAATGGATGTAGACTCACAAAACCGTTTTCTTTTTCTCTTTGCAGTTTTTTTTCTTCCCTTTCTCTTGTTGCAGGTACTGACGACGGCCGGGACGGGATGTTCTCTACTACTGAGGTGCTGTTGGCGGTTCCGAGTTGAGTTCGTTCCATGTTTAATTTCATGTGCTTTTTTTTCTTAGTGTTTTATTGTATCGTGGGGCCCCTGTGTTTTGTATGTGTAGGTGTTGAAGTCAAAGACTTACTTTCCAAAATGCAATATAGCCATTTGGAATACTGGTGCCAAATGTCTCGAGTTTTAAGACTCCAGAGATTAACTGCCAGTAGAAAAGCTGGCTCTCAAGCAAAATTCTTCCCAAAAAGTGAGGAAAATGGCGTTATGGCCTTTGGAAGGAAAAGTCTTTGAATTGATGTTGAAATTAAGTTGAGAATGGATGTAGACTAACAAACACCGTTTTCTTTTTCTCTTTGCAGTTTTTTTTTCTTCCCTTTCTCTTGTTGCAGGTACTGACGACGGCCGGGACGGGATGTTCTCTACTGAGGGTGCTGTTGGCGGTTTCCGAGTTGAGTTCGTTCCATGTTTAATTTCATGTGCTTTTTTTTTTCTTAGTGTTTTATTGTATCGTGGGGCCCCTGTGTTTTGTATGTGTAGGTGTTGAAGTCAAAGACTTACTTTCCAAAATGCAATATAGCCATTTGGATACTGGTGCCAAATGTCTCGAGTTTTAAGACTCCAGAGATTAACTGCCAGTAGAAAAGCTGGCTCTCAAGCAAAATTCTTGCCAAAAAGTGAGGAAAATGGCGTTATGGCCTTTGGAAGGAAAAGTCTTTGAATTGATGTTGAAATTAAGTTGAGAATGGATGTAGACTAACAAACACCGTTTTCTTTTTCTCTTTGCAGTTTTTTTTCTTCCCTTTCTCTTGTTGCAGGTACTGACGACGGCCGGGACGGGATGTTCTCTACTGAGGGTGCTGTTGGCGGTTTCCGAGTTGAGTTCGTTCCATGTTTAATTTCATGTGCTTTTTTTTTCTTAGTGTTTTATTGTATCGTGGGGCCCCTGTGTTTTGTATGTGTAGGTGTTGAAGTCAAAGACTTACTTTCCAAAATGCAATATAGCCATTTGGAATACTGGTGCCAAATGTCTCGAGTTTTAAGACTCCAGAGATTAACTGCCAGTAGAAAAGCTGGCTCTCAAGCAAAATTCTTCCCAAAAGTGTGGGAAAATGGCGTTATGGCCTTTGGAAGGAAAAGTCTTTGAATTGATGTTGAAATTAAGTTGAGAATGGATGTAGACTAACAAACACCGTTTTCTTTTTCTCTTTGCAGTTTTTTTTTCTTCCCTTTCTCTTGTTGCAGGTACTGACGACGGCCGGGACGGATGTTCTCTACTGAGGGTGCTGTTGGCGGTTTCCGAGTTGAGTTCGTTCCATGTTTAATTTCATGTGCTTTTTTTTTCCTAGTGTTTTTGTATCGTGGGGCCCCTGTGTTTTGTATGTGTAGGTGTTGAAGTCAAAGACTTACTTTCCAAAATGCAATATAGCCATTTGGAATACTGGTGCCAAATGTCTCGAGTTTTAAGACTCCAGAGATTAACTGCCAGTAGAAAAGCTGGCTCTCAAGCAAAATTCTTCCCAAAAAGTGAGGAAAAATGGCGTTATGGCCTTTGGAAGGAAAAGTCTTTGAATTGATGTTGAAATTAAGTTGAGAATGGATGTAGACTAACAAACACCGTTTTCTTTTTCTCTTTGCAGTTTTTTTTCTTCCCTTTCTCTTGTTGCAGGTACTGACGACGGCCGGGACGGGATGTTCTCTACTGAGGGTGCTGTTGGCGGTTTCCGAGTTGAGTTCGTTCCATGTTTAATTTCATGTGCTTTTTTTTTTCTTAGTGTTTTATTGTATCGTGGGGCCCCTGTGTTTTGTATGTGTAGGTGTTGAAGTCAAAGACTTACTTTCCAAAATGCAATATAGCCATTTGGAATACTGGTGCCAAATGTCTCGAGTTTAAGACTCCAGAGATTAACTGCCAGTAGAAAAGCTGGCTCTCAAGCAAAATTCTTGCCAAAAAGTGAGGAAAAATGGCGTTATGGCCTTTGGAAGGAAAAGTCTTTGAATTGATGTTGAAATTAAGTTGAGAATGGATGTAGACTAACAAACACCGTTTTCTTTTTCTCTTTGCAGTTTTTTTTCCTCCCTTTCTCTTGTTGCAGGTACTGACGACGGCCGGGACGGGATGTTCTCTACTGAGGGTGCTGTTGGCGGTTTCCGAGTTGAGTTCGTTCCATGTTTAATTTCATGTGCTTTTTTTTCTTAGTGTTTTATTGTATCGTGGGGCCCCTGTGTTTTGTATGTGTAGGTGTTGAAGTCAAAGACTTACTTTCCAAAATGCAATATAGCCATTTGGAATACTGGTGCCAAATGTCTCGAGTTTTAAGACTCCAGAGATTAACTGCCAGTAGAAAAGCTGGCTCTCAAGCAAAATTCTTCCCAAAAAGTGAGGAAAAATGGCGTTATGGCCTTTGGAAGGAAAAGTCTTTGAATTGATGTTGAAATTAAGTTGAGAATGGATGTAGACTAACAAACACCGTTTTCTTTTTCTCTTTGCAGTTTTTTTTCTTCCCTTTCTCTTGTTGCAGGTACTGACGACGGCCGGGACGGGATGTTCTCTACTGAGGGTGCTGTTGGCGGTTTCCGAGTTGAGTTCGTTCCATGTTTAATTTCATGTGCTTTTTTTTTCTTAGTGTTTTATTGTATCGTGGGGCCCCTGTGTTTTGTATGTGTAGGTGTTGAAGTCAAAGACTTACTTTCCAAAATGCAATATAGCCATTTGGAATACTGGTGCCAATGTCTCGAGTTTTAAGACTCCAGAGATTAACTGCCAGTAGAAAAGCTGGCTCTCAAGCAAAATTCTTGCCAAAAAGTGAGGAAAAATGGCGTTATGGCCTTTGGAAGGAAAAGTCTTTGAATTGATGTTGAAATTAAGTTGAGAATGGATGTAGACTAACAACACCGTTTTCTTTTTCTCTTTGCAGTTTTTTTCTTCCCTTTCTCTTGTTGCAGGTACTGACGACGGCCGGGACGGGATGTTCTCTACTGAGGGTGCTGTTGGCGGTTTCCGAGTTGAGTTCGTTCCATGTTTAATTTCATGTGCTTTTTTTTTCTTAGTGTTTTATTGTATCGTGGGGCCCCTGTGTTTTGTATGTGTAGGTGTTGAAGTCAAAGACTTACTTTCCAAAATGCAATATAGCCATTTGGAATACTGGTGCCAAATGTCTCGAGTTTTAAGACTCCAGAGATTAACTGCCAGTAGAAAAGCTGGCTCTCAAGCAAAATTCTTCCAAAAAGTGAGGAAAAATGGCGTTATGGCCTTTGGAAGGAAAAGTCTTTGAATTGATGTTGAAATTAAGTTGAGAATGGATGTAGACTACAAACACCGTTTTCTTTTTCTCTTTGCAGTTTTTTTTCTTCCCTTTCTCTTGTTGCAGGTACTGACGACGGCCGGGACGGGATGTTCTCTACTGAGGGTGCTGTTGGCGGTTTCCGAGTTGAGTTCGTTCCATGTTTAATTTCATGTGCTTTTTTTTTCTTAGTGTTTTTTTTATTGTATCGTGGGGCCCCTGTGTTTTGTATGTGTAGGTGTTGAAGTCAAAGACTTACTTTCCAAAATGCAATATAGCCATTTGGAATACTGGTGCCAAATGTCTCGAGTTTTAAGACTCCAGAGATTAACTGCCAGTAGAAAAGCTGGCTCTCAAGCAAAATTCTTCCCAAAAAGTGAGGAAAAATGGCGTTATGGCCTTTGGAAGGAAAAGTCTTTGAATTGATGTTGAAATTAAGTTGAGAATGGATGTAGACTAACAAACACCGTTTTCTTTTTCTCTTTTGCAGTTTTTTTTCTTCCCTTTCTCTTGTTGCAGGTACTGACGACGGCCGGGACGGGATGTTCTCTACTGAGGGTGCTGTTGGCGGTTTCCGAGTTGAGTTCGTTCCATGTTTAATTTCATGTGCTTTTTTTTTTCTTAGTGTTTTTTGTATCGTGGGGCCCCTGTGTTTTGTATGTGTAGGTGTTGAAGTCAAAGACTTACTTTCCAAAATGCAATATAGCCATTTGGAATACTGGTGCCAAATGTCTCGAGTTTTAAGACTCCAGAGATTAACTGCCAGTAGAAAAGCTGGCTCTCAAGCAAAATTCTTCCCAAAAAGTGAGGAAAAATGGCGTTATGGCCTTTGGAAGGAAAAGTCTTTGAATTGATGTTGAAATTAAGTTGAGAATGGATGTAGACTAACAAACACCGTTTTCTTTTTCTCTTTGCAGTTTTTTTTCTTCCCTTTCTCTTGTTGCAGGTACTGACGACGGCCGGCCGGGACGGGATGTTCTCTACTGAGGGTGCTGTTGGCGGTTTCCGAGTTGAGTTCGTTCCATGTTTAATTTCATGTGTTTTTTTTTTCTTAGTGTTTTATTGTATCGTGGGGCCCCTGTGTTTTGTATGTGTAGGTGTTGAAGTCAAAGACTTACTTTCCAAAATGCAATATAGCCATTTGGAATACTGGTGCCAAATGTCTCGAGTTTTAAGACTCCAGAGATTAACTGCCAGTAGAAAAGCTGGCTCTCAAGCAAATTCTTCCAAAAAGTGAGGAAAAATGGCGTTATGGCCTTTGGAAGGAAAAGTCTTTGAATTGATGTTGAAATTAAGTTGAGAATGGATGTAGACTAACAAACACCGTTTTCTTTTTCTCTTTGCAGTTTTTTTTCTTCCCTTTCTCTTGTTGCAGGTACTGACGACGGCCGGGACGGGATGTTCTCTACTGAGGGTGCTGTTGGCGGTTTCCGAGTTGAGTTCGTTCCATGTTTAATTTCATGTGCTTTTTTTTTCTTAGTGTTTTTTTGTATCGTGGGGCCCCTGTGTTTTGTATGTGTAGGTGTTGAAGTCAAAGACTTACTTTCCAAAATGCAATATAGCCATTTGGAATACTGGTGCCAAATGTCTCGAGTTTTAAGACTCCAGAGATTAACTGCCAGTAGAAAAGCTGGCTCTCAAGCAAAATTCTCCCAAAAAGTGAGGAAAAATGGCGTTATGGCCTTTGGAAGGAAAAGTCTTTGAATTGATGTTGAAATTAAGTTGAGAATGGATGTAGACTAACAAACACCGTTTTCTTTTTCTCTTTGCAGTTTTTTTTCTTCCCTTTCTCTTGTTGCAGGTACTGACGACGGCCGGGACGGGATGTTCTCTACTGAGGGTGCTGTTGGCGGTTTCCGAGTTGAGTTCGTTCCATGTTTAATTTCATGTGCTTTTTTTTTCTTAGTGTTTTATTGTATCGTGGGGCCCCTGTGTTTTGTATGTGTAGGTGTTGAAGTCAAAGACTTACTTTCCAAAATGCAATATAGCCATTTGGAATACTGGTGCCAAATGTCTCGAGTTTTAAGACTCCAGAGATTAACTGCCAGTAGAAAAGCTGGCTCTCAAGCAAAATTCTTCCCAAAAAGTGAGGAAAAATGGCGTTATGGCCTTTGGAAGGAAAAGTCTTTGAATTGATGTTGAAATTAAGTTGAGAATGATGTAGACTAACAAACACCGTTTTCTTTTTCTCTTTGCAGTTTTTTTTCTTCCCTTTCTCTTGTTGCAGGTACTGACGACGGCCGGGACGGGATGTTCTCTACTGAGGGTGCTGTTGGCGGTTTCCGAGTTGAGTTCGTTCCATGTTTAATTTCATGTGCTTTTTTTTTCTTAGTGTTTTATTGTATCGTGGGGCCCCTGTGTTTTGTATGTGTAGGTGTTGAAGTCAAAGACTTACTTTCCAAAATGCAATATAGCCATTTGGAATACTGGTGCCAAATGTCTCGAGTTTTAAGACTCCAGAGATTAACTGCCAGTAGAAAAGCTGGCTCTCAAGCAAAATTCTTCCCAAAAAGTGAGGAAAAATGGCGTTATGGCCTTTGGAAGGAAAGTCTTTGAATTGATGTTGAAATTAAGTTGAGAATGGATGTAGACTAACAAACACCGTTTTCTTTTTCTCTTTGCAGTTTTTTTTCTTCCCTTTCTCTTGTTGCAGGTACTGACGACGGCCGGGACGGGATGTTCTCTACTGAGGGTGCTGTTGGCGGTTTCCGAGTTGAGTTCGTTCCATGTTTAATTTCATGTGCTTTTTTTTTCTTAGTGTTTTATTGTATCGTGGGGCCCCTGTGTTTTGTATGTGTAGGTGTTGAAGTCAAAGACTTACTTTCCAAAATGCAATATAGCCATTTGGAATACTGGTGCCAAATGTCTCGAGTTTTAAGACTCCAGAGATTAACTGCCAGTAGAAAAGCTGGCTCTCAAGCAAAATTCTTCCCAAAAAGTGAGGAAAAATGGCGTTATGGCCTTTGGAAGGAAAAGTCTTTGAATTGATGTTGAAATTAAGTTGAGAATGGATGTAGACTAACAAACACCGTTTTCTTTTTCTCTTTGCAGTTTTTTTTCTTCCCTTTCTCTTGTTGCAGGTACTGACGACGGCCGGGACGGGATGTTCTCTACTGAGGGTGCTGTTGGCGGTTTCCGAGTTGAGTTCGTTCCATGTTTAATTTCATGTGTTTTTTTTTCTTAGTGTTTTATTGTATCGTGGGCCCCTGTGTTTTGTATGTGTAGGTGTTGAAGTCAAAGACTTACTTTCCAAAATGCAATATAGCCATTTGGAATACTGGTGCCAAATGTCTCGAGTTTTAAGACTCCAGAGATTAACTGCCAGTAGAAAAGCTGGCTCTCAAGCAAAATTCTTCCCAAAAAGTGAGGAAAAATGGCGTTATGGCCTTTGGAAGGAAAAGTCTTTGAATTGATGTTGAAATTAAGTTGAGAATGGATGTAGACTAACAAACACCGTTTTCTTTTTCTCTTTGCAGTTTTTTTTCTTCCCTTTCTCTTGTTGCAGGTACTGACGACGGCCGGGACGGGATGTTCTCTACTGAGGGTGCTGTTGGCGGTTTCCGAGTTGAGTTCGTTCCATGTTTAATTTCATGTGCTTTTTTTTTCTTAGTGTTTTATTGTATCGTGGGGCCCCTGTGTTTTGTATGTGTAGGTGTTGAAGTCAAAGACTTACTTTCCAAAATGCAATATAGCCATTTGGAATACTGGTGCCAAATGTCTCGAGTTTTAAGACTCCAGAGATTAACTGCCAGTAGAAAAGCTGGCTCTCAAGCAAAATTCTTCCCAAAAAGTGAGGAAAAATGGCGTTATGGCCTTTGGAAGGAAAAGTCTTTGAATTGATGTTGAAATTAAGTTGAGAATGGATGTAGACTAACAAACACCGTTTTCTTTTTCTCTTTGCAGTTTTTTTTCTTCCCTTTCTCTTGTTGCAGGTACTGACGACGGCCGGGACGGGATGTTCTCTACTGAGGGTGCTGTTGGCGGTTTCCGAGTTGAGTTCGTTCCATGTTTAATTTCATGTGCTTTTTTTTTCTTAGTGTTTTATTGTATCGTGGGGCCCCTGTGTTTTGTATGTGTAGGTGTTGAAGTCAAAGACTTACTTTCCAAAATGCAATATAGCCATTTGGAATACTGGTGCCAAATGTCTCGAGTTTTAAGACTCCAGAGATTAACTGCCAGTAGAAAAGCTGGCTCTCAAGCAAAATTCTTCCCAAAAAGTGAGGAAAAATGGCGTTATGGCCTTTGGAAGGAAAAGTCTTTGAATTGATGTTGAAATTAAGTTGAGAATGGATGTAGACTAACAAACACCGTTTTCTTTTTCTCTTTGCAGTTTTTTTTCTTCCCTTTCTCTTGTTGCAGGTACTGACGACGGCCGGGACGGGATGTTCTCTACTGAGGGTGCTGTTGGCGGTTTCCGAGTTGAGTTCGTTCCATGTTTAATTTCATGTGCTTTTTTTTCTTAGTGTTTTATTGTATCGTGGGGCCCTGTGTTTTGTATGTGTAGGTGTTGAAGTCAAAGACTTACTTTCCAAAATGCAATATAGCCATTTGGAATACTGGTGCCAAATGTCTCGAGTTTTAAGACTCCAGAGATTAACTGCCAGTAGAAAAGCTGGCTCTCAAGCAAAATTCTTCCCAAAAAGTGAGGAAAAATGGCGTTATGGCCTTTGGAAGGAAAAGTCTTTGAATTGATGTTGAAATTAAGTTGAGAATGGATGTAGACTAACAAACACCGTTTTCTTTTTCTCTTTGCAGTTTTTTTTCTTCCCTTTCTCTTGTTGCAGGTACTGACGACGGCCGGGACGGGATGTTCTCTACTGAGGGTGCTGTTGGCGGTTTCCGAGTTGAGTTCGTTCCATGTTTAATTTCATGTGCTTTTTTTTCTTAGTGTTTTATTGTATCGTGGGGCCCCTGTGTTTTGTATGTGTAGGTGTTGAAGTCAAAGACTTACTTTCCAAAATGCAATATAGCCATTTGGAATACTGGTGCCAAATGTCTCGAGTTTTAAGACTCCAGAGATTAACTGCCAGTAGAAAAGCTGGCTCTCAAGCAAAATTCTTCCCAAAAAGTGAGGAAAAATGGCGTTATGGCCTTTGGAAGGAAAAGTCTTTGAATTGATGTTGAAATTAAGTTGAGAATGGATGTAGACTAACAAACACCGTTTTCTTTTTCTCTTTGCAGTTTTTTTTCTTCCCTTTCTCTTGTTGCAGGTACTGACGACGGCCGGGACGGGATGTTCTCTACTGAGGGTGCTGTTGGCGGTTTCCGAGTTGAGTTCGTTCCATGTTTAATTTCATGTGCTTTTTTTTCTTAGTGTTTTATTGTATCGTGGGGCCCTGTGTTTTGTATGTGTAGGTGTTGAAGTCAAAGACTTACTTTCCAAAATGCAATATAGCCATTTGGAATACTGGTGCCAAATGTCTCGAGTTTTAAGACTCCAGAGATTAACTGCCAGTAGAAAAGCTGGCTCTCAAGCAAAATTCTTCCCAAAAAGTGAGGAAAAATGGCGTTATGGCCTTTGGAAGGAAAAGTCTTTGAATTGATGTTGAAATTAAGTTGAGAATGGATGTAGACTAACAAACACCGTTTTCTTTTTCTCTTTGCAGTTTTTTTTCTTCCCTTTCTCTTGTTGCAGGTACTGACGACGGCCGGGACGGGATGTTCTCTACTGAGGGTGCTGTTGGCGGTTTCCGAGTTGAGTTCGTTCCATGTTTAATTTCATGTGTTTTTTTTTCTTAGTGTTTTATTGTATCGTGGGGCCCCTGTGTTTTGTATGTGTAGGTGTTGAAGTCAAAGACTTACTTTCCAAAATGCAATATAGCCATTTGGAATACTGGTGCCAAATGTCTCGAGTTTTAAGACTCCAGAGATTAACTGCCAGTAGAAAAGCTGGCTCTCAAGCAAAATTCTTCCCAAAAAGTGAGGAAAAATGGCGTTATGGCCTTTGGAAGGAAAAGTCTTTGAATTGATGTTGAAATTAAGTTGAGAATGGATGTAGACTAACAAACACCGTTTTCTTTTTCTCTTTGCAGTTTTTTTTCTTCCCTTTCTCTTGTTGCAGGTACTGACGACGGCCGGGACGGGATGTTCTCTACTGAGGGTGCTGTTGGCGGTTTCCGAGTTGAGTTCGTTCCATGTTTAATTTCATGTGCTTTTTTTTTCTTAGTGTTTTATTGTATCGTGGGGCCCCTGTGTTTTGTATGTGTAGGTGTTGAAGTCAAAGACTTACTTTCCAAAATGCAATATAGCCATTTGGAATACTGGTGCCAAATGTCTCGAGTTTTAAGACTCCAGAGATTAACTGCCAGTAGAAAAGCTGGCTCTCAAGCAAAATTCTTCCCAAAAAGTGAGGAAAAATGGCGTTATGGCCTTTGGAAGGAAAAGTCTTTGAATTGATGTTGAAATTAAGTTGAGAATGGATGTAGACTAACAAACACCGTTTTCTTTTTCTCTTTGCAGTTTTTTTTCTTCCCTTTCTCTTGTTGCAGGTACTGACGACGGCCGGGACGGGATGTTCTCTACTGAGGGTGCTGTTGGCGGTTTCCGAGTTGAGTTCGTTCCATGTTTAATTTCATGTGCTTTTTTTTCTTAGTGTTTTATTGTATCGTGGGGCCCCTGTGTTTTGTATGTGTAGGTGTTGAAGTCAAAGACTTACTTTCCAAAATGCAATATAGCCATTTGGAATACTGGTGCCAAATGTCTCGAGTTTTAAGACTCCAGAGATTAACTGCCAGTAGAAAAGCTGGCTCTCAAGCAAAATTCTTCCCAAAAAGTGAGGAAAAATGGCGTTATGGCCTTTGGAAGGAAAAGTCTTTGAATTGATGTTGAAATTAAGTTGAGAATGGATGTAGACTAACAAACACCGTTTTCTTTTCTCTTTGCAGTTTTTTTTCTTCCCTTTCTCTTGTTGCAGGTACTGACGACGGCCGGGACGGGATGTTCTCTACTGAGGGTGCTGTTGGCGGTTTCCGAGTTGAGTTCGTTCCATGTTTAATTTCATGTGCTTTTTTTTCTTAGTGTTTTATTGTATCGTGGGGCCCCTGTGTTTTGTATGTGTAGGTGTTGAAGTCAAAGACTTACTTTCCAAAATGCAATATAGCCATTTGGAATACTGGTGCCAAATGTCTCGAGTTTTAAGACTCCAGAGATTAACTGCCAGTAGAAAAGCTGGCTCTCAAGCAAAATTCTTGCCAAAAAGTGAGGAAAAATGGCGTTATGGCCTTTGGAAGGAAAAGTCTTTGAATTGATGTTGAAATTAAGTTGAGAATGGATGTAGACTAACAAACACCGTTTTCTTTTTCTCTTTGCAGTTTTTTTTCTTCCCTTTCTCTTGTTGCAGGTACTGACGACGGCCGGGACGGGATGTTCTCTACTGAGGGTGCTGTTGGCGGTTTCCGAGTTGAGTTCGTTCCATGTTTAATTTCATGTGTTTTTTTTTCTTAGTGTTTTATTGTATCGTGGGGCCCCTGTGTTTTGTATGTGTAGGTGTTGAAGTCAAAGACTTACTTTCCAAAATGCAATATAGCCATTTGGAATACTGGTGCCAAATGTCTCGAGTTTTAAGACTCCAGAGATTAACTGCCAGTAGAAAAGCTGGCTCTCAAGCAAAATTCTTCCCAAAAAGTGAGGAAAAATGGCGTTATGGCCTTTGGAAGGAAAAGTCTTTGAATTGATGTTGAAATTAAGTTGAGAATGGATGTAGACTAACAAACACCGTTTTCTTTTTCTCTTTGCAGTTTTTTTCTTCCCTTTCTCTTGTTGCAGGTACTGACGACGGCCGGGACGGGATGTTCTCTACTGAGGGTGCTGTTGGCGGTTTCCGAGTTGAGTTCGTTCCATGTTTAATTTCATGTGTTTTTTTTTCTTAGTGTTTTATTGTATCGTGGGGCCCCTGTGTTTTGTATGTGTAGGTGTTGAAGTCAAAGACTTACTTTCCAAAATGCAATATAGCCATTTGGAATACTGGTGCCAAATGTCTCGAGTTTTAAGACTCCAGAGATTAACTGCCAGTAGAAAAGCTGGCTCTCAAGCAAAATTCTTCCCAAAAAGTGAGGAAAAATGGCGTTATGGCCTTTGGAAGGAAAAGTCTTTGAATTGATGTTGAAATTAAGTTGAGAATGGATGTAGACTAACAAACACCGTTTTCTTTTTCTCTTTGCAGTTTTTTTTCTTCCCTTTCTCTTGTTGCAGGTACTGACGACGGCCGGGACGGGATGTTCTCTACTGAGGGTGCTGTTGGCGGTTTCCGAGTTGAGTTCGTTCCATGTTTAATTTCATGTGCTTTTTTTTTCTTAGTGTTTTATTGTATCGTGGGGCCCCTGTGTTTTGTATGTGTAGGTGTTGAAGTCAAAGACTTACTTTCCAAAATGCAATATAGCCATTTGGAATACTGGTGCCAAATGTCTCGAGTTTTAAGACTCCAGAGATTAACTGCCAGTAGAAAAGCTGGCTCTCAAGCAAAATTCTTCCCAAAAAGTGAGGAAAAATGGCGTTATGGCCTTTGGAAGGAAAAGTCTTTGAATTGATGTTGAAATTAAGTTGAGAATGGATGTAGACTAACAAACACCGTTTTCTTTTTCTCTTTGCAGTTTTTTTTCTTCCCTTTCTCTTGTTGCAGGTACTGACGACGGCCGGGACGGGATGTTCTCTACTGAGGGTGCTGTTGGCGGTTTCCGAGTTGAGTTCGTTCCATGTTTAATTTCATGTGCTTTTTTTTTCTTAGTGTTTTATTGTATCGTGGGGCCCCTGTGTTTTGTATGTGTAGGTGTTGAAGTCAAAGACTTACTTTCCAAAATGCAATATAGCCATTTGGAATACTGGTGCCAAATGTCTCGAGTTTTAAGACTCCAGAGATTAACTGCCAGTAGAAAAGCTGGCTCTCAAGCAAAATTCTTCCCAAAAAGTGAGGAAAAATGGCGTTATGGCCTTTGGAAGGAAAAGTCTTTGAATTGATGTTGAAATTAAGTTGAGAATGGATGTAGACTAACAAACACCGTTTTCTTTTTCTCTTTGCAGTTTTTTTTCTTCCCTTTCTCTTGTTGCAGGTACTGACGACGGCCGGGACGGGATGTTCTCTACTGAGGGTGCTGTTGGCGGTTTCCGAGTTGAGTTCGTTCCATGTTTAATTTCATGTGCTTTTTTTTTCTTAGTGTTTTATTGTATCGTGGGGCCCCTGTGTTTTGTATGTGTAGGTGTTGAAGTCAAAGACTTACTTTCCAAAATGCAATATAGCCATTTGGAATACTGGTGCCAAATGTCTCGAGTTTTAAGACTCCAGAGATTAACTGCCAGTAGAAAAGCTGGCTCTCAAGCAAAATTCTTCCCAAAAAGTGAGGAAAAATGGCTATATGGCCTTTGGAAGGAAAAGTCTTTGAATTGATGTTGAAATTAAGTTGAGAATGGATGTAGACTAACAAACACCGTTTTCTTTTCTCTTTGCAGTTTTTTTTCTTCCCTTTCTCTTGTTGCAGGTACTGACGACGGCCGGGACGGGATGTTCTCTACTGAGGGTGCTGTTGGCGGTTTCCGAGTTGAGTTCGTTCCATGTTTAATTTCATGTGCTTTTTTTTTCTTAGTGTTTTATTGTATCGTGGGGCCCCTGTGTTTTGTATGTGTAGGTGTTGAAGTCAAAGACTTACTTTCCAAAATGCAATATAGCCATTTGGAATACTGGTGCCAAATGTCTCGAGTTTTAAGACTCCAGAGATTAACTGCCAGTAGAAAAGCTGGCTCTCAAGCAAAATTCTTCCCAAAAAGTGAGGAAAAATGGCGTTATGGCCTTTGGAAGGAAAAGTCTTTGAATTGATGTTGAAATTAAGTTGAGAATGGATGTAGACTAACAAACACCGTTTTCTTTTTCTCTTTGCAGTTTTTTTTCTTCCCTTTCTCTTGTTGCAGGTACTGACGACGGCCGGGACGGGATGTTCTCTACTGAGGGTGCTGTTGGCGGTTTCCGAGTTGAGTTCGTTCCATGTTTAATTTCATGTGTTTTTTTTTCTTAGTGTTTTATTGTATCGTGGGGCCCCTGTGTTTTGTATGTGTAGGTGTTGAAGTCAAAGACTTACTTTCCAAAATGCAATATAGCCATTTGGAATACTGGTGCCAAATGTCTCGAGTTTTAAGACTCCAGAGATTAACTGCCAGTAGAAAAGCTGGCTCTCAAGCAAAATTCTTCCCAAAAAGTGAGGAAAAATGGCGTTATGGCCTTTGGAAGGAAAAGTCTTTGAATTGATGTTGAAATTAAGTTGAGAATGGATGTAGACTAACAAACACCGTTTTCTTTTTCTCTTTGCAGTTTTTTTTCTTCCCTTTCTCTTGTTGCAGGTACTGACGACGGCCGGGACGGGATGTTCTCTACTGAGGGTGCTGTTGGCGGTTTCCGAGTTGAGTTCGTTCCATGTTTAATTTCATGTGCTTTTTTTTTCTTAGTGTTTTATTGTATCGTGGGGCCCCTGTGTTTTGTATGTGTAGGTGTTGAAGTCAAAGACTTACTTTCCAAAATGCAATATAGCCATTTGGAATACTGGTGCCAAATGTCTCGAGTTTTAAGACTCCAGAGATTAACTGCCAGTAGAAAAGCTGGCTCTCAAGCAAAATTCTTCCCAAAAAGTGAGGAAAAATGGCGTTATGGCCTTTGGAAGGAAAAGTCTTTGAATTGATGTTGAAATTAAGTTGAGAATGGATGTAGACTAACAAACACCGTTTTCTTTTTCTCTTTGCAGTTTTTTTTCTTCCCTTTCTCTTGTTGCAGGTACTGACGACGGCCGGGACGGGATGTTCTCTACTGAGGGTGCTGTTGGCGGTTTCCGAGTTGAGTTCGTTCCATGTTTAATTTCATGTGCTTTTTTTTCTTAGTGTTTTATTGTATCGTGGGGCCCCTGTGTTTTGTATGTGTAGGTGTTGAAGTCAAAGACTTACTTTCCAAAATGCAATATAGCCATTTGGAATACTGGTGCCAAATGTCTCGAGTTTTAAGACTCCAGAGATTAACTGCCAGTAGAAAAGCTGGCTCTCAAGCAAAATTCTTCCCAAAAAGTGAGGAAAAATGGCGTTATGGCCTTTGGAAGGAAAAGTCTTTGAATTGATGTTGAAATTAAGTTGAGAATGGATGTAGACTAACAAACACCGTTTTCTTTTTCTCTTTGCAGTTTTTTTTCTTCCCTTTCTCTTGTTGCAGGTACTGACGACGGCCGGGACGGGATGTTCTCTACTGAGGGTGCTGTTGGCGGTTTCCGAGTTGAGTTCGTTCCATGTTTAATTTCATGTGTTTTTTTTTCTTAGTGTTTTATTGTATCGTGGGGCCCCTGTGTTTTGTATGTGTAGGTGTTGAAGTCAAAGACTTACTTTCCAAAATGCAATATAGCCATTTGGAATACTGGTGCCAAATGTCTCGAGTTTTAAGACTCCAGAGATTAACTGCCAGTAGAAAAGCTGGCTCTCAAGCAAAATTCTTCCCAAAAAGTGAGGAAAAATGGCGTTATGGCCTTTGGAAGGAAAAGTCTTTGAATTGATGTTGAAATTAAGTTGAGAATGGATGTAGACTAACAAACACCGTTTTCTTTTTCTCTTTGCAGTTTTTTTTCTTCCCTTTCTCTTGTTGCAGGTACTGACGACGGCCGGGACGGGATGTTCTCTACTGAGGGTGCTGTTGGCGGTTTCCGAGTTGAGTTTGTTCCATGTTTAATTTCATGTGTTTTTTTTTTCTTAGTGTTTTATTGTATCGTGGGGCCCCTGTGTTTTGTATGTGTAGGTGTTGAAGTCAAAGACTTACTTTCCAAAATGCAATATAGCCATTTGGAATACTGGTGCCAAATGTCTCGAGTTTTAAGACTCCAGAGATTAACTGCCAGTAGAAAAGCTGGCTCTCAAGCAAAATTCTTCCCAAAAAGTGAGGAAAAATGGCGTTATGGCCTTTGGAAGGAAAAGTCTTTGAATTGATGTTGAAATTAAGTTGAGAATGGATGTAGACTAACAAACACCGTTTTCTTTTTCTCTTTGCAGTTTTTTTTCTTCCCTTTCTCTTGTTGCAGGTACTGACGACGGCCGGGACGGGATGTTCTCTACTGAGGGTGCTGTTGGCGGTTTCCGAGTTGAGTTCGTTCCATGTTTAATTTCATGTGTTTTTTTTTTCTTAGTGTTTTATTGTATCGTGGGGCCCCTGTGTTTTGTATGTGTAGGTGTTGAAGTCAAAGACTTACTTTCCAAAATGCAATATAGCCATTTGGAATACTGGTGCCAAATGTCTCGAGTTTTAAGACTCCAGAGATTAACTGCCAGTAGAAAAGCTGGCTCTCAAGCAAAATTCTTCCCAAAAAGTGAGGAAAAATGGCGTTATGGCCTTTGGAAGGAAAAGTCTTTGAATTGATGTTGAAATTAAGTTGAGAATGGATGTAGACTCACAAACACCGTTTTCTTTTTCTCTTTGCAGTTTTTTTTCTTCCCTTTCTCTTGTTGCAGGTACTGACGACGGCCGGGACGGGATGTTCTCTACTGAGGGTGCTGTTGGCGGTTTCCGAGTTGAGTTCGTTCCATGTTTAATTTCATGTGTTTTTTTTTCTTAGTGTTTTATTGTATCGTGGGGCCCCTGTGTTTTGTATGTGTAGGTGTTGAAGTCAAAGACTTACTTTCCAAAATGCAATATAGCCATTTGGAATACTGGTGCCAAATGTCTCGAGTTTTAAGACTCCAGAGATTAACTGCCAGTAGAAAAGCTGGCTCTCAAGCAAAATTCTTCCCAAAAAGTGAGGAAAAATGGCGTTATGGCCTTTGGAAGGAAAAGTCTTTGAATTGATGTTGAAATTAAGTTGAGAATGGATGTAGACTCACAAACACCGTTTTCTTTTTCTCTTTGCAGTTTTTTTTCTTCCCTTTCTCTTGTTGCAGGTACTGACGACGGCCGGGACGGGATGTTCTCTACTGAGGGTGCTGTTGGCGGTTTCCGAGTTGAGTTTGTTCCATGTTTAATTTCATGTGTTTTTTTTTCTTAGTGTTTTATTGTATCGTGGGGCCCCTGTGTTTTGTATGTGTAGGTGTTGAAGTCAAAGACTTACTTTCCAAAATGCAATATAGCCATTTGGAATACTGGTGCCAAATGTCTCGAGTTTTAAGACTCCAGAGATTAACTGCCAGTAGAAAAGCTGGCTCTCAAGCAAAATTCTTCCCAAAAAGTGAGGAAAAATGGCGTTATGGCCTTTGGAAGGAAAAGTCTTTGAATTGATGTTGAAATTAAGTTGAGAATGGATGTAGACTCACAAACACCGTTTTCTTTTTCTCTTTGCAGTTTTTTTTCTTCCCTTTCTCTTGTTGCAGGTACTGACGACGGCCGGGACGGGATGTTCTCTACTGAGGGTGCTGTTGGCGGTTTCCGAGTTGAGTTCGTTCCATGTTTAATTTCATGTGTTTTTTTTTCTTAGTGTTTTATTGTATCGTGGGGCCCCTGTGTTTTGTATGTGTAGGTGTTGAAGTCAAAGACTTACTTTCCAAAATGCAATATAGCCATTTGGAATACTGGTGCCAAATGTCTCGAGTTTTAAGACTCCAGAGATTAACTGCCAGTAGAAAAGCTGGCTCTCAAGCAAAATTCTTCCCAAAAAGTGAGGAAAAATGGCGTTATGGCCTTTGGAAGGAAAAGTCTTTGAATTGATGTTGAAATTAAGTTGAGACTGGATGTAGACTACAAACACCGTTTTCTTTTTCTCTTTGCAGTTTTTTTTCTTCCCTTTCTCTTGTTGCAGGTACTGACGACGGCTGGGACGGCATGTTCTCTACTGAGGGTGCTGTTGGCGGTTTCCGAGTTGAGTTTGTTCCATGTTTAATTTCATGTGTTTTTTTTTCTGAGTGTTTTATTGTATCGTGGGGCCCCTGTGTTTTGTATGTGTAGGTGTTGAAGTCAAAGACTTACTTTCCAAAATGCAATATAGCCATTTGGAATACTGGTGCCAAATGTCTCGAGTTTTAAGACTCCAGAGATTAACTGCCAGCAGAAAAGCTAGCTTTCAAGCAAATTTTTCCCAAAAAGTGACCAAAAATGGCGTTATGGACTTTGGAAGGAAAAGTCTTTGAATTGATGTTGAAATTAAGTTGAGACTGCATGCAGAATAACAAACATCGTTTTCTTTTTCTCTTTGGAGGTTTGAGACTCCAGAGAGTAACTGCCAACAGAAAAGCTGGCTCTCAAGCAAATTTCTTTGGTGTGATCCATGGACAGATATTTAAAACGATGGTTGTATTTTTAATTCCGTAACTTGAAAGGTACCTAGTTGATTTGAATAATTTTTAAATTAAAAGAAAGCTTATGATATTTCATATCCTAGATTTTGACAGTTCAACATGCAGAACTTCAATAAAACAATAGTCCTGATATTTGGGTTTCGTGCTTTTGACTCGCCAAGTATTTCGTTTCTTTACTTGCTGTGCCGTAAGGCCTGCTGTTATGGTTATTCACATTAATCTAGACAATCATGACAATGTGAATATCCTAAGATGTAATATTGTACTTGATTCTCTGACATGTCTGATGACCATTTAAAATGTAGAGTAGTTCATGTTCGATGACAGCCTGTATATATATTTTCTGTTCCTGATAGACTGTGTTTGGGGCCATTCAATGAGGAAGAATCAGGGCACTGTCGTATAGAACTCCTTTATAGCTCCTACAGGGAATTATTAAGGTAACAACAGCTTCTCTGTTACCTGTGCATGTAACATGTTTAGTACACCAAATTTCTCTACACGCTCACTTAAAGAATGCACGATGGATTGAAATCTTATTTGTAAAAGTAACATTTTTTTTTCATTCTCTTCGAGAAATTAATTTAAAATTGGTGATCTAAGGGTAGTTTGCTTCTAAACAGTATGCAAGATTGTGCTAATGGCACCATTTTACTATCATGCATTAAGATTCATCTGTTTAATACAATTAAAGGCTGGATTGTGTGCAAGTGTTCTTAAGTGTTTTATTTCTGACTTGGATACAAACTACTAACAGCCCGCATTTCAGGTCTTATTATATTGTGGCTCATGTTTAGAAATGATTTGCGTTAATTGACTACAAAAATAAGCAACATTATTTTATCTACTTCTCTGTCTCCATTTATACAGGTTTCTTTGGAAGAACACTAGCTACGCTAGGCATGTTGTATCAGCCTTTGGTCAACTGTACTGGAAGTTAATTAATGATTTTCATAAACATACATCCCACATGTTCTTTCATTTGACAGCCCTTTGAGTAATCACTTATTTGTTTTCCTGTTTTTGTTGTTAAAAATAACATCACATGTATAATGATAACTTGTGTTTTATGTATATGCTTTAAATTTGCTTGAAGAACTACTGCAATTTCTTTTCTAAACATAGTTAATCCTCTTTAAGCAATAATACATTTTGCATGTTTTCCTGTAATATGACTTTGTATTGTATTCCTTGATTTTGTTATGCTCTAAATTATCTCATCTGGCAGGCTCCATAAACATTATTATAACTGTGTCCATGAACATAAACGACCACTAAAATGATGCATACATCGGAGACGTAATCTTATCCCCATTTTATGTATAAAAACGCGCCAATACTGCTGGCACCGTCAATGAGCTGAAATTCTGGTGAAAAGGTATACATCAAATACAATTCTAAACTGACCTTTTAATTTTTAATTTTTAAAATGTTTTCGGGACAGATACAACAATGAAGCCAATGTGTTTATGATTTTTTTTGGTTTTTCTAGTCAAAGGATATATGTTGATATCAAATTCAACATTCTAAAAGAATTGATCATCCAGTTTTAATTTTTTTCACAGAAGATGAATAAAGTAGCATTTACCTGTACATCACCTCAAATACATGTGACTCAAATGTTTATTTTTATTGATGTATGGTGTTATAGGAGGCAATCAACACATGCGTCTGAACGTATAATCCATGGTTAACCGTTGATTGCAACCAGTGGTATTATCCATGGTATACCATTCAATTGAACCGATGGTATGATCTGTTGTATACCAACAGTTGGGTGGCACCATTTGTGTTATCAATTAGTGGTATACCATTGAAACCATTGCATGGTGTTATCAGTGAAATACCATTGATTTGAATTTTATCTATACCTATGCATACCGTTGATCTGAGTGGAACCAGTGGTTTAATCAATGGTATACCATTCAGTGAATCAAATGGTGTTATCAGCGGTTCAAATGGTAAACTCACTGGTATTCCAATGGTAGTGTTCCAAAGCACCATTGCAATGGTAATCAATGGTAAATCAATGGTAAAAATCTATGGTCAGTTCAATGGTAGTTACCATTAGTAAACGATTGTCTTAATCAATGGTAAAGTGAATGGAAATAATTTGATCGCACCATCAATAGCGGATCCCATCACCGAAATTGGTGCAGTTTTGGTGTAAGGATTTAGTACATGCTGCTAAAATGTTGCCCGTGCAGCAAATCTGCAACCCCATGTATAGTTCTCTGGTTGAAATTTTACAGGGTGCACCGAAACTACACCATGTACAACTTAAGGTGTCAATTTGGTGCAGACAAGCTTTTAGAAAACACCTGCACTAAACTTAAACCATAATGTGCACCAAATCTGCACTCCTGTTGGGTGAGGGTTTAGACTGATCTCCGTATAAACTTTTGTTTCTGTAACATGGATTTCAAGGTTATGCTACTGTATGTGTACATCGGGCCGCGGGTAGCTTTTAGGGCTTAAAAAGTGTACGTGTGTTGACCGAAGTGGGCTGCGCCGGCCCATGAGTCCTCATAATTTGACACCCACAATTTAACCATATGTTGTTTTATGTTGTGATGTTGAGGAATAAAATACGACATACTGTTGTCTGTCTTTCAAATAACTCCTAAACCAGTTCAAGGCAATGCCTCGGGCACCAGTATGTTCCAGTTTTCTTATGAGAATGTCGTGGTTTACGTATCAAAAGCCTTGGAAAGGTCCAAGAAAATTCCCATTGAAAATTCTTTATTATCAATTTAGCTTCAGTGATCGTGTTGATAACACTTGTAAAAGCCAGCTTAGTTGAGCGTTTAGCAATGAAACCATACTGTGAATCTGTTAACATATACTGTATTTTTTTCAATAAATTCCATCAGTCGTTTCTAGACAATTAAAAATTTTTTTTAGACAACACAGGTAATATTGATGTTGGTCTACATAGTTACAAATACTATATTTACTAGGTAATATTGATATTGGTCTATATAGTTACAAAACTATATTTACTACCATTTTATATATAAATACTATGCTATTTTCATACTGTCACGCGTGCCTTGCTTCTTTGATAACAAATGAGCTTAATCCGTCATGGCCTGGAGCTTTCCCATCGGGAAGTTTCGAAATGACGGTTGCCACCTCCGCTTCAGTGACTAGGCAAACGCGAATCTCTTGTTCTCGCGAAACAGAATCTGGGGGTGATGAGGTGTTATAATAGCATCTATTGGCCTAGACTTGAGGACGGGTCGTTAGGCAGTCGTGTTTAGTCCGCCGGGGCCCCCATATTTACTAGCACGGGGCCTGCTGTGTATCGTGTTTACATTAATTCCCAATCTCGACATGTCTAACGACTAATATGAATTCGGATGGTTACTCACTTATGCACCCAGCGAAATGATTAAAATGTTAAATTATAACGGAAGAAGAAATTCTAAATTTCATGTCAGTGAAAAAAAATCGCCGTCATGGATACCGAAACGTCAATATGGTAAAGCTGACCTTAAAGTCGGGAAGAAATGTCCCCAAATCTATGTATTTATCTCAGTGTCTGGAAATCTCCTCAAGTTCTTATTTCACGAGTAGCATTTTAGCATATTCCGAATTTCAGCTTGATTTGTTGAACTACCTTGAACTATCTCCAAGCAAAATTTTGTCGAGGGTTGTTTTCCGACCAAACTCACGTGCATGGTTTTTTAGGTTAGCTTGCATGCTTGGCCGATTTTGGGGCAACAATGACGAAGCGATTATTAGCATATTCATTAGCGTCACTCGGCGTGACTTCGTGTGGGTCTCGGTATCGACCAATTGATGCTGGCAAAAGGGTGATATTTATTAATAATTAACTCGTGAAGGAGGCTATTCTGCAAATTTTCACTGCAAACCATAATTGATAGGAACCTTATTAATATTCGTGAGGTTTGAAAAAATCTATAGATGTTGCAAACACCAGTTTTACAACTTTTAAAAATGCACGTAACCAGGCCTATTTTTCCAATTTCAACGAAAAGTAATAACATATCTAAGCGATATTTTAGCACATATATAGTTGGATCATTATAAGGGAAACAATCCCTGAAAGTTGCAAGAAGATTCGGTCTCCCAAACGGGAGAAATAAATTTTCAAAGATATCGCCCGTCAACGTAAACATGTACGTGTGCATGTTGTTTTATTCAAAATAAAGTGTTACGTAACCTTTACAAATTAGCCTTCGCAACCACACGGCGTTTGGGAAGCATTCTGAGAGTGAGATATAGTTCGCATGCATGATTGATCAATGAGCGCTTCTTCTTTTTTTCTCTCTCTCTGTTTTCGAACGAATTTCGTTAAAATATTACACTCAGTGGTAAATATAAAATGAAATGTCAAAATCTTGTTTTCCAAACGACCAAGGAATTAGCTTTCGAAGCCTCGAGCAATCGATTCGCTATACGTGTTGCATGGTGAGGCATTCACCACGCAAGTCACGTGTACACGCTCGCGCACGTGCCCCGAGACGTGTAAATGTCATGTGTAATAAAAATATTCATATCCTTCTGATTCTTAGCCAATCAGAGTGCTCTGTCCAATTTTGGTAGCACGTTGCATGGCCTTGTGCAGTCATTGTTAAGCAAAGCTAATCCGATTACGTACGTATAGACGCTATAGCAGAGCAGTAAAATTCATTCATCACACAAAAATAACCCTTTGAACGTTGTGTTTCTCCGGAAATATGCTCAGTATGATTGAAATGTTAAATTATAACGGAAGACAACATTCTAAACTTCAGGTCAGTGAAAAAAAATCGCCGTCATCGATGCCAAAACGTCAATACTGGTTACTGGTGTAGCTGACCTTCAAGTCTGTAAGAAATCGTTCGAAAACTTCCCCAAATCTATGTATTTATATCAATTTCTATGAATTTTCCAAATTGTTATTTCACGAGTAGTTGAACACTTTTATCACCAAAGTACATGTATATTCCAAATTTCAGCTTAATTTGTTGTTGCAAACGCTAGTGCTACACCTTGAACCATCTCTTAGGAAAATTTCGACGAGGATTTTCTGCCGACCCAATTCACGTGCATTGTTCAGCACAAGCGCCGTAGGCGCTACGGTTGACCGATTCCGGCCAAGCTACATAATAACGTATGGTAGATTAGCAAATTCATAACCGTCACTCGGCGTGTTTTGGCGTGGGTCTCGGTATTGACCAATGGAAGCCGGCAAAAAGGGTGATATTTATCAATTAATAATTCGTGAAGGAGGCTTTTTCTTCAATTTTTCACCAGAGGCTTGAAAAGATTGACAGATATTGCAAACGCCAGTGTTACAACTTTCAAAAATGCACTTAACCAGTCCTGTTAAGTCAGAATGCTCGTTTAGGCCAAAAAAAAATACTCGGTCTCTGGTCAGCGCGCGTCGATTTTAATCATGCGCGCCAACTTTTTTTTCTTCTTCAAATCAACACGGAAGCTACAACAGCGCCCTTTATTGCCGCACCTCCTCAAATTTTTGTACCAAGGAGCACCAAGGAATTGGGAAATTGCACCAAGGCAAATGATAAAGGGCACCAAGGCATATTATGGAGGACACCAATGTATAATGAGGACACCAAAAAGCAAAATAATACCCACCTTGTCTGTACAATTCAAGCTTGAAAAAAAAGCCACCAAAAAAAAAAAAAAACAACGCGTCGCCGCATCAATTCCGGAACGTCGGTCTGACCAGAGACCGACTATTTTTGTTGTTGGCCTTATTGATAAATTTATTATTTGGTATATTTCATCCAGTCACACTTTTGCAGTCGCCATATGTCATGTTTTGTTAGTACGTCATCCCAAAGTCGTAATTGAAATATACATAACTCATCATTTATAATCCCTTTATTTGGTTATTATGGACACGCTTTGGGTTCTGGGATAAGTTTAAGGTATTTAATTTGGGGAAAACACACACAAGTATAACATAGTTTATAATGTACATGTATGTGCATTGTCGTTTATTACATGTGACAATAGGGTCATTGCGTGTAATGGTACAAAATGTACATGTAGACCCACAGACAAGCCTGGTGTCATCGATCCTGTTAATTGCCTGATGTTATGTGATTAGTTATGATTGCTTAACTTCAATTATAAAAAAAATTGTTGTTGATTCATTCTTACAATTTACAACTGTTTAAATTAAATTTTGTATTTGTTATGGACAGATTAAACCGTGTTCACCCGATTACACATACAAGCCTGTCAAGTTTGAAGTTGAGATTTGGTACCCGACACCCCGTCACAAGGCCTATTTTTCCAATTTCAACGAAAGTAATGAATATATCACAACGATTTTAGCACATACTTGGATCATTAAGGGAAATAAATCCTGAAAGTTGCATGAAGATACGGTCTTCCAAACTGGAGAAATTCATTTTCACTCGCCAACGTGAAGATTTCTGTGTACATTTAGTTTTATTCAAAATAAAGTGTTATGTAACCTTTAGAAATCTCCCTTCGCAACCACAAGGCTGAGTGTACAAACGCGGGTGCAGATTATTCCAGTCGGGAATCGACGTACGCGCATGTTGGGGCCGAGGATGAATCCCGTGTGTTATTATACCGCGCGCTACACGTAACCCCGGAACGGTATGCGGTAGTCAACCCCGGTGGTTTCGCTCGTACCCCGACCCTGCAAACAGGGCGCTGGGAAGGGCTGATGAGCTTCACAAAATCTTGTGAAGATGGCATTCTGGGTAATTTATCATGACCTATGCATAAAGCATGTAGCTGCAGCTGTTTAAGACCGTACAGTTACCCAATGCGCGCAAGTGCTATCTGAAAACCTCATAGAAATGCACACATTCCATACCGGATGTGATTTCTTTTTCATTGCAGACCATGTGGACAAAATTTGAGCAGTCGCTAGCCTTGGTCAATGCTCTCGTCGTTATTCGTCCCGTACGCGGTCAATCGTCGGCATATATCCTCACGCGCTATGCACATGCATGTAAAAATACAGCGCGAACAGCGACCTCATGCGGCCACTATTTTTTTATGCAAATCAGTTGGGGACGATCTCGAGCCTTGGTTCAATCGTCGGCAAAAGCTTATGTTTTTCTTTATTTTGCGCTGGATTTCTAGCGCACGACCTCGTATGCGAATACAGATAAGTGTAGGCGGGGCTAAAATGTGGAGTGTCCAATCACACCTTGGTAAATCCGGACGTCATCAAATTATTTGCAGCTATTCGCCTTTTGCGGACGTGACAGGAACCACAGTTTTTGTGCATTGGTGCCGTGTGCAGAGACACACAACGTGTACGTGTATGGATTATGTACGGTGCCACGTTTCACTATGCAAGTTTCCACGCAACGATCGACCAATAAGAAAACGACATTTAAGGTCAGCTAAGGCTATTAACATAATGAGCATCACCCCCAAAACCTCACATGGACGATTGAACCAAGGCTCTCGATCTTCCCCAACTGATTTGCATATAAAAATAGTGGCCGCGTGAGGTCGCTGTTCGCGCTGTATTTTTACATGCATGTGCATAGCGCGTGAGGATATACACGTGAGGATATAACGACGAGAGCATTGACCAAGGCTAAGCAGTCGCATGATATGCAAGTTGACCCTTCGTGAATTCAAAACGGAGCCGCGCGAGTGACGGGAATTGAAAATTTACATTACATTTGAAGATCTTTCTATACATTATTACGCTTTTCAACCCAAAAAGAATGTGATGACCCAGTCTTAACGGCCGTTTAAAACCTTGCAGGGTCGTGGCCGTGAAGACTTGCATGTCACAGGTAATTAAGGCAAAATCTATCAAATCAGAGCGTAAATTCATCAGCCCTTCCCAGCGTCCTGTTTGAAGGGCGGGGGGGGGGGGGGGGGGGGGGGGGCCTATACGAGCGAACGCCGGTGGTACGCGGCGGCGCAGGTGGGCTTAAGCCGTCTAATTACTGAAGTTCAAGTCTACTATAGACCAATAATCATGTTGCGACCATCTTTTTTTTTGCCCATTCAAATCAACGTAACCAAAGCGAGGCTGGAAGGAATCATTAAGAGCCTTTTGCACAAACAAACCCCGTATCATTCAGTACTGTTATTGGATACAGAGAACATGACCGAAACTGAGCAGACTTCGGTCTCACTTAGGCAGGTCAAACAAGATAACATCTCATCTGATGACCTTGTGGATTTGTTCAGTCTTTTTTTGAGGAGGGTAACCCACGTAAGCAGCAATAGAACTGGGATACTGATCCACACTTTGTAACGGGTGGGTAATGAGTTGAACCTTGGCCGGTAACCGGAGTTCCAGTAAGCGAGTGAATGTTACCACCTGCCCGACTTTTATCTTTTAGTTTGCCTATTTTTTTTTTATTCTCCTCTCGAAACTCCCACCGTGAGGTATTAGCCTGTGAGTCATGGAACGTTACGAAACGCCTGATCTACGAGTAACTCTTTATGAAAATGGAACCTCGATTCGAGACATTGCTAACGAGAAGGTTAAAGACGAAGACCAAGATGAACCAAAAAGAGAGGTAAGAAATGAGAGCAGAATACAGTGGCGTAGCAAGGTCAGTTGGAAAGGGCACTTGCACCTCCGTGCTGAAATGTAGACACATTTTTATTCTACAAACATAATAACACACTCCAACTCCAAAGCGAGCAGTGACTGGGATGTGTTGAAAACAAAAGAGTTAAAAGTCCAAATTCTACTACTTTAGAGCGACGACTATACGCCGGCAGCTAGGCAGCTAGCCAGTATAGAGGGTCAGGGATTGGTTTTTAGACTTTATTTGAGTGGTAGAAGGTTGATTGCGAGCAGTTGAACGTGACCACAGCTTTGCAACCAGCTACCCGGTGGTTACACGAGTTGCGGGTATTCTGCAGCGACGTTTCGAGCTCACGTCCACACAGTTTGAAACTCACGCACACACGGCGGAAGCTCACTCACACGACGTTTAAGCTCACGCACACGATGTTTCATACTCACGACGTTTGCCTGTCCCTTTTAATAATTCCAATAATTCTGAGTTCAGGCCAATCAAAAATGAATTTTTAACCGGAATTACTTTCTTGGGCTGATATTTGGACTTAATATCCCTTACATAAAATACTTCAATTTGCGACACATCAACACACCTTGGAAATTACTACTTTTTTTTTTAAAGTAAAATCCATATTTCTATTTCGTGATAACCTTGTATTCACCTATAGAAATTGCTCTGTGCAGACTTATACAATCTTTTGTTCCCTATTGTGCAAATGGCTCCAGAGGGTACCGTGTAACAGATCACGACGTTTGAAACTCACACACACTAAACACACCCATTTAAGCTCACGCACACGACGTTTCAAACTCACGCACACGACATTTGCCCGTCCGTTGTAGAACACCATAATTCTGAGTTCAGGCCAATAAAATAAATAGGCCCAAAAGTGCCTACGCCGGACAAATCACGATTTGCATGCCCTCCAATTCTCCGTTATTATTAGAGTATTTTGAAGGCCATGAACTTGAGGGTTTGTACAACAGAAGGGTGGAAGCCAGAGGACTGCGAGCTTGTATTTCTGTTAAATTCGGAGGAAATTAGCCTCTAAAATTTGTCTATTTTGCAAAAATGGTTCGAGCGTAGGCGTCATTTTAGGGTTGATCATCTTTGGATGGAGTTGTCTCCCAAAGGTAATATTTGTTCAACCCTAAAAAACGAACAGAAAATGAAAGATGATGAAATAAGCTTAAATTTGATGTATATTTCAAACACCTTGGAGAGTTGTAAGTATTCCTAAGTGCGCATAACTATCATTGAGGTCTATAGAAGTTTATTTACTGGTCTGTTTATTTACTGTTCTTTTTATTTAAAATAAAATGACGTACCGGTAACGATTTAATAAAATCGACTCCGATTGGTCGCAGAAATCAGAAAAGCAGATTGAACGTTTTGTTGAAGTGCACTTTTCTACTTTTTCTGGGTTTTTTGGCTACCAGAAAAGCAGATTGAACATTTTGCTAAAATGCATATTTCTACTCGTCTGCTTTTCTGCTACAAGAAAAGCATGTTTAGCTTTTAGCCCTTCCCTGGCGTTTCAAAATGGGACGTCTGCTTTTCTGCTACCAGATTGAACGTTTTGTCAAGGTGGTTCAATTTAGTGGCCATCTGCTTTTCTGCTTCAGAAACTGAGCAGATTGAACGTTCCCGAACGCAACTATGCCAATGTAGTACCCACCAAAAATGGACAGTTCTAAATATCACAATGTTATCATTGTTCACAGATTTTCCATCTGGTTTGAATAGGGAAACTGGGCCAGTTAGCAACTTGGTGAATTTGAAGCTCATCAATACTAAGGTTTGGGAAGACTACTTGATGATATCTGGAGACAACGTAAATGCGCACAATTTTCGGGTCTAATAGTAGCCATTTTGGATGGTTACTATGTCCTCATGATTATTAAGTCAAATATATGTTTAAGAAAATGTTATTTAAGTAAGGTTTTTAATTAGAATTACCAAAATAAGGCTTTTCAAAAAATAAAAAATAAAGAATATACCCTAATATGGGAATTAATATAGGCCTATTACACTGCAGGGATTAACAATTTAAGCAGATTAGGTATATTTAGGGTCAAAATTAAGGGTGGCATCCACCTACATTGTCTTCTCCACCCTTTGACTGATTGATCTGACATGGTTGCTTGCTATTACCACAAAATGCCGTCCAAAGTGTCATATTCCACTTTGGCTGGTCCACTATAAGCCACGAAAAGACTAGAGTTTGTTTAGCGACAGATGCAGAAACCTTTTCTAGGCCTATTTAGATCAAGATTTTGTTATCGGTAGTTGGCACCGATTTTACTACAGTATAAGACATTCTATTTGAAACGTCTTGGTTTTTTTTTAAGGATGTAGATGATCCATTCTACCTCTACGACCTCGGCGATGTAGTGACCAAAGACAAGTTGTGGGCGAAGTTATTGCCAAATGTCGAAGTATTCTTTGGTAAGTAGACTTACGCACCCATGTGCTTCATATGCTACACGTCCGCTCTTCTCCCTCCCTCGTTTGTTGCTCGAAATATTTACAAAATTGCTCGAAATATTTACAAGGGTGTATGAAACTAATTTGTTGATGTTTTAGATTAGCTGTACTAGACATCTCGTAACTGCGTTCCGTTACTTTATTTCCTTGTCATGTTTTCACTGTGAGCAAGGCTTTCTCATTCAATTAGTAAGTATACATTTGGAGGATAATTACCAAAGTTCCTACGTGCCTTTAATTCCAGTCCTGGTTTTTTGGTTCCTTTAATTGCTGTTGTATGCATTTTTTCCAGCCGTGAAAAGCAACCCGGATCCAGTGATCATTCGTCTCTTGATTGGACTTGGTAAATCGTTTGATTGTGCTAGCAAGGTACGTATCTTTGATTTTTTGGGGGGTCAAAAGTAATTATCTTAACTTCGAGCGTACAGATATATATCAGGGGGTGAAAATAACGTGTTGACAACAACCCTGATAGTATAAAGTTACACACATGTACTTAGAAAGTTCGTGATTTCCATCAGATTTATTTTAATGGTTGGCCATGATATTCGAAATGTTCAAGAATGATAAGTAGAAATGTTCCAAAAGATCTAATTTCATCAAACGGGCACTCAAAATCACTGATCATCTCTTCACCACATCTAATATGTAAAACTTACAATCGTCAAAGACCAAACGGTGAAAACTGCTTAATTCGAATCTGCAGAATACAATGTTGCCCAAGAATATGATTGAGCTTCGAATTCAAGTTCATCTGCCCAAGTAACAACATCAGTTTATCGGGATTTACTCGCTTTTAACGATGGGTATACTTATAGAGGTTTTCAAGCCGAGAGGATTTATCGCCTTGCGTTTGAGTTTGCAAGTGGTATTAGTCATTATGCGTAACGGCCATCTTACAGGGCATCTGTTGTTAGTTATTTTCATTCAGTAACTTTGAATGCACAAACAGTTCTCTCATGCATATCCCAGCAAGACAAAGGCATTGCCCTCTAAGATGGCTGCTATGTATAATGTCTATTTGTTGTAAAGTTTACTAATCTCATTACTATAGGTTAACCGGTTGGGCCTATACTATCCAGTAATGTATTTTGTTTTAACCGTTCCTTGAAGAAAGAGATCAAAATGGTTCTAGATCTAGGAGCAAGCGCTGATCGCATTATCTTCGCTCATCCCTACAAACAAGAATCGCATCTTCGTTTTGCGAAAGAGAAAGGAGTACGACTCATGACATTTGACACGGCGGAAGAACTGCAGAAAGTCAAACGGGTTCACCCTAAAGCGCAGTAAGTATTGATTAAGGATTGTAACCCATAAATGACATTTGGATTCATCATAATTGCAAAGTATTCACAAAACATCGTATGGAATAGAATTAACTACGTTTTACATAGGCCTACCAACGTACAGAGTGAGTCATAAAAAAAGCCCAAAAATTATAGTTCATATTTAAAAAATATGTAGCACCAAAACAAAATAGTGACAGGAAAGCCAATTTCATAAGCTACTTTAAAATAACAAAATTACTGAAATTGTTCAATCCGTTCAAAGAATATCACCATTTAAACGCAATGACTCTAAAATCTCTTTCGTCCATAAATGCGATGTCAAGAATCGTCGTCACAGTGTCTTCAAACATCACCAGCGATAAAACCTTCTTTTAAAATTTAGAAATATTCAGCAAGGCCCTTTTGAATGCCCATCTTTTAAAAAACAAGTGGATTTTATAAATCACATTGTTTGCCTAAGCAGGGTTGTTAATCAAGATTTTGTGTACTACAGTTATTGACAGTTGTTGAAACAAGTATTCTGTGTCATTTTTGTTGTTGTTCCAAACAGTAAGAATGCACAATAAATTGCTTTATTCTTCTTCTTTTTTTGCTGGACGAAAGAGGTTTTAGGGTCATTGCGTTTACTTCTTGATATTCTTTGAACGGATTGAGCAATTTCAGTATTTTTTTCATCTAAAAGTAGCGTATGAAATTGGCTTTCCAGTCGTTATTATTTTTGGGAAAATATGAAATATAATTTTGGGGGTTTGGGTTCCGCTTTTTTTTGACTCACCCTGTATTATAATTATTGTGTTCATTTATTTACGCGGAAGCGAATAAAAGTTGACTCAGACGAATGCACCAAAGCCCTTTCAAGGGTCGGCTTTGAGGTAAAAACAAAACCCTGGTTATTCTGATGTTTTTTTGGATGCCTTTTCCCGATACTTTTTTTTTCTCTTTGTTCATAGGCTCGTACTTCGTATACGTTATGACGACAACACGGCTACAATTAAGTATGGAGCAAAATTTGGTTGTCGCGGGGAAGAAGTACGCCCCCTCCTGGAGATTGCCAAGAAACTAGGACTAGATGTCGTTGGTATCAGGTGAAACAATTTTTACATGTACATTATCAGAAATTTGCTGAATATTTCAGAAAGAGGCAACAAGAAAGAAAAAAAGGCCAGGATGTCCTCTATCCAATGATATTAATTTCAATACGTTATTGTCATGGATGGATGAGAAAACTATGAAAGCGGTCAAAATCAGCATTGTGACAAGTTAGTGCACATTGGAAAAGTGATGATATAGGGACAATGATTAGGTACTTCATTGTAGGAATGAAATGAGACAATCTTTCTGATCACTAATAATGCACGTAATCACTGGTAATACACAGCTCACATCGTCGCCTCTGACCGCCCACCTTACCAATCCTTGGTCTTGATGCTGATTCACCTTACCCACTATCCCGGTACTTAACTCCTAAAAAAGGCACAAGGGGTGAGATCTGGTGATCTTGGGACCATTTAACTCGGTGAAAAAAAATCACTCTGCCACCATAAGCTGTATACAGTTTCCATAAAGAAAACACTAACCAGTTAACCAAAGATATTTCACGTTTAAGTTTACACTGAGAAAGTAAAAGAGAGCAAAAACAATCCAAATACAACCAGAGTACAACTTGGTCCGTGGGTTAATTGCCGGTTCCGAAAATCGCCAATTCTCGATGAATTTATACACCATCCTGTTTACTTATTAAAAGCAGTTACATGCTATCCCAGTATTTTCCCAAACATCAGTCGGCTTAAGCGGGCCACATTAAAGAACAAGTTCCGATTAGGAATTGATTTGGACACGAAGCAATGTTTTTCAGGTACATGTACCGGTATAAATTGTTGAAGTTATTCCGAGTTAAACCTATCGCACTTCTTTTTCAACAGGGCATGATTTAGGCATGCCATAGCCTGGCCAAGCTATATGCAATTTGGTATATAACAAGAAATAATTTACGATTTAATAATAATTTAGTAATGATAGAAATAATTGCTCTCAAATGAAACACCAAATGAAAAAAGCACATAGAACAAGTTTTTTTCACGGGCGCCGCTAAAGGAGGGTCTGGAGGTGTCACACCCTCCCCCATCCCTTCGTCGTTTTTTGTTGGCAAAACCACCACGTGTCCTTTCCGCAAATGTGCCGCAACGAATAGTGCTTCCTTTTGTCCGAAATTGTCCATGATCATCTTGAAAAATGCTTGATTTTTCATAGTGAAGCTACCACTTGTAAAAGTCTATCATCTTTTGTTTATCTATTTATTTATTTATTTATTTCAAAATCTTTATACAGAATACAAAAATATCAGCTCAAAGGCTGCTTTACATTATGGTCCTGTGATAAGAAATAAAAATACTAAAAATAGTGAGAGAAAAAACAGCAATTAAAATGATAAAATAGCAAAATGAACAATTAAGATACTAACAATAAAAATGATTATCTATTAAGATGGAAAAGATGTACATTAAAAAAATAGTTTCTTTAACCCCATTTTCCCACCCTTTAGGTTTATAAAACCGTTATTGATTCATTGTTGACCTAAGCAGGTCAACATCTGCAGCTGTCAAGTTGTTCTGTAGAATAGCACTGGTAAAATGGTAAAATAAGCAATTATGAGCGTAAAAAAAATATGTTAAAAATAAGGTTTCCTATACATGTATTTAAAACCATCAATAGAAGATGCATTTTGGACCTTAGCAGGTAAGCTGTTCCATATAACCGCACCAGAATAACTAAAAGATTGCTTAAAACATTCAATGATAGGTTTAAGGGGAACAACATTAAGAGAATCGGCGTTCCTTGTATTAAATCCATGCCTATCAAAATACATCTCAATATTATTACAAAGTATGTCTGGGGCTAAACCATGAACACATTTATACATATTACAAGCTAACTACAAATCCCTTCTTTGATCAAAGGTTTGCCAGAAAAACGCTCTAATAATTTCCTCACCATGAGAGTTAACATAATCAAAGTTATTGGCGACAATCCTGGCTGCCTGCTTGTGCAGTCTAAGAAGAGTCTTCCTTTACAGCCATGTGGCTGCGAAGGGCGATTTCTAAAGGTTACGTAACACTTTATTTTGAATGAAACTGGCGTGTACACACACGTTCACGTTGGCGGGCAAATCTTTAAAAATTAATTTCTTCCGTCTGGAAGACCGTATCTTCATGCAACTTTCAGGGTTTATTTTCCTTATAATGCTCCAAGTATGTGCTAAAAATCGTTGTAATTATGTTCTTTACTTTTCGTTGAAATTGGAAAAATAGGCCTGGCTACGTGCATATTTGAAAGCTGTAACACTGGCGTAAGCAATGTCTGTCAATCTTTTCAAGCCTCATAAATATTTATACGGTTCCTATTCATTATGGTGTGCATTAACATTTTGAATAAAAGCCTCCTTCCACGAGTTATTATTTGATAAATATCACCCTTTTAGCCGGCTTCCATTGGTCGATACCGAGACCCAGGCCAAGTCAGCCAGGTGACGCTAATGAATATGCTGATATAGGCTACCCGGCGTTATTGTGCTGTGCCAGGCCGAAATCGGTCAACTGTAGCGCCTACGGCGCTATGAAAACCATGCAAGTGGGTTGGGTTGGAAAAGATTTTCGTCGAGATTTTCCTTAGAGCTAGTTCGAGCTGTAACACAAGCGTTGGCAACAACAGATTAAGCTGAAATTCGTAATATACTTAGATGATATAAGTGTTCAATTACTCGTGAAATAACAACTTTCGTAAATTCATTGAAATTGATATAAATATATAGTTTTGGGGACGTTTTCGAACGATTTCTTGAAGGTCTGCTTTTACAGTAACCAGTATTGAGGTTTTGGCATCGATGACGACGATTTTTTTTGTTACTGACATGAAGTTTAGAATTTCTTCTTCCGTTATAATGTAACATTTCAATCATACTGAGCATATTTTCTGAGAAACACAACGTTCAAAAGACCATGTTTTGGGGGGTTCACGAATTTCACTGCTCTCAAACGCATCAATTAAAATGGTTATAAGACACTTACACATGTATTCGGTGCACATTATCAGTATTAAAAGCAATATGTAGGCCTATAAACATGTCTATAGGCCCAATGATTTTTTTTTTTATTTAGTCAGGTCTACCTTCACAGAAGAAGGGTTTTTCAATTGTTTTCTCACCACTTTTTTTCTTATCAATATTTATGTTTTTTCCTGCTACAGTTTCCATATAGGCAGTGAGTCTTCCAACCCTCAGATTTTCAGCGATGCAATTCGTTTCACTCGGCCGTTGTTTGATATTGGCACATCTCTCGGATTTAACATGAAGCTGCTAGACCTGGGTGGTGGGTTTCCCGGAAGATTGTACCCAAAGGCAACCTTCGATAAGGTAAGGGATGAAATGTGACATTCGAATTATCAAGTTTTCCTGCAAAAGAGAGGCTCGTTTTTCTTACTCAAAGTTTCCTACACAAAAAGGTTTCCTTTGGGCAAATGAGTTGCGAACGTTTCGATGAAGTTGTCCCCTTAGATACACAGTTATACAAGTTTCACGATACGGTTCCATTGTAGAATACTCGTAGACCAACTTCACTATTAAAACATTAACTTCTTCAGCATGGCACCTAGTCTATGTAATAGGCCATGGCTATAGCAACCGCAGAGGCAACCGCATCTTGACCGCTAGAATTGGTCTATTGGGCTGCTGTTATATTACAAATCACTGCATTCGAATTGACCAATCACACGTTTAGTCCTGATTTGGGAATGAAATGACGGCACGATTTAGTAAAGTCGACTCCGCTTGGCTGAGGCACGAGATCGCTTAAATCTGCATGCTTTGACATATCAGACGTTATACAGGAGACTTGGCTCCGTGGATAACGGGTGATACTCAGAATACATGGCACCCCGGTTCATTGGTAAAAAGGTTTTTTTTTAAATATTTAAAAAAAACACTCAAAAAAGTCAAGAGACGGGCAGCGAGGTTCATCACAGGAAACTACAGGAAAAAGGAAAGTGTCGCATGCATGATAACCAACTCAGATGGTCCTCCGTAGAGGAAGTGAGACAACCCATCAACACAGATGACTACTGCAAACAAACCAAAGCCGGGAAATTATCGGGAAATTTGAGATGATTGGAGTGAGACGGACCCTAGAACGTTCACCATATGTTTTCAGTACAGATTTGAGAAACTAGTCATTGTTTGATACTGGTTTTTATTAGTATTGGTATAAAAGATTCATTCATGCATGCGCACTTTTCCTTTCAAGGGAATTTTTTTCTGTGTGTGTAAGTCCCCCTTTGTAGGAAAATTTCACCCGTAGCTTTTAAGGTTGGAATATATCATGTAGTATTGAAGTACCGTGACCTCGTGGTCTGGAGCATTGCATTCGTGGTCTGCGGGCAATTCTGCAGGTTGTGGGTTCGAGTTCAGCCTGGGGTCATGGTGCGTGTGTCCTTGGGCAAGGCACTTTGTCACCCATTGCTTCTCTCTACCCAGGAGTAAATGGGAACATGACTGTGAGGGCAGAGATGGTAATTGTGATCGATTCTAGCTTCCTTGCGCCTACTCAGGCAGCATCCAGCTGTATACTCCCCAGGGAGCTGGGATGGTATTTGGAATGTTTAATTGGCCCAATGATCAGGGGTAATAATAATATAGAGCGCTCTAATCATAGTTAAAAGCGTTATATATAAAACCCCGTCATTTTTGTGAGTATTAAGTAATTACTTGATTTCGTTGTTGTGTTGCCAGTTTGCAGACGTCATCACCCGGGCACTAGACGAACATTTCCCCGCCAGCAGTGGCGTGCGAATTATTGCCGAACCGGGAACATTTCACACTCGTTCAGCAGGATACCTAGTGGCGAATGTCATTGCCAAACGTGTGAACAAAGTTGACATCAATGAACGGCGTGAAAGAGTATCAGGTAAGCTGGCCTCGAGTCCATTGGTACACATTGTACTATTTTTGAGAGCTATCGTTTAGCTGTCGTCTTGTCTATCATTCTGTAAGTTGTTTCCGTGGTAACTTCTGTTATTCTAGTCCTCCATACCCCCAAACGTTACTGTCCGTGCACCACTTTTGCTGTATCGCGTAGAAAGAAAGCACATAGTGATGACGTTACTCAGACGTGAAAACGGTAAGGATACCTGAAACAGCTAAAAACTCCCTTATATAACAACAATTAATGCTTGTGAACGCTTGGACAAGAAACACTTGGCATTCTTCGGAGCTGCTATATATATATTTTTTTAATTTACCTATCACCATATTACATCTGCCAACAAACTATCATTTCATATTCATCATTCATCTACGGTTTTGGAAAGCTGGCAGTTCTGGAAAGACAAGAAGATTCAGAAGATTCCTAAATATTTGTTTTGTCTTTATTTCAGATGGCGATGAACCGTTCATTTGGATATACTACTTGAATGTTGGTATTTTCAATGGATTGAGTTGCAAAGTGTTCGACCCCGAATTTTTCGACCTTCCAGAACCCTTACACGTAATGTATAATCATAACATTAGAAACGGGTTTGATGTGATTTATGCATGTGAATTTCAGCAATAGTTGTTCAAAAACACTTTAGGCGCATGCCCCAAGTTCACGTCCCCTTCCAAATTCACTATGGCTACGTGCATTTTTAAAAGATGTAAAACTGACATTTGCAATATCTGTCAATCTGTTCAAGCCTCACGAATACTAGGCGGGCTAATTTTGGGCAGTATAATATCAGACGCCTGCAGGGAATCAATCCATGACATGTAATTTGAGTTACCCGGCCCTCAAAGTCCACCATTCACCCAGATTAACCCCTGGTATCCCTCAGGCCCTAAACAGTCAATAAAACCAGACACTAACCTCCCCAATGCCAATTGACAGTTCCATTTTGGTCACAAGGGTGATCGAGGTAATTATCCCTATGTGAACAATGCATTTGTACACAAGCCTATGTAAATGCGCACAAGCACACTAGGTTTTCCCGCCAATTTCCAACCCCTCCAGTAGGATCACAAGACTGACACCCCCTCTGGTGGATGTACCATGGTCCATACTAGGATCTGGTGATAGATGACCTGGGCATGGCTACCACGTGGCTGGGACAATAAAAAACAAAGAAATGTGGAAGCGATTTTATTCACACTGACTCCGAGTAAGGTTTTTAATAAGGGTCCTATCCATTATGGTGTGCAGTAAAAAAAAATTGAGAAAAGCCTCCTTCACGAGTTATTAATTGATAAATATCACCCTTTGTGCCGGCTTTCATTGGTCGATATCGAGACCCACAGCAAAACAGGCTGAGTGACGCTAATGAATTTCGCTCGTACCCCCCGCCCTGCAAACAGGACGCTGGGGGTACGCTGATGAGCTTCACAGAATCTTGTGAAGAAAGTGGCCTATGACCTTTGTATAAAGCATCTGGCTGCAGATGTTCAAGACCGCAGTTAGACAATGTGAGCAAATGCTATCCGAAAACTTCCCATAGAAATGCACACGTTTCATACCGGATGTGATTTCTGTTTCATTGCGGGCCATGTGGACAAAAGTTTGAGCGTCGCATAATGCAATCCGACCGTTCGTGATTCGAAACGGAGCCTGAGCAACTGTGACGGGAATTGTAAATTTACATCAAATATAAACTTTACAGAATTTCCTACATTATTACGCTTTTCAAAAAAAATAAAAAATCTCTTAACTGGAATAAAAGAGTAATGAAAGTTCGTCTTAACGGCCGTCCGTTTCAAACCTTGCAGAATCATGACCGTGATGGTGCGCAGGTTACAGGTCACGCAAATTCCAACTAATCAGAGTGTGAATTCATCAGAGTATCCCAGCGTCCTGTTGAGCGAACTAATGAATTTGCTAATCTACAATACGTCATTGTGTGGCTTGGCCGGAATCGGTCAACCGTAGCGCCTAAGGCGCTTTACTGAATAATGCATGTGGGTTGGGACGGCAGAAATCATCGTCGAAATTTGCCATGGAGATGGTTCAAAGTGTAACACTAGCGTTTGCAACAACATATTTAGCTGAAATTCGGTATATATACTTAGTTAATATAAGTGTTCAACTACTCGTGAAATAATAATTTTGAGAAATTTCTAGAAATTGATATAAATAGAGAGATTTGGGGAAGTTTCCCAACGATTTCTTCCAGACTTGAAGGTCAGCTATACCAGTAACTAGTACTGACGTTTCGTCATCGATCACGGCGATTTTTTGACATGAAGTTTAGAATTTCTTCTTCCGTTATAATTTAACATTTCAATCATACTGTGCATATTTTCTGAGATACACAACGTTCAAAAGGCCATGTTTTTTTGTGGTGTATGAATTTCACTGCTCTGCTATGGCGTCTAAGTACGTAATCGGATTAGCTTTGCTTAACAACGGCAGCCGCTTTGCCTTAGCAACCACATGACTGCTAGGCACCAGTGTTCCGTAGGCCCTTCTCTGCCCTAGTCAACGGCACCAAATTCAGCGTACAAAGCACTGTACAAACTGGTATATGTCCTAGCTGTAAAAGCCTGTTGGCATCACCAAGGGCGTCAATCGATTCTCAAAAGTGGGGGAGGGGGCGGGAGGGGGGTACAAACGTGTATCCTGATGATAAGTACTTCGAGGTCGAAGCCTAAACGGCGTGGGGTTAGATGAGCCAAGGCGTTGGCCTTTATTTATTCACATCATAATTATAAGTAATATCGGCCCGCATTATTTTCATTTGCACGACGAAACTGGGCCAATGCCACCAAAACAGGCTCCAAAAGCAATGAAAACTAGCCTTAATTAAAGGAGAAAAATATTTAAGGTTGAAAATGATGTAAAATATCTGCTTTATCAAAATTTAGAAACTTCAAAACCTACAAATTCTGAAAAACACATTTTCGAAACCAGAAATGCATTTGTTGCCATGATAATTAAGGGGCCACCTTTATTTCTGGCTGGTCTTCAACACTTCCAGCCTAGCCAGTGTTTTATCAACCGTTTAAGACCCGCCACCTGACGGGCTTTCGACCAATAGGAATGGGTAAAATATCTTTATAAATAGCCTATAATGGGAAGACCACAACTATTATTAATGTTCGTAGGGCCTACTTGCATAAGTCCCGGCTTCGTTCCGAATTCGTCTAAGTCGCTGCTGCGACCGTTTCTAATCCTTTCATGTTCTATCAAACAAAAAGACTCCAAAATGTTGTTTCGTATTCAGAGGATTTCGCAGCAGAAAATGGACCGACAAAGTGATCAATATTCTCTCAAGGCAAGGGACCCAATGACGTTAAAGCTCGTTGCCGGAACGAAGCCCGTGGTTGAGAAATGGGGGGAAGAGGCAAAAGTCAACAGCAATATAACCACAAGTTGGTGCAACGAGTATTGGTCTCGCCGAAGTTGTTTCGACCTCTCAGATTTCATATATGACTTTTTCTTCATTGTTACGTAATCAAAACACAGGAACCACTTAGAAACCGCGATTTGAAGCCATCTACAATTTTCGGGCCAACTTGTGATTCTAATGACGTCATCATGGCTAACTGTATGTTGCCTGAGTTGGACACTGGAGAGTTTGTCTTGTTCCATGGTGAGTATACGTCTTTCTTTAAAAAAAAAATGGGAATAATTATGTTCTATAAAGTGTATAATGTTTACGTTAGGCCTATCGCCAAAGATGGCCAATTATTCTGATCACTCATTGGATGTATCCTGCATGCATTATGAGACGTACGCACTTAATCTCTGCCATTGACGTAAATTTTTTATGACAAAATTAGTGATCCGCATTGGCGTATACAATGCTTGCGACACCTTAAAACTGGTGTGTAAATATATACGAGATTTTTTTAAATATTCTAAAACCTATAACACATTAATGTGCTTGTTTGCGTCAGTTTTAAATGGCGCGCCCCAGTTCAGAAAGTTTTCAGCGAATATTCATATCTATAGTGACGTATCAGCTCATTTATGTTAATTTTGGAATCACGCGAAAAAATATTCGCCTGTTCCGATCGCGGCCGGTTCACCCACAACTGCATATAAATCTTTTACCAATGGGGCACACCGTACAGGGGCTTACTAAACGCTCGAAGTTACTTTCAATACGCCAAACCATGTGATTATGAAACTCGAGAATGGGCGTCGCCAGGTTTTTTTTCTTAAGGGGGGCCAACACTCACCAGAGCGAAGTGACCGGCCGTGGAAAAATCAGAGTGTGCAGATATTTCTCTTCGACGCTTTGTAAGAAAAACGTCCATGTTGTAAAATATACATTAAATTAATAATAATATGCTTCGCCCCTCGTTTTCTTTTTTCCCCTCTTTCTCCTTTCCTCTCCCTTTTCTCTTTTTGTCCTTTTGGCTTTTCCAGCCCCGCCCCCTCACTGCGCCCTTGAACTCAAGGCATTCTTTACGAGTAAATTGTCAACCCAAGAATGTTTTACACAAACAGTAGTAACTATGATAACCTAAGGAACGCCTATTAACGTAAGTTATCAATCGACTACACCTGTAGGATGGGGCCAAATAAGAAACAGCTAACTTACCAGTATACATAAATTCAAAACAGTAAATTCTGGTTAGTACCGTTTTGAATTTATTTCTAATGCAGCTACATAATATTGGATGATTAGATTACTAGTTTTGATCCGAAACATTTTGTCCAATTTTGTGTTATTTTTTTCTGTCATCAGATATGGGAGGCTATACCGCTACGTGTGCATGCGATTTTAACGGTTTCAGCCTGCCGCCAACGTGGTACATTGCACCCAAAGAGATCCGGTAAACTATACAAATCGATCTTTTCATTCAAGGAAAGTACTTTAGACTAGAATTGATTTGTTACGGAGATGCTGCATACAACCTTTGCATGTCCTATTCCCGGCATTTCTGCAATGAAAATAGGGTAGGAGCCCCCCCCCCCTAAAATATAGGCTCTAGAACTACGCCTGTGCAAGGTACATTTTGTTCTTTTCCATTGACAACAGGAACACGACATGTCGCTGTGATGACTTCTCGCACATAAGCTCTGTTCTCACCAAACAAATCCCGGCGAACGACACTATGCCCTCAGCGGCGTAGCCAAGGGGGGGGGGGGGGGACGTGTCCCCATAAAAAAAATCGTCGCCCACCCCCAGTCGCCGCTTGGAAATGTATTATATAACTGACCACCAACGGGTTGAACCGAAATTGGGCGCCCCCACCCCCACACTGTAACATTCAGCCCCTTCCCACACACACACATACTGTATTTGCCTGTAATCGGGGATCTTCCATTGTCCCTCTTTTGTTTGTTCACCAACTTTTTAGGAAGACCTCCCATATGTTTTGTACATGAATCCAAATTGGGGACCTCTCGGGAATTGGGGACCCTATTGTCCTCTATTGTTCAACGTCCCCTATTGAATGCAGAAACAAACTCACACACACTCACCCATGTTTACGTTATACATGCCTGGTGTGGACATTCTTGTGATTTCGCGTAGTTAAGAAAAACCTGGGGAAAAAAATCATTTTACTTACATTGTGAAAACTCTTTCAACCCCAATTTTTTTCTAAGATTCCCTTTAGTGTTTCTCTTCATTTTGCCACGGATAAACCTAACCCCAAAATGCCTCTAAACCTGTTTTCCAGAGAGGGGAAAACATTGTGTGGATGTGGGAAAGTCCACACAACATTTCTTTGTTCTCGTGCTGCTACTTGCTGGTTTATGTGGACATCTTTTGTTCGGAAGTCCACACAGTGAATGTAATGCTTGTACATTGTGTAACAGTAGGCCTTGTTATTAAGTCTTCGGTAGCGTTTATTGGTCCACTGATATGTTTGGAAACATGTATAACTACTCTGATGTTGCGATGTTGACGTCGTGGTTGGCAACAAAGTGCCCTCCACGGGTTGGCAAGAAAAGTCTGTTTAGTGTGGGCGATAGAGAACGCACTTCAGCATATAACTTAATGGCGCTGAAGTGCCAATCAAAATCGGCGCTCTTAAAGTTGTCCAGTGAATGTACAAATTTGCTCCTTTCAACTTTTTATCATTCATAATCAAAGCTTTACCGTCTGTGCTTGCCAACAAATTATAACATCAATTTGTATAATTATTTCATTTAAACAAAAAAACAAAACTGTTTTGATTTCTATCGTCCGCAACTTGCAAAATGCAATTGAAATTTGTATTACACCTTTGTGTAAACATGGGTGGATTTTCCTTTGATGTTTCGATCAAAAGTGAATAACGTTTGAATGAGGGAATAACAACTTTAGCATTAATATTATTTGCTCGATATCTTATTTGCAGACTCGTTCTGGAGAAGACTTTTCCAGCACAATATACTTTTGGTTTAGGCTTAAGCCAGAAGTCAGTTCCCGAGTGAAAGTCTGACGTTGCAATAGGGTGTGCAACCAATACCCAGCTTTTCGTCATGATGGATGTTCATGGTCGGGGCAGTATATTGTTGATGTACCCTAACGTGGCACGGCCCCTATAACGTGGCACACTTTGATTTTTTGCCTGTAGCGCCTAGCTAGAGTAAAAGGTTTAACTGAAATTTCACAGAAAGTGCAATTTCATCAAGTTCTAAACACTCCCGTTGATAAATCACGAGTTTATCTACCTGTTACAAAGTTAGAAGAACAATTTAGTTCGGCGTGATTTTCCGATTTATTTCAAAGTGAACAGTAAACCCATTGAAATGCCCCCCAAAAATAAGAAAATAATTTTCTGACAAACATTTAGTTGGCTAAGTAAGTAGAGATAAAAAATGGTCATCAGAATTTATCAACTTTACAAAAATTCTTAATGTATCTCAAAAATTCGAGATGTATTCAAGTGCGCCACGTTGGGGAACACTCAGACGATTTTGTGCCCAATTTCCGGACACCACCGGTTTTTTTAAATTTCGGATTAAATTTCGTGACACCGAAATTGTTCACAAAGGTGAAACAGCAAGCCTTATTAAGGCTCTTTTCAACGCACAATTTTTGCTATTGGTTTTTACTAGTTATTCGGTTAAATTCTTGTTCTGAGTTTTGTTGTATACAATTTTTTTTTTCAGTCAATAAATTCTTTTTGATTTTTTTTCGGCAACTTAGAATTAATCCCATGTAGTATTAATTCAATTCCTTGCGACTTTTACTTCCCTTAAGAAACTGAGATAAGTTAAGTTTGGTTAGTTGTTGGTAGACCTTGGCAATGCTACTGTTCAGAGCGATCATGCGAAAGTTGGGCGGCAGCGATGGGTCTCCTTTCTTGTATACAGGGTGGTTAAAAAAAAAGGACACCCACATTAGACAGCAATTTTCTCCTATTTTTAAACATTATTTTAACTGTCGATTAGTAGCTATTAAAGTACTGGCCTTTAAGCAAATGTGACGAAAAAAATCGTTGCATTTGCACATTGTGTCGTTGAGCTATGCTAATTTGAACATTTCATGTGCGAAACCTGTTTGTCCACGGAGGTATACATTCCCTTCGCTTGACTGAGCTCAGCTATCGGAGCTTTATTTAAAGGAGCATGACATTTGATTGTTATGTTATGTTATGCAACAATGAACTTAACGCTCAGCTCATTGAGTAGATGATCTTAATAGTGACATGAATAATTGGACAGCTTCAATAAAAGTAACCAGGGCAAAATATATTTTGGTGGGAAGTTTTTAATTTTCATGAACTACGAAAACGTCCAATTTACAAAGAATAACCCGTGGACAGGACTGATTTTTGGTGACTTGTATTCAAATTAGCATAATATCTCTATTTTTGCGACTTTTACTAAGCTTTTTTCACCATGCATGGTTAAAGACCTATAATTGACAATGTTGTGATTTTTTTTTTTTTTAAATAACTTCATTAATTTGGTGAAAATTGCTGTCAAAAGTGGGTGTCCTTTTTTTTAACCACCCTGTGGAAGACTTACTTGGCAGCAGGAGCGGGATATCGGTGGAGTTCCACTTTGCAAAATTTTGGTGAAGAGTGTGGCAAGTAGGGCCTAGATGGTGTGTTGCTTGCAACTTCATTCTTGACAACATGGCGGGGCCAAATATTAATTGTATTTACCACGTTGTTTTCTGTGTTAAGTAAAGGAGAAGTTCTACGGGATGAATTTATCATGGAAGTTTAGTTAGGCCTATGCCCTTCACTTGTTTTTAGTAGCGTGTCTCCCTGTTTCCAATAGTCAGACCTCTTAGAAATGACACCCATGTGCCCTGCGTTGTTAAGGAACCATATGCGTTGCCCAATCTTGACCTCAGTCAACTTAAACCAGACCAGCAGAGATGAGAGTACAATGTGCATGTGCCCCATACACTAGACGCCATGCTAATTAATTAGAGTGGTGTGTCGATCCTGTTCGGGTTCTAACACCATCAAGTAATTGATTTTTAGCCAGATTGTACTTTAAGATAAATCATTTTACACTACTTTTTGGTCTTTTCTGGTGATTTTTTAACATACTGTTTTTGCTATTGGTTTTAGTTTTTTTCGGTTTAAGTCTTGTTTCAGTTTTGCTGTAGGTTTTTTCAGTCGATAAAGTCTTTTTGATTCTGGTTTGGCAACTACGAATGACTTTCATGTCTCTATTCATTCAATTCCTTGTGACTCTTCCCTTAAAAAAATCAGAGATTAGTAAAGTTCGGTTAGTTATCCTGATAGAGAGTTTCTTTTGGGCGTGTTCCCCCAGTTTCCAGAATACACAAGCATCACGGAAAAATTGTGGTTGTAGCAACCATTCTCAAGAGAATAAAGTGATCAAGGGCGTATCCAGAACAAAATTTGGGTGGGGGCCAGTAGTAATTTTCGTCCCTCAAAAAGTGGGTCAAAAACTTATGGCGTGGGGTGCGGGCCCTCTTAAGGGCCCCGAACTTTGTTTTGATTCTAGATGCTCTGTGGTGCGATCTGAGGCAATTTCCTACCACAATTCCTGAACAATTTTTTTGGAGGAAAAGATGGTGGTGTACGTTGTGCCTGCCCTTATTGCGACGTCACTTAAAAACAAAATTTGGTGGTTTTTTGGGGGTGGGGGCACGGCCAATTTCACCAAGTTTTCATTCAATTTAACGCCTGGCTCATTCGATTTAGATTGAAATTGAAAGAACACGCAGATCGGCATTCGACAATCAAAAAGAATCATTCAATTTCACTATCCGAGCAAACTATCGCCTTTTAGCTTCACTCGTCCTTATCAAAGATGCATTCATATTAAAAGCATCGCGTTGTTCATTCAATTTCGTCTAAACCAGCAGTAAACGGTTGATCGGGCATTCGTTTTCATTAATGGCAAACATATTTCACATTTTGTCAAACATCTGTTAAGACTTCATACGTGTCCGTATTCCTTAGCGTAAATTATGAGTTTTTCTCAGGAATTCTTTTTGTGGAACTCTTTACTACTGTGAAATGTAAGAAAACTACACATTTGACAACATTTTGGGGTTAATCTTATCGCCAAAGTGCACTTCTTTAACCCTTAAGGGACCGAGGCGGAATGGTCAAAATAACCCGGCCCTTTTAAGGTTAAACACTTAAAGTTTCCGTGCTTTCCGGACTACGTATGAACGCGCTGTTACTGTCATGTCATTTCAGGAAGACACTGTTCAGTTTTGGGGGTTTTCTTTCAAATTATTTATCCTAAATTTGCTAATTGAAAACATTTGTGGGAAAGGGTTGCTCACTGGCTTACTGCCATGCATACTGACACATCAAAGAATCACTAAATGAAAGAAATTTATGACAGCAAAATATCAAAAATTCTAACAACATTTTCGTGCTTACATAGCCATGTAACATTAATCATGCCCGGAATGCAAATAAGGTTAAATGTGACACAAAGTTGTATTTTCAAGGTTTGCATTGCAAACTAACTTTGCATGGGCCCTGTGAATACAGTAAGTGTTCGGTAAGACATGCGCAAGAAAACATTTAAGAAATAACTCAAGAGAAATGTTCCCGATGGTACATCCATTGCCAAACATAGGTGTTCCGATGTCTTGCACGTCAAGAAATCGTCAACGTTAAGATGCCCCTTGCTCAAACGTTTAAACAAGTAGTAAAGATAAACAGTGAAAAACAAATTATCTTAGTCACTTATCTTAATTCGTAATTACATCTTGTTTCCCTCATAGGGCCTATCAGTTAATTTGTAACATTGTAAGTTTTACAGTTATCAAGTTTTGGAAGGAAATGAACCTCGGAGAAAAATAGGAAATGTATCGATTACAATTTTTTACAAATTTAAATGACAAAACGATGAAAGCGATTGCCCATAAACGAATAAGAAACGAAAAGCATGGTTATACTTTAGAAGCGCACAGATGTTCGCTAATTTGAATGCGTCAACCGTCAAAAGGTTTCAAAGACTTAATTTAAGACTGCTACAAGTTAAGTCTTGAATGCACTAAAACGAAATAGGATGCCCGAAAATGAAAACGAACATTCAGAGCAAAATTCTGGCTGCCTAAAAATGAAATTGAACGAACCCAAAACGAAAAAGAAACCCCAATTTGACCACATGTGCAAAACTCGCAGGAAATTGAATGGCTGATAATGAAACTGATTGGAAAAATTCGGAAATTCGCCGGGAAAACCTATATTATTACATCACTTCTCGTGATGTTAACAATGACATCTTGTAATTGCGAAAAGTACCGTGATATTCCACAGTTAAAGAGTTAAGAAATGCAAAATATAAACCAATAAATCATGCAATAAATAGAAACTGATTCAAAATGAAGCTTTAGCCGCCATGAATAACATACGGTACGTTAAAGTGCTATATAAATGGAAATGTTTGTAACCTGTGAAATCTCAAACCTTGAATTGACGAGTTGGCGTTAAACAGTATATAAGTCCCGTTGTATCCTGAGCATGATTGGACGTATTTCTATTGAAATGCCCCAGAAGATTACCGCGCGACCAGAAATATATCGGTATCCGTGAAACTGAATAGGGCTTGATATGTATTATTTATTTATTTATAGTTTTATTTAGACAGGGTAGCCTCATCAGTTAAAAATAAAATGATAAGAATAAAATGAAATAAAGAAATATATGATGTAAAATCACCAAGAACATTAAGTAAAAGTAAAACCTAGAATGAAGAAACAAAAATGCAAATATGTAAAATATAGGGGTGTGAATACAAAAATTAGAACAAATTTAAACACTAAGATACACATATAAACACTGACGAAATACAACACAGAAATTAAATTAACATAACAAAAACACAAATAAATTTTAAATTTATATTACGAATTGAAAATCTAAAAAAAAGGAAAAACTTGCCAAATAAATTTCCAAAAAGCAAAAGAACAAACACCCCAACACCCCTACTACCCAATACCCACAATGTCAGGACCAGTCATTGGGTCCCAACTATATCACAAGTATAGGTACCAGTTGGCAACCAATGCACATTTCCGGGACTAATATTTTCAGCAATCGTATTTATTTAAAAAACATCAAAAATAATTGAATCAAAAGTCAATCCAGTCAATTATCATATATTGTGTTTGTCCGGTCCCGACATTGATGGTTGGATGCATATTTTTGTTTGTCCGGTCCTGACATTGAGGGTATGATGTATACTTTTGTTTGTTCGGTCCCGACATTGAGGGTAGGATGCATAAATTTGTTTGTCCGGTCCCGACTTTTCAAAATGTCCCGACTTGATTGGTTTGTTTTCCAACAGTGGTCCCAGGATTGTAGGTGTTGGAGCAAACAAACAAACAAACAAAAAACAAAACAGATACGTAAAAGATAGGAATGGGAATAACAATTAAACTTTGATATTAAAATACTGAAATAAACAGTGACTAACAACAGCACAGAAATAAAATTGAGCTAAGCAAACAAAAAACAAATAAAATAAAAATATTACTATATGAAGATTACTATATGAAATAAACAAGAAATGAATAAAAACAAAAACAAAGACCGTGGGGAATGCTTTTTTTAAAAGTAACTATAGGTATTCTCGTAAATTAAAACCATAAAAATCTATAGAAAACTTTAAAGTAATGAAGTAAAATGAGAAAGCCATGCAAAATTAGTTTAAAAGAGATTTAAAGGGAAAATACAACATTTGCAAACATCAAAAAATAAAACTACCAAATCATTTTGAAATACCTTGCTGGACTGTTAGTGAATGAAAGTGTAAAGCATCCTGTAAAATCATGGCACCTGGTATACTGTCACTTTCAAGAAAAGTGGTATTTTTGTATCAATTTCCAACGCTGGTCGGCCGACCAGTGTTGGACAAAACTGGCTTTTTTTCAAATACTGGCCCCAATTGACCATCGCACTTGTTTGCAATCGATTACACACCTATGAACGGGTACAAGCCAGCTAGACTGGTTCCCTGACCTTACAATTCCCCAATGTATGTAAACTGCTCTGTTTCTTCTTATATGGAGTCAGGGAACCAGACCACAGGAAAATGATTGTTTTTCTTGGTTTTTATAGCATTTTCGAACCCAAAACCTAAAAAAAGTCAGTGTAACTATATTTGCTATATATTTCCAACCCCCCAATTCCATCCATTTCTGAAAATTACAGCAAAAGCAAATGATGTATATTCCCTTTAAAAATATTTTAAGACTTGGCCTTTCGCTGGGCTGTGGTAAGGTTGTTCCATCCCAGGGTCCCACAATACTGAAATGTGTGCTTGGCGGCATTTGTTTTGGGAACAATGGGCAGATGTAATGAGCCGTTTGACTTCGAACGAGTGTTGGCAGTATGAGATGGCATTTCAAAACGTGCACTGAGATACGCTGGACTGAGGTTATTGAGACATTTATAAACCTTCCCTAACGAGATGGTAATGATGACCAAGAGAGTGCCTCATGTAAGTCGCTAATATGGATTCTAAGATGAGCATTAAGAATCATTCTGGCAAGACGATTATGCAGTTTTATCAATTTGTCGGAATGACAGTGTACACAATTGGACATTTGGAAAGCAGGTCTTTGACTTCAACACCTACACATACATGTACAAAACACAGGGGCCCCACAATATATACACAATAAAGCACTAAGAAAACACATGAAATTAAACATGGAACGAATTCAACTCAGAAACCGCCGACAGCACCCTCAGAGAACATCCAATCCAGGCCGTCGTCATTACCTGCAAGTACACAGACAGACAAGAGAAAGGGAAGACAGAAAAACTGCAAAGAGAAAAAGAAAACAGTGTTTGTTTGTCGACATGCAGTCTCAACTTGATTTCAACATCAATGCAATTAAACATGAACGACTTTTCCTTCAAAAGGCCATCACGCCATTTTTCGTCACTTTTTGGGAAGAATTTTGCTTGAGAGCTAGCTTTTCTGCTGGGATTCACTCTCTGGAGTCTTAAAACTCTAGACATTTGGCACCAGTATTCCAAATGGCTATATTGCATTTTGAAAAGCAAGTTTTGACTTCAACATCTACACATACAAACACCGAGAGGACCTGCCCCTTGCCTTATTTTGTTCCCTTTTGTTTGTCCACCAATTTTTCCTAGACAGCTCCCATTAGGTTTGTTCATGAATTCCCCCGAGGACTTGTGTCCAGCGTCAAGCCCATTGTTATCACACACATGGTATTGTCCTATGTCCTCAGTCGTATACGATAACCTGTACACCCTATACTCTCTTTTTTGTAAGCACTGGCAATAGTCTACCCCATTGTCAATGATCCCCATTCATAATCCATGCTGGAAATAGCCCAAAATACGCAGTCTTGCAACTTGTTTTTCGAGAAAAAGTGGTTTAGGCCTACTTTTCTTGGAAATCACCAGCGGTTAAAAGTAATTGATCAGATTTTGGATGCGGATGCAAAAATAATTAAACTCATCAATATTGAAAAATATTAGAACACGTGACAAATATCTTGGCAGTTCCATTTCCTCCCCTCTGTATGCGTGGGGATTTAGTGAATTATCTGTAGTCGCCACGCATTCGTAAAAATAATAACAACATATAAATACAAACTAAAAAATAAGCACACAAATTCCAGTTAAATGGGCTTTATTTATTTTCAGGACCCTTGTCTCTCAAGAATGGGATTTCATTGTGAAATCTCTTGATCTTTTGAAGAAAAAAATGATAACTCGGGGAAAATAGAACAAGTGGAAACTCTATATACCATACGTAAAAAATGTGATTGGAGATCAAACCGATTGATAGGTCTGCTATCTGCATACACGCACACACCACTGTTGCACAATGCCAGCACAAAAAATGTAGTTTGGATTATTATGCGCCTATCAATTGTTTCCCCCACCCCCCCCCGGGCTGCCCCAGCCAAGACGTGGGGATTGTCACTTTTGAAGTGACAAAATCCCCACCCCTCGGGCAAAATTTAAGTGACAATCCCCGACCATGCCCATGCGGGGGGGGGGGGGGGGGACATTTGATAGGCGCATTACAGTTGAGTCTTAGTATGACCCCCCCCCCCCAAAAAAAAGTACATGTATTTGGATAAAATCGTCAAACCTCACGCCACTTAGGCGATTGTGTACAAGGTCTAGTGAGTCAACAAAAATTTTAAAGTATTTCCTATCAAAATTGGAACTATTTCTCAATCCCTAATTCGTGTCTTATCTTCATATTTGCAATGAATGACCTTCATTGAGATGATATGTGACGAAAAAAGTGGCGTCAGATTGCAACTTTTTTTTCCAAATGACCCCGGCCAGAGCTTAAAACTGCGACGCCTATATAGCACACATGGAACACCATGCATACTTTGGTCAATTTTCGGTGACTGACAGACTGGCCACCAAGTGACACATAGAAGCTCCTACCATAATTTGAAAACTCACTGACCCCAAAAAATCAAAAATAGGGGAAAATGCGACGACAAGACTTTGTTTCCTAACAGTACAAAAATGCCCAGTGATATCCTCAAAACTGCACACGGTGTAAAACCCACATAAGGGGGGGGGGGGGTCTACACGAAGTGTACATAATCATTATCCAGCTCCATGGAAAGAATATTGCATCCCGACACCACCTTTGTCATTATAAAGTATATTATCTCAATGAACGTCGGTCATTTAAAAAATGTTGAAAATAAATCTGAAATTGAGAAAATGCTTTGAAAAGCAGCTTTCCATAGACTTTGTGCACACCAAAAAAGAAGTGTACATTCGTTCCCAAGCAATGTTTGGACTTTAAATTCAATTACACTTTACTTACACAAAAAATTAATAAGGTTGATTTTTTTACTGTTTTTTTCAGACATTTCTGGTTCAATGCGCGTTGGTGATTTTCAATCATGGAAAGAATGTTGCAACCTGACGCTGCTTTTTCTTCATCATCTCAATGAAGATCAGTCATTGAAAAAAATGGTGATAAGACATGAATCTCGGACTGAGAAATATTTTCCAATTTTGTTAGGAAATACTTAGAAAATGTTCTTCACTTTCCATAGATTTTGTACACAGCCGCTGAAGTGGCGACAGGTTGCAATATTCTTTCCTCAATCCTTAGTTCCCCAACCCCTTGTAAACCTGTATACCCCTTGTAAACCTGTATAACCCCTTGTAAACCTGTAGAGCCCTTGTAAACCTGTTTGGCAGGAAGGACTTTGGGCAGCCATGAAACACCTAGGGTACCCACGCAAGATTGTTTGTCTCCTCCAGGCTCTCTACAAGACTTCAAAAAGCGCAGTAAGAGTCGACAACAACACAGCACAGTGGTTCGAGACTCTAACAGGAGTAAGACAAGGATGCATCCTATCGCCCCAGTTATTTAACATTCTACTGGAAGTTGTCATCAACTTGGCAATAAATGATGTGGACATCGGTATCAATTTACAGGGTCTCATTATCAACAATCTCCGCTATGCCGACGACACTGTCCTAATGGCTGATTGCAAAGAAGACCTGCAAACTCTTGTATCCAAAGTCCACATGGTGAGCAAGCAGTTTGGCCTGACAATCAACATCGGCAAATCTGAAGTCCAAGTGATTGGCAGACAAAGACATGATATATCAATCTGCATCGGAAGTAAGAAGCTAAACCAGGTACAAACCTTCACTTTTCTTGGTGGTGTCATATCCGACAATTCCTCAAGCTCAGACGACATAAAACGGAGAATTGGCCTAGCAATGGGAGGAATGCAAAAACTGACATCAATTTGGAAATCCAAAGAAATAACCACCAGCACAAAAATGGAGCTCTACAGAGTATTCATCTTATCAATTGCAACATATGGCTCTGAGTCTTGGACCCTGAAGAAAAAAGATGAACACACACTACTGGTGTTCGAAATGTCATGCTTGAGAAGAATCATGGGCGTTTCCAGAAGGGACAAGATAAGAAATACTAACATCAGAGAAAAAAACAACTCCCAGACCACCATAGTAGACAAGATCCAAGCCAAACACTTGTCCTACTTTGGACATATCATCAGGTTGACAAACGACAGATATCCTAAGCTAGCAGTTGAGGGAAGGATCCAAGGTCACCGACCCAGAGGTAGACCCCCTAAACGTTGGTTAGACAATATCAAATCAAGCTGCCACGAAATTGGGATACCAACTGTATGTGCAGCGAGACGTCTGGTTCAGGCGCAGTTCTACGGGGGGGGGGGCTAAATTTTGTCTAGCCCCCCCCCCCCCAAATGTGATGTACATGCGAACGGTCTCCCCCTAAAGAAATAGTCGTGACAAGGGTGCATTTGTAGTTAATATAGTGTGAATGATTTTAGGATTTCATTGGCGTTCCCCATTGAAAATATGGCATGAGCCCCCCCCCCCCCCCCCCACACACACACACACACCCCTTCTCAAATTTGTATCCTTGTGGAGACATTCCTTTGTTCTCGTGTAGTAAAGTGTTCAATTTTGAAAGTGAAGTTTCAAAATGCTCTTATTTTAACCAGAATTAGTTTCCTTGGCTGAAATTTGGACTTAATATCCCTTTTCTAAAACTCTTCCATTTGCGACAGATCAACCCACCTTGGAAATTCCTAGTTTTTGAGTAAAACCCATATATCTATTTCGTGAAAACCTTGTGGAGACCTATTCATCTACAGAAATTGCCCTGTGGAGACCTTTACAATGTTTTGTTCCCTATTGTGTGTGTGTCTCCACAAGGATACAAATTTGTAGTCACCCATTCTCACCCCCACACACCCACACACACACCTATTGATTTTCGGAGGCCTAAGTGTCTGGAGAAAATAACCGGTGTACATTGCTGCACGCCTCCCTGAAAAAATTCTGGATCCACCCTGCTAGCCCCCCAAAATATTGGTTCTAGAACCGCGCCTGGTCTGGTTGTAAACAGAAGGGAATGGTCCTCCATAGTGAAGCGGCTGCTAGCTCCAAGGATTCTTACAGAAGCCAAGGGAGGACAGCATTAAGTCAAGTAAGTCAAGTAAGTCAATCCTTAGTTTACCATTCAGAATATATGAGGATAATCATGATTGTAAAATCCTTCCAATAGGTAGCAGGGATAAGCACATGTGTAGGTGATTGATTTAATATTCAAATCCAAGATGGCGTTTCCCGCGATGTGGAGTGTCGTATTCGTCCAGGTTGTTTGTCAAAGACCAACTAAAACATCAACAAAAGCATATAATTACGACAAAAACTTGAATATTAGCCATCATTACACCGGGAATAATGAAAGAGCAAGGTTATATTAATATCAAATTCAAGATAAAAATACTGCACACAAACACGGAGAAACCTATGGCGGCGAAACTCGGGAACAGGTCTCAGCAGGAAACGCTATGCAGCGTGAAACTGGGAAGGAAACAATGGAGCCAATTGCTTATCATTCAGAGTATCACCTGTACCGCGTGTGTAGTCAGACAATTGACATATCTTGTACTGTGCTACCCGATCACAGCATCTCGATACGCGTCTTAAAGACAAAACAAAACATGAAATGAATATGTTTTACTTTACAATTGTTGATTGAATGTAACTTTACATCTGCAAGGAGATTTCGCAAAACGTAACCAATGCGTGCCTGGACGAAACAAAACTGGACATTCCAGTCGGGGGGGGGTATATAACTAGTATCAAATAAAATAACTATTATAAAACTCATCTGGCGCAGGCTCCTGTGAGAAAAAAATGCCTAGAAGGAGGATTCATATTTTAGGATAGGCTGGACACTCGGAACGGAAATAATGGTACTCGGGTGGTACAAAAAAACGTTTGGTCCAGGTTCCAATTAAAAAAAAAATCTTAGGAGGGGAGGGTTAACTTACTGTTTGGAAGACTGAATTCTAGGAATGAATATAATGCGCCTATCAATTGTTTCCCCCCCCCTCCCCCCCCCCGGGCTGCCCCACCCAAGACGTGGGGATTGTCACTTTTGAAGTGACAAAATCCCCACCCCTCGGGCAAAATTTAAGTGACAATCCCCGACCATGCCTCGACATACATACGTGGGGCGCACTAGTAAATGCATTTCCATGTAGTACGCCAATGGTAACAATATAATTTGAGTGACCAAAATCCCCACAATGGGGCATTAAAAACATGACCAAATCCCGACATCGGACCTGGGACTGCGGGGGGGGGGGGGACATATGATAGGCGCGTAATCACAAAGAAATACTCTGGATACTCTGATTAAAAATAATATCGCGGTCCGGCCGGGCGCAATTTTTTTTCCCAAACGACATCCGCATTACATGTACATGGTTGTTGAGCGCCGTGTACGATACTTTTATGATACGCACGCAGGTATTACCATGAATTTCCAGAATTTGTCGAGCAGTGCGATAGCTCAGTTGAAAAGGATCGTGATTTTGTACCGCGAGGGATGCCCGCGGTATGGGTTCGGATCACCATTTTAACCCGATTTTTTGTCTTTTCTAATCTGAGGCTTTGGAGGATTTTTTTCAAAGAGAAATAAAGTCCGAATATCATTACGTTCGAATTCATTTTTATTCTTCTAATTTCATATTTTTTTCTCATGTTTTAAGAGAAGCAAAGTCCATAACATCATAGCGTACACCCAAACCGGATGTCGTTTTGGGGAAAAATCGCCGGCCAGGCAGGGGAGGGGATATATGGTTTAACTCGAATATTAAACCAGAATTGTGTTTGTGGACGAATATTGCTGTTTCAGCTGTTTGAAATGACTCTGTGACATGTGATGATGACGCTTCAAATTTCATCGATACCACAGTCATGATGTCACTAAATATCAACACTATACACCAAGTACAACTGAATCGAACCTTTATAGTTCTCTATATTATAGGCCCAAGTTAAGTTGTCCTTTTAAGCGAGGTCACATGAAATTCGATTACGTCATCACGACGTCACTCAAATTTACATCTATATTTTCTTTTCCAAATAACGATTCAACCCTATCGGACTTGTACTTTAGAAGATATATAGGGTGATCAAAGACAACGGATCACGTGATGGTCAAATTGGGTTCCCCAACGTCATCCCCAGGGCATACTTTAACTTTGTTTTCAACCTCGTGTGTACTGAGCAGGTAGTAGGAGCGTCCTACTCGACAGTGTGGAACAAGGTTGGTGGCCCCTAATGTTCGCTCGTACTCTCTAAATTCAAAAGAGAGAAAATTCACTCCCACAGTCGGAAACTAGGTACTAGACGTTTGAGAGTGAAGTTCATTCAATCGAAAAGATCGAGTTTTCACTCGAGCTTCGACCGGGAGTGGTTCTTTTTTATATTTCAATCTTAAATGAGAGTGATTTTTACTCTAAAACGTCTAGGCCCTCATTTAATTCACTCTTTGGAATTTATTAGAGAGTGCCCAGCGCCCTCAACAGGAGTGGTGCGCTGCAAGGGGATACGAGCAAAGCCCCTAATATGTAGACCAAATGTTGCAGATAACGACCGGCCAAAAAACTGCGACAGACTTCAGTGACAAATACGGCCACTTTAGATCAGGGGGGGAAAATGCCCATCACTCTCTATACGATGTTTGAAACACCCATCAAAATAAACCTCATCTCGTCAGTCTTTATTTTTTTGTTCAATTTTTAAGGGGTAATTTGACTGATGACTTTTGGGAGAAAATCCAACCCAAAGATAATCACGCCCAGTTAAAGTTGTCATGAAGCCCATTGCCATTTGATGCCTACGCTCCATAATCCATTGCAAACTGGAGCAAATTACGGGCCTAATTTCATCTTTCATTCTCTCTCTGCTGACCATGCACACAGTGGCGCACCCAGGATTTGGCTGGGGGGATCAAAATGTTGTTCCATTTTTTTTTTTTTTGGAAATTTGAATTTTTTCCCAAAATGTTGCCCAACATTTTTTTTTAAATTGGGGAGACGGACTGTTTTGACGTTGGTGGCGCCATTTACACCCTTATTATACTACTCGAAAATAGGACACATACATAAAAAAACTGACCTAGTGATCGATAGTGGACGGTGCATAGTGCGCCCTCTAATGGCACAACAATTAGACTAGCTGGCCTTCGCTCGTACCTCCCGCCCTGTTTGCCCTATGGAGAAAAAAACACCTGGGCAGGCCAGCTTATTGGCAATTTAAAGGTGAGTAGGCGAGCGCCCTCTGTTCGCCAAATTTGTGAATGATAAACAACAAATCACTATCATAAATCATTTCTCCACATTCTCATTGTCTTCTCTCTACAGGTTTCTTCAGGCTTTCGAGCTTACAGTGCCTAGGGCGCTATTTGGGGAATCCTCAGTGGTTTCAGTACCAGAAGTAATAAATAAATAAAATAAAAATGCCCGCGTTGTTCCTATCTACCAGAGAGGGTCAAAGAAGTGTTAAGGGAACTACAGACCAATGAGCCTCACATCAATTCCATGTAAAACGACGGAAGGCATCATCAAAAAAATTATCTTCAATCACGTTAAAAAAATCTTGGTCTACCATCCAAAGATCACATGGTTTTATGAAAGGCCGCTCATGTCTCACCGACCTGTTAGAAACCCTTGAAGATATCAGAAGAATGATTGACGAGGAGGAGACATAGACATGATCTACCCCGACTACTCAAAGGCATTCGACTCCGCCCCACACAGGAAACTACTGTAGCTGGAGTCCTATGGAGAAGAAAAGAAAATATGGAGTTGGATTGAAGATTTCCCTGTCGGAAGGATGCAGCAAGTTACTGTGAGAGACGCCGAGACTGAATTGGACCGTTGTGAGCAGTGGATTGCCCCAAGGCTCAGTCCTAGGCCTGATTTTATTTGTCCTGTATGACTCGCCTGATAACGTGGATTCAGAAGTTAAGTTGTTTGCTGATGACACGCATAGAGTCAGCGAAGAGGACAGCAACATTCTTCAGGAGGACCTTCATGCCTTACAATCTTGGTCCGAGACCTGGCCGCTTGTAGGTTAAATGCGGGAAGTGCAAAGGATGCACATGGGCCACTCCAACAGTGGACAGAATACCACCTAGCAGATGGAGTGATACCGGTTACACGCCTATATGTTTCGACACCCCTATGTTCCGACACCCCTACGATCCAACACCCCGTTGTTCCGACACCCCTATGGTTTGTGTTGCGTTATTTCACTTTTCTAAAACTTAGGTAAACGAAGGAGAAAAAAACCCTTGATCTAGGCCTATTCTAAATTTCCATGTAGGCTTTTGCCTGCGCCATTGTGTTTCTAGTCAGGTGGCCTAGACCCAATTTTTGACAAGATCGTGACCGACTGGTCCAAAGCACCAAACTTGGCAGATGGACTCTTATAGTCCCAGAGAAGATATTTAGAAAGGGTGACATTATTTTGGGAAGGGGGCCTAATTTGCACAAATCGTAAATACCCGACGTGTAATATATCGTCACCGACACCACGAAGTAACACTCCACCGTGTTAAACCATATTTTTTTTCGATTTTCAGTTTTTTGGATTTTTAAACATTATTCATCAAGGCCTACCATTGCACGAAGTTTCAAAGCTTCAAGAGCTTTACTTTAATAATTACGCTGATTATCCATGGCAACTTTTGCGCAAAAGTGACAATTTTCGTTTTCACGAAGTAACACTCAAGTTCCATTTACCATGATTGCAATGCATGACGCGCACTCTGCTCAAAAGTGAGCAAAAACGTTTTCACGAAGAAAACCTCCTTGTATGAGCGCGCGCGCTGACCTGAAGTTGCACTGTCCTCGTGTTATTTACATTGAAGAGTGTTACTTCGTGAAAACGAAAATGTACAGTTTCGCAGCTTTTCGGTTTCAGGAACTAACACTCACCTCTTTCCTCTTATTTCTTGTTGATTTAATACACAAACGGGTGAAAAAACAGCAGATTTAATACATTCAATTCATCAAGTGTCCACAACGAGAAACCCAACTGAAAATACTCTGTCCTGTTGACGCAAAGTGTTGGTTTAGAAGACGTTCAACTTTAGCTGCCGTTTTCTCCGATTGCTAGTTTTTACTGGTATGTACATGGGTGTTACTTCGTGGTGTTGCTGACGATATTTGTTCTCATATTTGGGTATATTTTTATTTATTTTTAATTTTTTTTTGAAAGTAAATTTTGGTGATTCTACTTACACATCCTTACTGCAATGACATTTTCTAAAACATATAAGTGACTGAATAATTACGAGGACAAAGTAACGACCAAAATGGTTACTCTTATACCCTAAAGTTGCGCGCATTTATACCTTGTTTCCAGATATCATCAAGTAGTTTTACCAAACCTTAGTATTGATGAGCTTCAAATTCACCAAGTTGCTTACTGGCACACAGGCGCGGATTCAGAGGGGGGGGGGGGGGGGCATATGCACGTAAAACATCTGTCACGTCGATGACAGCCATTTTGAATGTAAGAAGCATGAACCCAATTCCAAAGCTGTGACATCGTGTTATGCAAATCGATCTTATCATGCCGGTTGCGCCAGTTGCGATGCGGACTATGCCAAACATTTTGCAGTAAGGCCTAGGTTTCATTGGGTTAATTACTCACCATCTAATCTAGCTCAATTTAGTCGAAACCGCCCCTCCCCGTCGAATTTGAACAGCGCCCCCTATTGAAATATGGTATCACGCCCCCCCCCCCCTTAGTTTTTTATTTTACGGAGGCCAAGTGTCCGGAGAAAAAAAACCTGTGTACATTTACAGATTTTTTGGCTGATGACCCCCCCCCCCCCCCCCCATCCGCGAAATTCCTGGATCCGCCCCTGGGCACAGTTACCCTATTAAAACTTTTCTGGAAAATCATGATTGTGAACAACGATTACATTGTGATATTAAGCCAAGAAAAACGTGGAAAAATGAGGTGTCCGTGAATTGGGCTAAAAAGTGGGTGAATGGTTGCCTAACGTCGGATACTTCATCAAGTTCAAGGAAACTCCCAATATTACTGGTAAGAAAACGTGTTGACGTAGACATAATTATTGTAAGCAAAAATAATCTCTTATTTTGGGGGATTTCCTTGAACTCGTTTTAAGTACTCCACGTTAGGCAACCCTTCGCCTAATTTTTAGCCCAATTTACGGACACCTCACTCCCCCCCCCCCCCTTGAGTTTTGGGCTAAATGTCAAGATGTTATCGTTTTTTTAAACATGATTTCCCATTTATTTTTGGTAGGGCAACTGTGCCAGTAAGTAACTTTGCGAATTTAAAGTTCATCAATACTGACGTTTAGCGAGACTACTTGATGATATCTGAGGAAGAGGTAAATGCGCGCAACCTTAAGGTATAATGGTAGCCATGTTTGATCTTTATTATGTCTTCATAATCATCCGGTCTCTGATTTTCTTTAATAAATGTTATTGAACTAAGGATGTGTAAGTAGAATTCACTAAATATACTTTAAAAAAAGTAAAAAAATAAAGATATACCAACATATGGGATTAAATATATTTCACGGCAAGTATTAACGATTTATGCAAATTAGACACCCTTCCCAAAAGAATTGTAGGTGTCATCCCTTCTAAATATCTTATCTAGGGCTATAAGAATCTATCTGCCAAGAAGGAAGCAAGTGCTTTAAAGATCAGACAATGCCAGTTTATGGCTCTGTTGATAAGATTATCCCTATGGGTGTAAGACAAACATTCCATTCACACGACAACATAGGGTTTTGTTCTTATGTTGAAACAATATAAAAGTACACACAGGTTCACTTCTTTAAAACTTCAATGAAAGAATTTAATTAAATATAAATAAATATTGCACACTCTGCTTAAAAATGTTAAAATCACTAACAGTATTGTGATTTGGTTTTAGACTAGTACTATATTGATTTAACTGCTTCACAGAAAGTGGCACAAAATGGGTATCTTGGCTTTGCCATTATTCAAACATATCTTTGGATTTACAAAAGCAATCTCAAAGCAAACGGTATTCTCAAGCTAAATCTATTACCTTGAAGATGGTGTAAAACATCCTGGTTGTAAATTAGCAAAAATGGAGGGGTTTACATGCACCATTTTTTTTTCAGGACGCCCTGTATAGGCCTACAACTAAAGATTTCAAAGCAATTTTTCTGCGATACCCGGGCTGGGCGAAATTATTTGAGATTGGATTGATGAAAGGCCCGGTGAATGAACAATAAATGCTATAATAGATGCAACTTTGTTCAGAACAGACGAGGTGCCAAGTTACATCACGTTAAAGGTGGTGTTCTCTCCATTGGATTTGTACATGTACACGTTTTTGTTCCACTAATACACTTTGGCACTTTTGTAAATCCGATTGACTTCAGACGTAGTAGGCCTACACACATAGACTAACACCCGCAGATGGTCCCCAACGATTCTCCGGCGTCACGATGACGTTATAAGTTACGCCACATTAAAGGCGCATATTTCAAAGCCCTATATCTTCTTCAGTACAGGTCCGATCGGGTTGAATAGTTATTTGGAAAAGGAAAATATAGATGTAAATTTGAGTGACGTCGTGATGACGCATTCACATTTCATGTGACCTCGCTTAAAAGGACAACTTATCTGGGGCCTATAATATAGAGAACTAAAGGTTATATTCAGTTGTACTTGGTGTATAGTGTTGATATTTAGTGACATCATGTCTGTGTTATCGATGAAATTTGTAGCGTCGTCATCACATGTCACAGAGTCATTTCAAACAGCCGAAACAGCAATATTTGTCCACAAACACAATTCTGGGTTTCTATTCGAGTTCAAACCACATCCCCTCCCCTGCCCGGCCGGCAATTTTTTTCCCCAAACGACATCCGCATTGGGTGTACGCCATGACGTTTTGGACTTTGTTTCTCTTAAAACTTGAGAAAAAAATATAAAATTAAAAGAAAAAAATGAAATTCGGACTTTATTTCCCTTTAGAAACGTCCTCCAAAGCCTCAGATTAGAAAAGACAAAAAATCGTGTTAAAATGGTGATCCAAACCCATACCGCGGACACCCCTCACAGTGCAAAATCACGATCCTTTTGCACTGCTCGACAAATTCTGGAAATTCATGGTAATACCTGCGTGCGTATCGTTAAAGTATCGTACAGGGCGCTCATACAAATACCATGTACATGCACATGTACATGTAAATCCGGATGTCGTTTGGGGAAAAAAATCGCGCCCGGCTGGGCCGCGATATTGTTTTTAATCAGAGTCTCCAGAGTATTTCTTTGTGATTATATTCATCCCCAGAATTCAGCCTACCAAACAATAAGTTAACCCTCCCCCTCTAGGATTTTTTTTAAAATTGGAACCTGGACCAAACGTTTTTTTTCGTACCACCCGACTACGTTATTGTTTCCATTCCAAGTGTCCAGCCTATCCTAAAATAATTATGAATCCCCCTACTCTAAGCATTTTTTTCTCATCGGAGCCTGCGCCAGATGAGTTTTATAAGTCCGATAATAGTTATATACCTCCCCGCCCCCCCCCCCATTGGAACGCCTAGTTTTGTGTCGTCCAGGCACGCATTGGTTACGTTTTGCGAAATCTTTTTGCAGATGTAAAGTTACATTCCATCAACAATTGTAAAGTAAAACATGTCTTTTGTCTTTTATGACGCGGATGTCTATTGTGATTTGGTAGCGCAGTACAATTGTCTGACTACACACGCGACACAGGTGATACTCTGAATAATAAGCAATTGGCTCCATTGTTTCCTTCCCAGTTTCACGCTGCATAGCGTTTCCTGCTGATACCGGTTCTCGAGTTTCGCCGCCATAGATCTCTCCGTGTTTGCGTGGAATATTTTTATCTTGAATTTGGTATTAATATAACCTTGCTCTTTCATTATACCCGGTGTAATGATGGCTAATATTCTTGCCGGTAAGTGTTTGTCGTAATTGTATGCTTTTGTTGATGTTTTAGTTGGTCTTTGACAAACAACCTGGACGAATACGGCACTCCACATCGCGGGAAACGCCATCTTAGATTTGAATAATAAATCAATCATCTACACATGTGTTTATCCCTTCGACCTATTGGAAGGATTTTACAGCCATGATTATCCTCATATATTCTGAATGGTAAACTAAGGATCGAGGAAAGAATATTGCAACCTGCCGCCACTTCAGCGGCTGTGTACAAAATCTATGGAAAGTGAAGATCATTTTCTAAGTATTTCCTAACAAAATTTGAAAATATTTCTCAGTCCGATGTCTTATCACCATTTTTTCAATGACAAACCTTCATTGATGATGAAGAAAAAGGCAGCTTCAGCTTGCAACATTTTTTTCATGATTGAAAATCACCAACGCACATTGAGCCAGAAATGTCTGAAAACCAGTAAAAAAATCAACCTTTGTGTAAGTAAAGTGTAGGCCTAATTGAATTTAAAATCCGAACTTTGCTTGGAAAAGAATGTGCATGTACTTCTTTTTGGTGTGCGCAAAGTCTATGGAGAGCTGATTTTCAAAGTATTTTCTCAATTTCAGGTTTATTTTCAACATTTTTGAAATGACCGACGTTCATTGAGATAATATACTTTATAATGACAAAGGTGGTGTCGGGATGCGATATTCTTTCCATGGAGCTGGATAATGATTATGTACATTTCGTGTAGACCCCCCCCCCCCCTTATGTGGGTTTTACACCGTGTGCAGTTTTGAGGATATCACTGGGCATTTTTGGGATCAGTGAGTTTTCAAATTATGGTAGGAGCTTCTATGTGTCACTTGGTTCCCAGTCTGTTAGTCACCGAAAATTGACCAAAGTATGCATGGTGTTCCATGTGTGCTATATAGGCGTCGCAGTTTTAAGCTCTGGCCGGGGTCATTTGGAAAAAAATGTTGCAACCTGACGCCACTTTTTTCTTCATATATCATCTCAATGAAGGTCATTCATTGCAAATATGATGATAAGACACTAATCTGGGACTGAGAAATATTTCCAATTTTGTTAGGAAATACTTAGAAAATGTTCTTGACTCTCCATAGAGCTTGTACACAATCGCCGAAGTGGCGTGAGGTTGGAAGATTTTATCCAAATACATGTACTTTTTTTTTTGGGGGGGGTGTCATACTAAGACTCAACTGTAATGCGCCTATCAAATGTTTCCCCCACCCCTCCCCCCGCGCGCAGTCCCAGGTCCGATGTCGGGATTTGGTCACGTTTTTCATGCCCCATGGTGGGGATTTTGGTCACTCAAATTACATTGTTACCATTGGCGTGCTACATGGAAATGCATTTACTAGTGCGCCCCACGTATGTATGTCGGGGCATGGTTGGGGATTGTCACTTAAATTTTGCCCGAGGGGTGGGGATTTTGTCACTTCAAAAGTGACAATCCCCACGTCTTGGCTGGGACAGCCCGGGGGGGGGAGGGGTGGGGGAAACAATTGATAGGCGCATAATAATCCAAACTACAGTTTTTTGTGCTGGCATTGTGCAACAGTGCTGTGTGCGTGTATGCAGATAGCTGACCTATCAATCGGTTTGATCTCCAATCACATTTTTTACGTTTGGTATATAGAGTTTCCACTTGTTTTTTTTTCCCCGAGTTATCATTTTTTTCAAAAGATCAAGAGATTTCACAATGAAAACACATTCTTGAGAGACAAGGGTCCTGAAAATAAATAAATCCCATTTAACTGGAATTTGTGTGCTAATTTTTTTAGTTTGTATTTATATGTTGTTATTATTTTTACGAATGTGTGGCGACTATATAATTCACTAAATCCCCACGCATACAGAGGGGAGGAAATGGAACTGCCAAGTTATTTGTCACGTGTTTTAATATTTTTCAATATTGATGGTTTAATTATTTTTGCATCCGCATCCAAAATCTGATCAATTAGCCTACTTTTAACCGCTGGTGATTTCCAAGAAAAGTAGTCCAAAACTACTTTTTCTCGAAAAACAAGTTGCAAGACTGCGTATTTTGGGCTATTTCCAGCATGGATTATGTCCACACTGACTGACCCACACATTTTGGTCTCATTTCACCTGGAATTTGTTCGGGCCAATTGGAACCTTCTTATTCGTGTCTGCATGACACTGTTTATCTACCGTGTTCTCTATATATACGAGAGCGCCCTCGCAGTATAGTCTTTGGTCGTGCCAGCGCAGCATTCAGGGTGCAGACTGTAAATAGGCCCACATTGCCTACGCCGGCCGAATCACGATTTGCATGCCCTCAAATTCTCCGGTATTAGAGCATTTTGTGAACTATGAACTTAAGGTTTTGTAAAACAGTAGAGTGGAAGCCATGTACAGGACTGTTAGGTTGTATTTCTGTAGTAGTTTGGTGAAATCGGGCCCTGCAGGTGCTCTATTTTGCAATGGAGCGTATATGCATCATCATCACGATGGACTTTGGTACTTTACAGAGGGGGTGATTATCTTCGTACTATTGGATGGAAGTTTTAATTCAATTTAGTTTGTGCCTCTTGGCCGTACTTAGTTCTGATTATTAACACCGACAGTCGTGGAGTAGGGACAAAATGGTTGAGGCACAAGTTTTTTTTTCTTCCCTTTCTCTTGTTGCAGGTACTGACGACGACCGGGACGGGATGTTCTCTACTGAGGTAGCCCCATCAATGTGGCCTATTTACTGGACTGCCTCCGTAAACATAGGCCACACATCCACATGTACAAAAAACGTGTCGACTTTGCCAAATTTTGATTTTCACATTTAGGCTTACTTTTTACGTTTTTTTTGCTTTAGAAGCATTCTCACCCTCTATATAGGCTAATCAGAAAGTGCTGCCTTTTTCAGATGTCCATTTTTTCGTGAAATTTCCAGATACATTTGCACACGTTTGCGTATCAAAATTTCAACATGAAATTTCACAAAAATTAAACATCTGAAAAAGGCAGCACTTTCTGATTAGCCTACATAGAGGGTGAGAATGCTTCTAAAGCAAAAAAAATCTACAAAGTAAGCCTAAATGTGAAAATCAAAATTTGGCAAAGTTGACACGTTTTTTGTACATGTGGATGTGTGGCCTATGTTTACGGAGGCAGTCCAGTAAATAGGCCACATTTATGGGGCTACTACTGAGGGTGCTGTTGCCGGTTTCCGAGTTGAGTTGTTGAAGTCAAAGACTTACTTTCCAAAATGCAATATAGCCATTTGGAATACTGGTGCCAAATGTCCCGAGTTTTAAGACTCCAGAGATTAACTGCCAGTAGAAAAGCTGGCTCTCAAGCAAAATTCTTCCCAAAAAGTGAGGAAAAATGGCGTTATGGCCTTTGGAAGGAAAAGTCTTTGAATTGATGTTGAAATTAAGTTGAGAATGGATGTAGACTAACAAACACCGTTTTCTTTTTCTCTTTGCAGTTTTTTTTCTTCCCTTTCTCTTGTTGCAGGTACTGACGACGGCTGGGACGGGATGTTCTCTACTGAGGGTGCTGTTGGCGGTTTCCGAGTTGAGTTCGTTCCATGTTTAATTTCATGTGCTTTTTTTTCCTGAGTGTTTTATTGTATCGTGGGGCCCCTGTGTTTTGTATGTGTAGGTGTTGAAGTCAAAGACTTACTTTCCAAAATGCAATATAGCCATTTGGAATACTGGTGCCAAATGTCCCGAGTTTTAAGACTCCAGAGATTAACTGCCAGTAGAAAAGCTGGCTCTCAAGCAAAATTCTTCCCAAAAAGTGAGGAAAAATGGCGTTATGGCCTTTGGAAGGAAAAGTCTTTGAATTGATGTTGAAATTAAGTTGAGAATGGATGTAGACTAACAAACACCGTTTTCTTTTTCTCTTTGCAGTTTTTTTTCTTCCCTTTCTCTTGTTGCAGGTACTGACGACGGCCGGGACGGGATGTTCTCTACTGAGGGTGCTGTTGGCGGTTTCCGAGTTGAGTTCGTTCCATGTTTAATTTCATGTGCTTTTTTTTCCTGAGTGTTTTATTGTATCGTGGGGCCCCTGTGTTTTGTATGTGTAGGTGTTGAAGTCAAAGACTTACTTTCCAAAATGCAATATAGCCATTTGGAATACTGGTGCCAAATGTCCCGAGTTTTAAGACTCCAGAGATTAACTGCCAGTAGAAAAGCTGGCTCTCAAGCAAAATTCTTCCCAAAAAGTGAGGAAAAATGGCGTTATGGCCTTTGGAAGGAAAAGTCTTTGAATTGATGTTGAAATTAAGTTGAGAATGGATGTAGACTAACAAACACCGTTTTCTTTTTCTCTTTGCAGTTTTTTTTCTTCCCTTTCTCTTGTTGCAGGTACTGACGACGGCCGGGACGGGATGTTCTCTACTGAGGGTGCTGTTGGCGGTTTCCGAGTTGAGTTCGTTCCATGTTTAATTTCATGTGTTTTTTTTCCTGAGTGTTTTATTGTATCGTGGGGCCCCTGTGTTTTGTATGTGTAGGTGTTGAAGTCAAAGACTTACTTTCCAAAATGCAATATAGCCATTTGGAATACTGGTGCCAAATGTCCCGAGTTTTAAGACTCCAGAGATTAACTGCCAGTAGAAAAGCTGGCTCTCAAGCAAAATTCTTCCCAAAAAGTGAGGAAAAATGGCGTTATGGCCTTTGGAAGGAAAAGTCTTTGAATTGATGTTGAAATTAAGTTGAGAATGGATGTAGACTAACAAACACCGTTTTCTTTTTCTCTTTGCAGTTTTTTTTCTTCCCTTTCTCTTGTTGCAGGTACTGACGACGGCCGGGACGGGATGTTCTCTACTGAGGGTGCTGTTGGCGGTTTCCGAGTTGAGTTCGTTCCATGTTTAATTTCATGTGCTTTTTTTTCCTGAGTGTTTTATTGTATCGTGGGGCCCCTGTGTTTTGTATGTGTAGGTGTTGAAGTCAAAGACTTACTTTCCAAAATGCAATATAGCCATTTGGAATACTGGTGCCAAATGTCCCGAGTTTTAAGACTCCAGAGATTAACTGCCAGTAGAAAAGCTGGCTCTCAAGCAAAATTCTTCCCAAAAAGTGAGGAAAAATGGCGTTATGGCCTTTGGAAGGAAAAGTCTTTGAATTGATGTTGAAATTAAGTTGAGAATGGATGTAGACTAACAAACACCGTTTTCTTTTTCTCTTTGCAGTTTTTTTTCTTCCCTTTCTCTTGTTGCAGGTACTGACGACGGCCGGGACGGGATGTTCTCTACTGAGGGTGCTGTTGGCGGTTTCCGAGTTGAGTTCGTTCCATGTTTAATTTCATGTGCTTTTTTTTCCTGAGTGTTTTATTGTATCGTGGGGCCCCTGTGTTTTGTATGTGTAGGTGTTGAAGTCAAAGACTTACTTTCCAAAATGCAATATAGCCATTTGGAATACTGGTGCCAAATGTCCCGAGTTTTAAGACTCCAGAGATTAACTGCCAGTAGAAAAGCTGGCTCTCAAGCAAAATTCTTCCCAAAAAGTGAGGAAAAATGGCGTTATGGCCTTTGGAAGGAAAAGTCTTTGAATTGATGTTGAAATTAAGTTGAGAATGGATGTAGACTAACAAACACCGTTTTCTTTTTCTCTTTGCAGTTTTTTTTCTTCCCTTTCTCTTGTTGCAGGTACTGACGACGGCCGGGACGGGATGTTCTCTACTGAGGGTGCTGTTGGCGGTTTCCGAGTTGAGTTCGTTCCATGTTTAATTTCATGTGCTTTTTTTTCCTTAGTGTTTTATTGTATCGTGGGGCCCCTGTGTTTTGTATGTGTAGGTGTTGAAGTCAAAGACTTACTTTCCAAAATGCAATATAGCCATTTGGAATACTGGTGCCAAATGTCCCGAGTTTTAAGACTCCAGAGATTAACTGCCAGTAGAAAAGCTGGCTCTCAAGCAAAATTCTTCCCAAAAAGTGAGGAAAAATGGCGTTATGGCCTTTGGAAGGAAAAGTCTTTGAATTGATGTTGAAATTAAGTTGAGAATGGATGTAGACTAACAAACACCGTTTTCTTTTTCTCTTTGCAGTTTTTTTTCTTCCCTTTCTCTTGTTGCAGGTACTGACGACGGCCGGGACGGAATGTTCTCTACTGAGGGTGCTGTTGGCGGTTTCCGAGTTGAGTTCGTTCCATGTTTAATTTCATGTGCTTTTTTTTCCTGAGTGTTTTATTGTATCGTGGGGCCCCTGTGTTTTGTATGTGTAGGTGTTGAAGTCAAAGACTTACTTTCCAAAATGCAATATAGCCATTTGGAATACTGGTGCCAAATGTCCCGAGTTTTAAGACTCCAGAGATTAACTGCCAGTAGAAAAGCTGGCTCTCAAGCAAAATTCTTCCCAAAAAGTGAGGAAAAATGGCGTTATGGCCTTTGGAAGGAAAAGTCTTTGAATTGATGTTGAAATTAAGTTGAGAATGGATGTAGACTAACAAACACCGTTTTCTTTTTCTCTTTGCAGTTTTTTTTCTTCCCTTTCTCTTGTTGCAGGTACTGACGACGGCCGGGACGGGATGTTCTCTACTGAGGGTGCTGTTGGCGGTTTCCGAGTTGAGTTCGTTCCATGTTTAATTTCATGTGCTTTTTTACTGAGTGTTTTATTGTATCGTGGGGCCCCTGTGTTTTGTATGTGTAGGTGTTGAAGTCAAAGACTTACTTTCCAAAATGCAATATAGCCATTTGGAATACTGGTGCCAAATGTCCCGAGTTTTAAGACTCCAGAGATTAACTGCCAGTAGAAAAGCTGGCTCTCAAGCAAATTTCTTCCCAAAAAGTGAGGAAAAATGGCGTTATGGCCTTTGGAAGGAAAAGTCTTTGAATTGATGTTGAAATTAAGTTGAGAATGGATGAACACTAACAAAAACCGTTTTCTCTTTGCAGTTTTTTTTCTTCCCTTTCTCTTGTTGCAGGTACTGACGACGGCCGGGACGGGATGTTCTCTACTGAGGGTGCTGCTGGCGGTTTCCGAGTTGAGTTCGTTCCATGTTTAATTTCATGTGCTTTTTTTTTCTTAGTGTTTTATTGTATCGTGGGGCCCCTGTGTTTTGTATGTGTAGGTGTTGAAGTCAAAGACTTACTTTCCAAAATGCAATATAGCCATTTGGAATACTGGTGCCAAATGTCTCGAGTTTTAAGACTCCAGAGATTAACTGCCAGTAGAAAAGCTGGCTCTAAAGCAAAATTCTTCCCAAAAAGTGAGGAAAAATGGCGTTATGGCCTTTGGAAGGAAAAGTCTTTGAATTGATGTTGAAATTAAGTTGAGAATGGATGTAGACTAACAAACACCGTTTTCTTTTTCTCTTTGCAGTTTTTTTTCTTCCCTTTCTCTTGTTGCAGGTACTGACGACGGCCGGGACGGCATGTTCTCTACTGAGGGTGCTGCTGGCGGTGTCCGAGTTGAGTTTGTTCCATGTTTAATTTCATGTGCTTTTTTACTGAGTGTTTTATTGTATCGTGGGGCCCCTGTGTTTTGTATGTGTAGGTGTTGAAGTCAAAGACTTACTTTCCAAAATGCAATATAGCCATTTGGATTACTGGTGCCAAATGTCTCGAGTTTTAAGACTCCAGAGATTAACTGCCAGTAGAAAAGCTGGCTCTCAAGCAAAATTCTTCCCAAAAAGTGAGGAAAAATGGCGTTATGGCCTTTTGAAGGAAAAGTCTTTGAATTGATGTTGAAATTAAGTTGAGAATGGATGTAGACTAACAAAAACCGTTTTCTCTTTGCAGTTTTTTTTCTTCCCTTTCTCTTGTTGCAGGTACTGACGATGGCCGGAACGGGATGTTCTCTACTGAGGGTGCTGTTGGCGGTTTCCGAGTTGAGTTAGTTCCATGTTTAATTTCATGTGTTTTTTTTTCTTAGTGTTTTATTGTATCGTCGGGCCCCTGTGTTTTGTATGTGTAGGTGTTTAAGTCAAAGACTTACTTTCCAAAATGCAATATAGCCATTTGGAATACTGGTGCCAAATGTCTCGAGTTTTAAGACTCCAGAGATTAACTGCCAGTAGAAAAGCTGGCTCTCAAGCAAAATTCTTCCCAAAAAGTGAGGAAAAATGGCGTTATGGCCTTTGGAAGGAAAAGTCTTTGAATTGATGTTGAAAATAAGTTGAGAATGGATGTAGACTAACAAACACCGTTTTCTTTTTCTCTTTGCAGTTTTTTTTCCCTTCTCTTGTTGCAGGTACTGACGACGGCCGGGACGGGATGTTCTCACTGAGGGTGCTGTTGGCGGTTTCCAGTCGAGTTCGTTCCATGTTTAATTTCATGTGTTTTTTTTTCTTAGTGTTTTATTGTATCGTGGGGCCCCTGTGTTTTGTTTGTATGTGTAGGTGTTGAAGTCAAAGACTTACTTTCCAAAATGCAATATAGCCATTTGGATTACTGGTGCCAAATGTCTCGAGTTTTAAGACTCCAGAGATTAACTGCCAGTAGAAAAGCTGGCTCTCAAGCAAAATTCTTCCCAAAAAGTGAGGAAAAATGGCGTTATGGCCTTTGGAAGAAAAGTCTTTGAATTGATGTTGAAATTAAGTTGAGAATGGATGTAGACTAACAAACACGCTTTCTTTTTCTCTTTGCAGTTTTTTTTCTTCCCTTTCTCTTGTTGCAGGTACTGACGACGGCTGGGACGGGATGTTCTCTACTGAGGGTGCTGTTTGCGGTTTCCGAGTTGAGTTCGTTCCATGTTTAATTTCATGTGTTTTTTTTCTGAGTGTTTTATTGTATCGTGGGGCCCCTGTGTTTGGTATGTGTAGGTGTTGAAGTCAAAGACTTACTTTCCAAAATGCAATATAGCCATTGGGATTACTGGTGCCAAATGTCTCGAGTTTTAAGACTCCAGAGATTAACTGCCAGTAGAAAAGCTGGCTCTCAAGCAAAATTCTTCCCAAAAAGTGAGGAAAAATGGCGTTATGGCCTTTGGAAGGAAAAGTCTTTGAATTGATGTTGAAAATAAGTTGAGAATGGATGTAGACTAACAAACACCGTTTTCTTTTTCTCTTTCAGTTTTTTTTCTTCCCTTTCTCTTGTTGCAGGTACTGACGACGGCCGGGACGGGATGTTCTCTACTGAGGGTGCCATTGGCGGTTACCGAGTTGAGTTCGTTCATGTTTAATTTCAAATGTTTTTTTTTTCTGAGTGTTTTATTGTATCGTGGGGCCCCTGTGTTTTGTATGTGTAGGTGTTGAAGTCAAAGACTTACTTTCCAAAATGCAATATAGCCATTTGGATTACTGGTGCCAAATGTCTCGAGTTTTAAGACTCCAGAGATTAACTGCCAGTAGAAAAGCTGGCTCTCAAGCAAAATTCTTCCCAAAAAGTGAGGAAAAATGGCGTTATGGCCTTTGGAAGGAAAAGTCTTTGAATTGATGTTGAAATGAAGTTGAGACTGCATGTAGACTAACACCGTTTTCTTTTTCTCTTTGCAGTTTTTCTTCCTCCCCCCTCCCTTGTTGCAGGTATTGACGACGGCCGGGACGGGATGTTCTCTACTGAGGGTGCTGTTGGCGGTGTCCGAGTTGAGTTTGTTCCATGTTTAATTTCATGTGCTTTTTTTTCTGAGTGTTTTATTGTATCGTGGGGCCCCTGTGTGTCGTATGTGTAGGTGTTGAAGTCAAAGACTTACTTTCCAAAATGCAATATAGCCATTTGGAATACTGGTGCCAAATGTCTCGAGTTTTAAGACTCCAGAGATTAACTGCCAGTAGAAAAGCTGGCTCTCCAGCAAAATTCTTCCCAAAAAGTGAGGAAAAATGGCGTTATGGCCTTTGGAAGGAAAAGTCTTTGAATTGATGTTGAAATTAAGTTGAGAATGGATGTAGACTAACAAAAACCGTTTTCTCTTTGCAGTTTTTTTTCTTCCCTTTCTCTTGTTGCAGGTACTGACGACGGCCGGGACGGGATGTTCTCTACTGAGGGTGCTGTTGGCGGTTTCCGAGTTGAGTTCGTTCCATGTTTAATTTCATGTGTTTTTTTTTCTTAGTGTTTTATTGTATCGTGGGGCCCCTGTGTGTCGTATGTGTAGGTGTTGAAGTCAAAGACTTACTTTCCAAAATGCAATATAGCCATTTGGAATACTGGTGCCAAATGTCTCGAGTTTTAAGACTCCAGAGATTAACTGCCAGTAGAAAAGCTGGCTCTCAAGCAAAATTCTTCCCAAAAAGTGAGGAAAAATGGCGTTATGGCCTTTGGAAGGAAAAGTCTTTGAATTGATGTTGAAATTAAGTTGAGAATGGATGTAGACTAACAAACACCGTTTTCTTTTTCTCTTTGCAGTTTTTTTTCTTCCCTTTCTCTTGTTGCAGGTACTGACGACGGCCGGGACGGGATGTTCTCTACTGAGGGTGCTGTTGGCGGTTTCCGAGTTGAGTTCGTTCCATGTTTAATTTCATGTTTTTTTTTTCTGAGTGTTTTATTGTATCGTGGGGCCCCTGTGTTTTGTATGTGTAGGTGTTTAAGTCAAAGACTTACTTTCCAAAATGCAATATAGCCATTTGGGTTACTGGTGCCAAATGTCTCGAGTTTTAAGACTCCAGAGATTAACTGCCAGTAGAAAAGCTGGCTCTCAAGCAAAATTCTTCCCAAAAAGTGAGGAAAAATGGCGTTATGGCCTTTGGAAGGAAAAGTCTTTGAATTGATGTTGAAAATAAGTTGAGAATGGATGTAGACTAACAAACACCGTTTTCTTTTTCTCTTTGCAGTTTTTTTTCCCTTCTCTTGTTCAGGTACTGACGACGGCCGGGACGGGATGTTCTTCACTGAGGGTGCTGTTGGCGGTTTCCAATTGAGTTCGTTCCATGTTTAATTTCATGTGTTTTTTTTTCTTAGTGTTTTATTGTATCGTGGGGCCCCTGTGTTTTGTACATTGTATGTGTAGGTGTTGAAGTCAAAGACTTACTTTCCAAAATGCAATATAGCCATTTGGATTACTGGTGCCAAATGTCTCGAGTTTTAAGACTCCAGAGATTAACTGCCAGTAGAAAAGCTGGCTCTCAAGCAAAATTCTTCCCAAAAAGTGAGGAAAAATGGCGTTATGGCCTTTGGAAGGAAAAGTCTTTGAATTGATGTTGAAATTAAGTTGAGAATGGATGTAGACTAACAAACACCGTTTTCTTTTTCTCTTTGCAGTTTTTTTTCTTCCCTTTCTCTTGTTGCAGGTACTGACGACGGCCGGGACGGGATGTTCTCTACTGAGGGTGCTGTTTGCGGTTTCCGAGTTGAGTTCGTTCCATGTTTAATTTCATGTGGTTTTTTTTTCTGAGTGTTTTATTGTATCGTGGGGCCCCTGTGTTTGGTATGTGTAGGTGTTGAAGTCAAAGACTTACTTTCCAAAATGCAATATAGCCATTTGGATTACTGGTGCCAAATGTCTCGAGTTTTAAGACTCCAGAGATTAACTGCCAGTAGAAAAGCTGGCTCTCAAGCAAAATTCTTCCCAAAAAGTGAGGAAAAATGGCGTTATGGCCTTTGGAAGGAAAAGTCTTTGAATTGATGTTGAAATTAAGTTGAGAATGGATGTAGACTAACAAACACCGTTTTCTTTTTCTCTTTGCAGTTTTTTTTCTTCCCTTTCTCTTGTTGCAGGTACTGACGACGGCCGGGACGGGATGTTCTCTACTGAGGGTGCCGTTGGCGGTTACCGAGTTGAGTTCGTTCCATGTTTAATTTCATGTGTTTTTTTTTTCTAAGTGTTTTATTGTATCGTGTGGCCCCTGTGTTTTGTATGTGTAGGTGTTGAAGTCAAAGACTTACTTTCCAAAATGCAATATAGCCATTTGGATTACTGGTGCCAAATGTCTCGAGTTTTAAGACTCCAGAGATTAACTGCCAGTAGAAAAGCTGGCTCTCAAGCAAAATTCTTCCCAAAAAGTGAGGAAAAATGGCGTTATGGCCTTTGGAAGGAAAAGTCTTTGAATTGATGTTGAAATGAAGTTGAGACTGCATGTAGACTAACACCGTTTTCTTTTTCTCTTTGCAGTTTTTCTTCCTCCCCCCTCCCTTGTTGCAGGTATTGACGACGGCTGGGACGGCATGTTCTCTACTGAGGGTGCTGCTGGCGGTGTCCGAGTTGAGTTTGTCCCATGTTTAATTTCATGTGCTTTTTTTCTGAGTGTTTTATTGTATCGTGGGGCCCCTGTGTTTTGTATGTGTAGGTGTTGAAGTCAAAGACTTACTTTCCAAAATGCAATATAGCCATTTGGAATACTGGTGCCAAATGTCTCGAGTTTTAAGACTCCAGAGATTAACTGCCAGCAGAAAAGCTAGCTTTCAAGCAAATTTTTTCCCAAAAAGTGACCAAAAATGGCGTTATGGACTTTGGAAGGAAAAGTCTTTGAATTGATGTTGAAATTAAGTTGAGACTGCATGCAGAATAACAAACATCGTTTTCTTTTTCTCTTTGGAGGTTTGAGACTCCAGAGAGTAACTGCCAACAGAAAAGCTGGCTCTCAAGCAAATTTCTTTGGTGTGATCCATTGACAGAAATTTAAAACGATGGTTGTATTTTTAATTCCGTAACTTGAAAGGTACCTAGTTGATTTGAATAATTTTTAAATTAAAAGAAAGCTTATGATATTTCATATCCTAGATTTTGACAGTTCAACATGCAGAACTTCAATAAAACAATAGTCCTGATATTTGGGTTTCGTGCTTTTGACTCGCCAAGTATTTCGTTTCTTTACTTGCTGTGCCGTAAGGCCTGCTGTTATGGTTATTCACATTAATCTAGACAATCATGACAATGTGAATATCCTAAGATGTAATATTGTACTTGATTCTCTGACATGTCTGATGACCATTTAAAATGTAGAGTAGTTCATGTTCGATGACAGCCTGTATATATATTTTCTGTTCCTGATAGACTGTGTTTGGGGCCATTCAATGAGGAAGAATCAGGGCACTGTCGTATAGAACTCCTTTATAGCTCCTACAGGGAATTATTAAGGTAACAACAGCTTCTCTGTTACCTGTGCATGTAACATGTTTAGTACACCAAATTTCTCTACACGCTCACTTAAAGAATGCACGATGGATTGAAATCTTATTTGTAAAAGTAACTTTTTTTTTTCATTCTCTTCGAGAAATTAATTTAAAATTGGTGATCTAAGGGTAGTTTGCTTCTAAACAGTATGCAAGATTGTGCTAATGGCACCATTTTACTATCATGCATTAAGATTCATCTGTTTAATACAATTAAAGGCTGGATTGTGTGCAAGTGTTCTTAAGTGTTTTATTTCTGACTTGGATACAAACTACTAACAGCCCGCATTTCAGGTCTTATTATATTGTGGCTCATGTTTAGAAATGATTTGCGTTAATTGACTACAAAAATAAGCAACATTATTTTATCTACTTCTCTGTCTCCATTTATACAGGTTTCTTTGGAAGAACACTAGCTACGCTAGGCATGTTGTATCAGCCTTTGGTCAACTGTACTGGAAGTTAATTAATGATTTTCATAAACATACATCCCACATGTTCTTTCATTTGACAGCCCTTTGAGTAATCACTTATTTGTTTTCCTGTTTTTGTTGTTAAAAATAACATCACATGTATAATGATAACTTGTGTTTTATGTATATGCTTTAAATTTGCTTGAAGAACTACTGCAATTTCTTTTCTAAACATAGTTAATCCTCTTTAAGCAATAATACATTTTGCATGTTTTCCTGTAATATGACTTTGTATTGTATTCCTTGATTTTGTTATGCTCTAAATTATCTCATCTGGCAGGCTCCATAAACATTATTATAACTGTGTCCATGAACATAAACGACCACTAAAATGATGCATACATCGGAGACGTAATCTTATCCCCATTTTATGTATAAAAACGCGCCAATACTGCTGGCACCGTCAATGAGCTGAAATTCTGGTGAAAGGGTATACATCAAATACAATTCTAAACTGACCTTTTCATTTTTAATTTTTAAAATGTTTTCGGGACAGATACAACAATGAAGCCAATGTGTTTATGATTTTTTTTGGTTTTTCTAGTCAAAGGATATATGTTGATATCAAATTCAACATTTTAAAAGAATTGATCATCCAGTGTTTAATTTTTTTCACAGAAGATGAATAAAGTAGCATTCACCTGTACATCACCTCAAATACATGTGACTCAAATGTTTATTTTTTATTGATGTATGGTGTTATAGGAGGCAATCAACACATGCGTCTGAACGTATAATCCATGGTTAACCGTTGATTGCAACCAGTGGTATTATCCATGGTATACCATTCAATTGAACCGATGGTATGATCTGTTGTATACCAACAGTAGGGTGGCACCATTTGTGTTATCAATTAGTGGTATACCATTGAAACCATTGCATGGTGTTATCAGTGAAATACCATTGATTTGAATTTTATCTATACCTATGCATACCGTTGATCTGAGTGGAACCAGTGGTTTAATCAATGGTATACCATTCAGTGAATCAAATGGTGTTATCAGCGGTTCAAATGGTAAACTCACTGGTATTCCAATGGTAGTGTTCCAAAGCACCATTGCAATGGTAATCAATGGTAAATCAATGGTAAAAATCTATGGTCAGTTCAATGGTAGTTACCATTAGTAAACGATTGTCTTAATCAATGGTAAAGTGAATGGTAATTTCAATGGTTAACCATATGGTGATAACTTAAATAATTTGATCGCACCATCAATAGCGGATCCCATCACCGAAATTGGTGCAGTTTTGGTGTAAGGATTTAGTACATGCTGCTAAAATGTTGCCCGTGCAGCAAATCTGCAACCCCATGTATAGTTCTCTGGTTGAAATTTTACAGGGTGCACCGAAACTACACCATGTACAACTTAAGGTGTCAATTTGGTGCAGACAAGCTTTTAGAAAACACCTGCACTAAACTTAAACCATAATGTGCACCAAATCTGCACTCCTGTTGGGTGAGGGTTTAGACTGATCTCCGTATAAACTTTTGTTTCTGTAACATGGATTTCAAGGTTATGCTACTGTATGTGTACATCGGGCCGCGGGTAGCATTAGGGCTTAAAAAGTGTACGTGTGTTGACCGAAGTGGGCTGCGCCGGCCCATGAGTCCTCATAATTTGACACCCACAATTTAACCATATGTTGTTTTATGTTGTGATGTTGAGAAATGAATACGACATACTGTTGTCTGTCTTTCAAATAACTCCTAAACCAGTTCAAGGCAATGCCTCGGGCACCAGTATGTTCCAGTTTTCTTATGAGAATGTCGTGGTTTACGTATCAAAAGCCTTGGAAAGGTCCAAGAAAATTCCCATTGAAAATTCTTTATTATCAATTTAGCTTCAGTGATCGTGTTGATAACACTTGTAAAAGCCAGCTTAGTTGAGCGTTTAGCAATGAAACCATACTGTGAATCTGTTAACATATACTGTATTTTTTTAAATAAATTCCATCAGTCGTTTCTAGACAATTAAAAAATTTTTTTAGACAACACAGGTAATATTGATGTTGGTCTACATAGTTACAAATACTATATTTACTAGGTAATATTGATATTGGTCTATATAGTTACACAACTATATTTACTACCATTTTTATATATAAATACTATGCTATTTTCATACTGTCACGCGTGCCTTGCTTCTTTGATAACAAATGAGCTTAATCCGTCATGGCCTGGAGCTTTCCCATCGGGAAGTTTCGAAATGACGGTTGCCACCTCCGCTTCAGTGACTAGGCAAACGCGAATCTCTTGTTCTCGCGAAACAGAATCTGGGGGTGATGAGGTGTTATAATAGCATCTATTGGCCTAGACTTGAGGACGGGTCGTTAGGCAGTCGTGTTTAGTCCGCCGGGGCCCCCATATTTACTAGCACGGGGCCTGCTGTGTATCGTGTTTACATTAATTCCCAATCTCGACATGTCTAACGACTAATATGAATTCGGATGGTTACTCACTTATGCACCCAGCGAAATGATTAAAATGTTAAATTATAACGGAAGAAGAAATTCTAAATTTCATGTCAGTGAAAAAAAATCGCCGTCATGGATACCGAAACGTCAATATGGTAAAGCTGACCTTAAAGTCGGGAAGAAATGTCCCCAAATCTATGTATTTATCTCAGTGTCTGGAAATCTCCTCCAGTTCTTATTTCACGAGTAGCATCTTAGCATATTCCGAATTTCAGCTTGATTTGTTGAACTACCTTGAACTATCTCCAAGCAAAATTTTGTCGAGGGTTGTTTTCCGACCAAACTCACGTGCATGGTTTTTTAGGTTAGCTTGCATGCTTGGCCGATTTTGGGGCAACAATGACGAAGCGATTATTAGCATATTCATTAGCGTCACTCGGCGTGACTTCGTGTGGGTCTCGGTATCGACCAATTGATGCTGGCAAAAGGGTGATATTTATTAATAATTAACTCGTGAAGGAGGCTATTCTGCAAATTTTCACTGCAAACCATAATTGAAAGGAACCTTATTAATATTCGTGAGGTTTGAAAAAATCTATAGATGTTGCAAACACCAGTTTTACAACTTTTAAAAATGCACGTAACCAGGCCTATTTTTCCAATTTCAACGAAAAGTAATAACATATCTAAGCGATATTTTAGCACATATATAGTTGGATCATTATAAGGGAAACAATCCCTGAAAGTTGCAAGAAGATTCGGTCTCCCAAACGGGAGAAATAAATTTTCAAAGATATCGCCCGTCAACGTAAACATGTACGTGTGCATGTTGTTTTATTCAAAATAAAGTGTTACGTAACCTTTACAAATTAGCCTTCGCAACCACACGGCGTTTGGGAAGCATTCTGAGAGTGAGATATAGTTCGCATGCATGATTGATCAATGAGCGCTTCTTCTTTTTTTCTCTCTCTCTGTTTTCGAACGAATTTCGTTAAAATATTACACTCAGTGGTAAATATAAAATGAAATGTCAAAATCTTGTTTTCCAAACGACCAAGGAATTAGCTTTCGAAGCCTCGAGCAATCGATTCGCTATACGTGTTGCATGGTGAGGCATTCACCACGCAAGTCACGTGTACACGCTCGCGCACGTGCCCCGAGACGTGTAAATGTCATGTGTAATAAAAATATTCATATCCTTCTGATTCTTAGCCAATCAGAGTGCTCTGTCCAATTTTGGTAGCACGTTGCATGGCCTTGTGCAGTCATTGTTAAGCAAAGCTAATCCGATTACGTACGTATAGACGCTATAGCAGAGCAGTAAAATTCATTCATCACACAAAAATAACCCTTTGAACGTTGTGTTTCTCCGGAAATATGCTCAGTATGATTGAAATGTTAAATTATAACGGAAGACAACATTCTAAACTTCAGGTCAGTGAAAAAAAATCGCCGTCATCGATGCCAAAACGTCAATACTGGTTACTGGTGTAGCTGACCTTCAAGTCTGTAAGAAATCGTTCGAAAACTTCCCCAAATCTATGTATTTATATCAATTTCTATGAATTTTCCAAATTGTTATTTCACGAGTAGTTGAACACTTTTATCACCAAAGTACATGTATATTCCAAATTTCAGCTTAATTTGTTGTTGCAAACGCTAGTGCTACACCTTGAACCATCTTTTAGGAAAATTTCGACGAGGATTTTCTGCCGACCTAATTCACGTGCATTGTTCAGCACAAGCGCCGTAGGCGCTACGGTTGACCGATTCCGGCCAAGCTACATAATAACGTATGGTAGATTAGCAAATTCATAACCGTCACTCGGCGTGTTTTGGCGTGGGTCTCGGTATTGACCAATGGAAGCCGGCAAAAAGGGTGATATTTATCAATTAATAATTCGTGAAGGAGGCTTTTTCTTCAATTTTTCACCAGAGGCTTGAAAAGATTGACAGATATTGCAAACGCCAGTGTTACAACTTTCAAAAATGCACTTAACCAGTCCTGTTAAGTCAGAATGCTCGTTTAGGCCAAAAAAATACTCGGTCTCGGTCAACGCGCGTCGATTTTAATCATGCGCGCCAACTTTTTTTCTTCTTCAAATCAACACGGAAGCTACAACAGCGCCCTTTATTGCCGCACCTCCTCAAATTTTTGTACCAAGGAGCACCAAGGAATTGGGAAATTGCACCAAGGCAAATGATAAAGGGCACCAATGCATATTATGGAGGACACCAATGTATAATGAGGACACCAAAAAAACAAAAAAAACAACGCGTCGCTGCATCAATTCCGGAACGTCGGTCTGACCAGAGACCGACTATTTTTGTTGTTGGCCTTATTGATAAATTTATTATTTGTTATATTTCATCCAGTCACACTTTTGCAGTCGCCATATGTCATGTTTTGTTAGTACGTCATCCCAAAGTCGTAAGTGAAATATACATAACTCATCATTTATAATCCCTTTATTTGGTTATTATGGACACGCTTTGGGTTCTGGGATAAGTTTAAGGTATTTAATTTGGGGAAAACACACACAAGTATAACATAGTTTATAATGTACATGTATGTGCATTGTCGTTTATTACATGTGACAATAGGGTCATTGCGTGTAATGGTACAAAATGTACATGTAGACCCACAGACAAGCCTGGTGTCATCGATCCTGTTAATTGCCTGATGTTATGTGATTAGTTATGATTGCTTAACTTCAATTATAAAAAAAATTGTTGTTGATTCATTCTTACAATTTACAACTGTTTAAATTAAATTTTGTATTTGTTATGGACAGATTAAACCGTGTTCACCCGATTACACATACAAGCCTGTCAAGTCTGAAGTTGAGATTTTGTACCCGACACCCCGTCACAAGGCCTATTTTTCCAATTTCAACGAAAGTAATGAATATATCACAACGATTTTAGCACATACTTGGATCATTAAGGGAAATAAATCCTGAAAGTTGCATGAAGATACGGTCTTCCAAACTGGAGAAATTAATTTTCACTCGCCAACGTGAAGATTTCTGTGTACATTTAGTTTTATTCAAAATAAAGTGTTATGTAACCTTTAGAAATCTCCCTTCGCAACCACAAGGCTGTGTGCACAAACGCGGGTGCAGATTATTCAAGTCGGGAATCGACGTACGCGCATATTGGGGCCGAGGATGAATCCCGTGTGTTATTATACCGCGCGCTACACGTAACCCCGGAACGGTATGCGGTAGTCAACCCCGGTGGTTTCGCTCGTACCCCGACCCTGCAAACAGGGCGCTGGGAAGGGCTGATGAGCTTCACAAAATCTTGTGAAGATGGCATTCTGGGTAATTTATCATGACCTATGCATAAAGCATGTAGCTGCAGCTGTTTAAGACCGTACAGTTACCCAATGCGCGCAAGTGCTATCTGAAAACCTCATAGAAATGCACACATTCCATACCGGATGTGATTTCTTTTTCATTGCAGACCATGTGGACAAAATTTGAGCAGTCGCTAGCCTTGGTCAATGCTCTCGTCGTTATTCGTCCCGTACGCGGTCAATCGTCGGCATATATCCTCACGCGCTATGCACATGCATGTAAAAATACAGCGCGAACAGCGACCTCATGCGGCCACTATTTTTTTATGCAAATCAGTTGGGGACGATCTCGAGCCTTGGTTCAATCGTCGGCAAAAGCTTATGTTTTTCTTTATTTTGCGCTGGATTTCTAGCGCACGACCTCGTATGCGAATACAGATAAGTGTAGGCGGGGCTAATATGTGGAGTGTCCAATCACACCTTGGTAAATCCGGACGTCATCAAATTATTTGCAGCTATTCGCCTTTTGCGGACGTGACAGGAACCACAGTTTTTGTGCATTGGTGCCGTGTGCAGAGACACACAACGTGTACGTGTATGGATTATGTACGGTGCCACGTTTCACTATGCAAGTTTCCACGCAACGATCGACCAATAAGAAAACGACATTTAAGGTCAGCTAAGGCTATTAACATAATGAGCACCACCCCCAAAACCTCACATGGACGATTGAACCAAGGCTATCGATCGTCCCCAACTGATTTGCATATAAAAATAGTGGCCGCGTGAGGTCGCTGTTCGCGCTGTATTTTTACATGCATGTGCATAGCGCGTGAGGATATACACGTGAGGATATAACGACGAGAGCATTGACCAAGGCTAAGCAGTCGCATGATATGCAAGTTGACCCTTCGTGAATTCAAAACGGAGCCGCGCGAGTGACGGGAATTGAAAATTTACATTACATTTGAAGATCTTTCTATACATTATTACGCTTTTCAACCCGAAAAGAATGTGATGACCCAGTCTTAACGGCCGTTTAAAACCTTGCAGGGTCGTGGCCGTGAAGACTTGCATGTCACAGGTAATTAAGGCAAAATCTATCAAATCAGAGCGTAAATTCATCAGCCCTTCCCAGCGTCCTGTTTGAAGGGCGGGGGGGGGGGGGGGGGGGGGGGGCCTATACGAGCGAACGCCGGTGGTACGCGGCGGCGCAGGTGGGCTTAAGCCGTCTAATTACTGAAGTTCAAGTCTACTATAGACCAATAATCATGTTGCGACCATCTTTTTTTTTGCCCATTCAAATCAACGTAACCAAAGCGAGGCTGGAAGTAATCATTAAGAGCCTTTTGCACAAACAAACCCCGTATCATTCAGTACTGTTATTGGATACAGAGAACATGACCCAAACTGAGCAGACTTCGGTCTCACTTAGGCAGGTCAAACAAGATAACATCTCATCTGATGACCTTGTGGATTTGTTCAGTCTTTTTTTGAGGAGGGTAACCCACGTAAGCAGCAATAGAACTGGGATACTGATCCACACTTTGTAACGGGTGGGTAATGAGTTGAACCTTGGCCGGTAACCGGAGTTCCAGTAAGCGAGTGAATGTTACCACCTGCCCGACTTTTATCTTTTAGTTTGCCTATTTTTTTTTTATTCTCCTCTCGAAACTCCCACCGTGAGGTATTAGCCTGTGAGTCATGGAACGTTACGAAACGCCTGATCTACGAGTAACTCTTTATGAAAATGGAACCTCGATTCGAGACATTGCTAACGAGAAGGTTAAAGACGAAGACCAAGATGAACCAAAAAGAGAGGTAAGAAATGAGAGCAGAATACAGTGGCGTAGCAAGGTCAGTTGGAAAGGGCACTTGCACCTCCGTGCTGAAATGTAGACACATTTTTATTCTACAAACATAATAACACACTCCAACTCCAAAGCGACCAGTGACTGGGATGTGTTGAAAACAAAAGAGTTAAAAGTCCAAAATCTACTACTTTAGAGCGCCGACTATACGCCGGCAGCTAGGCAGCTAGCCAGTATAGAGGGTCAGGGATTGGTTTTTAGACTTTATTTGAGTGGTAGAAGGTTGATTGCGAGCAAGTTGAACGTGACCACAGCTTTGCAACCAGCTACCCGGTGGTTACACGAGTTGCGGGTATTCTGAAACGACGTTTTGAGCTCACGCACACTCACACACACACACGGACACACACACAGACTTGTTTCACATACATAGTGTGGACTTTCCTTTCTTTTCGTGTAGTTAAGGAACACCAGTGAAAAACTCATTTTTCTCAAACTGTGAAAACTCTTACAACCCAATTTTTTTTTCAATGATTCCCTTTAGTGTTTCTCTTCATTCTGCTACAGATAAACCTAACCCAAAAATGCCTCTAAACCTGTTTTCCAGAAATGGGGAAACACTGTGTGGACGTGGGCAAGTCCACACAACGTCGGTGCTACCTACATTATGTGGACGTCTTTTGTTCGGAAGTCCACACTGCGTATGTAAGACAAGCTCAAGCTCACTCACACGACGTTTAAGCTCACGCACACGATGTTTCATACTCACGGCGTTTGCCTGTCCCTTTTAATAATTCCCATAATTCTGAGTTTAGGCAAATACAATTTTTTTGAACCAGAATTAATTTCTTGGGCTGAAATTTGGACTTAATATTACTTACATAAAATACTTCAATTTGCGACACATCAACACACCTTGGAAATTCCCAGGTTTTTCTTTAGTAAAATCCATATAAACATTTCATGATAACCTTGTGGAGACGTATTCACCTATAGAAATTGCTCTGTGGAGACTTACACAGTATTTTGTTTCCTATTGTGCACATGTCTCCAGAGGGTACCGTGTAACAGATCACGACGTTTGAAACTCACACACAGGACGGAAGCTCACGCACACGACGTTTCAAACTCACGCACACGACATTTGTCTGTCCTTTTTAGAACACCATAATAATTATTCTGAGTTTAGGCCAATAAAATAAATAGGCCCGAAATTGCCTACGCCGGAAATCAAGATTTGCATGCCCTCCAATTCTTCGTTATTATTAGAGTATTTTGAGGGCCATGACTCTTGAGGGTTTGTACAACAGAAGGCTGGAAGCCAGAGGACTGCGAGCTTTTATTTCTGTTAAACTCGGATGAAATTATCCTCCAACATTGGTCTATTTTGCAAAAATGGTTCGAGCGTAGGCGTCATTTTAGGGTTGATCATCTTTGGATGGATTTGTCGCCCAAAAGTAATATTTGTTCAACCCTAAAAAACGAACAGAAAATGAAAGATGATGAAATAAGCTTAAATTTGATGTATATTTCAAACACCTTGGAGAGTTGTAAGTATTCCTAAGTGCGCATAACTATCATTGAGGTCTATAGAAGTTTATTTACTGGTCTGTTTATTTACTGGTCTTTTAATTTAAAATAAAATGACGTACCGGTAACGATTTAATAAAATCGACTCCGATTGGTCGCGGAAATCAGAAAAGCAGATTGAACGTTTTGTTGAAGTGCACTTTTCTACTTTTTCTGGGTTTTTTTGGCTACCAGAAAAGCAGATTGAACATTTTGCTAAAATGCATATTTCTACTTTTCTGCTACAAGAAAAGCATGTTTAGCTTTTAGCCCTTCCCTGGCGGTTCAAAATGGGACATCTGCTTTTCTGCTACCAGATTGAACGTTTTGTCACGGTGGTTCAATTTAATGGTCATCTGCTTTTCTGCTACAGAAACTGAGCAGATTGAACGTTCCCGAACGCAACTATGCCAATGTAGTACCCACCAAAAATGGACAGTTCTAAATATCACAATGTTATCATTGTTCACAGATTTTCCATTTGGTTTGAATAGGGAAACTGGGCCAGTTAGCAACTTAGTGAATTTGAAGCTCATCAATACTAAGGTTTGGGAAGACTTCTTGATGATATCTGGAGACAACGTAAATGCGCACAATTTTCGGGTCAAAAAGTTGCCATTTTGGATCGTTACTATGTCCTCATGATTATTAAGTCACTTATATGTTGAAGAAAATGTTATTTAAGTAAGGTTTTTAATTAGAATCACCAAAATAAGGCTTTTCAAAAAATAAAAAATAAAGAATATACCCTAATATGGGAATTAATATAGGCCTATTACACTGCAGGGATTAACAATTTATGCAAATTAGGTATATTTAGGGTCAAAATTAAGGGTGGCATCCACCTACATTGTCTTCTCCACCCTTTGACTGATTGATCTGACATGGTTGCCTGCTATTACCACAAAATGCCGTCCAAAATGTAATATTCCACTTTGGCTGGTCCACTATAAGCCACGAAAAGACTAGAGTTTGTTTAGCGACAGATGCAGAAACCCCTTCTAGGCCTATTTAGATCAAGATTTTGTTATCGGTAGTTGGCACCGATTTTACTACAGTATAAGACATTCTATTTGAAACGTCTTGGTTTTTTTTTTAAGGACGTAGATGATCCATTCTACCTCTACGACCTCGGCGATGTAGTGACCAAAGACAAGTTGTGGGCGAAGTTATTGCCAAATGTCGAAGTATTCTTTGGTAAGTGGACTTTAAATACGCACCCACGTGCTTCATATGCTACACGGTCGCTCTTCTCCCTCCCTCGTTTGTTGCTCGAAATATTTACAAAATTGCTCGAAATATATATAAGGGTGTATGAAACTAATTTGTTGATGTTTTAGCTTAGCTGTACTAGACATCTCGTAACTGAGTTCCGTTACTTTATTTCATTGTCATGTTTTCACTGTGAGCAAGGTTTTCTCATTAAATTGGTAAGTATACATTTGGAGGATAATTACCAAAGTTCCTACGTGCCTTTAATTCCAGTCCTGTTTTTTTGTTCCTTTAATTGCTGTTGTATGCATTGTTTCCAGCCGTGAAAAGCAACCCGGATCCAGTGATCATTCGTCTCTTGATTGGACTTGGTAAATCGTTTGATTGTGCTAGCAAGGTACGCATCTTAGATTTTTTTTTGTGTCAAAAGTAATTATCTGAAAATAACGTGTTGACAACAACCCTGATAGTATAAAGATACACACAAGTACTTAGAAAGTTCGTGATTTCCATCAGATTTATTTTAATGGTTGGCCATGATATTCGAAATGTTCAAGAATGATAAGTAGAAATGTTCCAAAAGATCTAATTTCATCAAACGGGCACTCAAAATCACTGATCATCTCTTCACCACATCTAAAATGTAAAACTTACAATCGTCAAAGACCAAACGGTCAAAACCGCTTAATTCGAATCTGCAGAATACAATGTTGCCCAAGAATATGATTGAGCTTCGAATTCAAGTTCATCTGCCCAAGTAACAACATCAGTTTATCGGGATTTACTCGCTTTTAACGATGGGTATACTTATAGAGGTTTTCAGGCCGAGAGGATTTATCGCCTTGCGTTTGAGTTTGCAAGTGGTATTAGTCATTATGCGTAACGGCCATCTTACAGGGCATCTGTTGTTAGTTATTTTCATTCAGTAACTTTGAATGCACAAACAGTTCTCTCATGCATATCCCAGCAAGACAAAGGCATTGCCCTCTAAAGATGGCTGCTATGTATAATGTATATTTGTTGTAAAGTTTACTAATCCCATTACTATAGGTTAACCGGTTAGGCCTATACTATCCAGTAATGTATTTTGTTTTAACCGTTCCTTGAAGAAAGAGATCAAAATGGTTCTAGATCTAGGAGCAAGCGCTGATCGCATTATCTTCGCTCATCCCTACAAACAAGAATCACATCTTCGTTTTGCGAAAGAGAAAGGAGTACGACTCATGACATTTGACACGGCGGAAGAACTGCAGAAAGTCAAACGGGTTCACCCTAAAGCGCAGTAAGTTTTGACTAAGGATTGTAACCCACAAATGACATTTGGATTCATCATAATTGCAAAGTATTCACAAAACATCGTATGGAATAGAATTAACTACGCTTTACATAGGCCTACCAACGTACAGAGTGAGTCATAAAAAAGCCCAAAAATTTTATTTCATATCTAAAAAATATGTAGCACCAAAACAAAATAATGACTGGAAAGCCAATTTCATAAGCTACTTTAAAATAACAAAATTACTGAAATTGTTCAATCTGTTCTAAGAATGTCACCATTTAAACCCAATGACTCGAAAATCTCTTTCGTCCATAAATGCGATGTCAAGAATCGTCGTCACAGTGTCTTCAAACATCACCAGCGATAAAACCTCCTTTTACAAAGTAAAAATATTTAGCCAAACCCTTTTGAAGGCCCGTCTTTTAAAAAAAAGGTGGATTTTATAAATCATATGGTTTGCCTAAGCAGGGTTGTTAATCAAGATATTGTGTACTACAGTTATTGACAGTTGTTGAAACAAGTATTCTGTGTCATTATTGTCGTTGTTTGAAACAGTAAGAATGCACAATAAATTGCTTTTTTCTCTTTTTTTTTGCTGGACGAAAGAGGTTTTAGGGTCATTGCGTTTAACTCTTGATATTCTTTGAACGGATTGAGCAATTTCAGTATTTTTTTCATCTAAAAGTAGTGTATGAAATTGGCTTTCCAGTCATTATTATTTTTGGGAAAATATGAAATATAATTTTGGGGGTGTGGGTTCCGCTTTTTTGACTCACCCTGTATTATAATTATTGTGTTCATTTATTTACGCGAAGCGAATAAAAGTTGATTCAGACAAATGCACCTTTGAGGTAAAAACAAAACCCTGGTTATGCTGAAGTTTTTTGGATGCCTTTTCCCGATACTTTTTATTCTCTTTGTACATAGGCTCGTACTTCGTATACGTTATGACGACAGCACGGCTACATTTAATTATGGATCCAAATTTGGTTGTCGCGGGGAAGAAGTACGCCCCCTCCTGGAGATTGCCAAGAAACTAGGACTAGATGTCGTTGGTATCAGGTGAAACTATTTTACATGTAAATTATCAGAAATTTGCTGAATATTTCAGAAGGAGGCAACAAGAAAGAAAAAAGGCCAGGATGTCCTCTATCCAATGATATTAATTTCAATACGTTATTGTATGGATGGATGAGAAAACTATGAAAGCGGTCAAAATCAGCATTGTGACAAGTTAGTGCACATTGGAAAAGTGATGATATAGGGACAATGATTAGGTACCTCATGGAAGGAATGAAAATGAAAGAATCTTTCTGATCACTAATAATACACGTAATCACTGGTAATACACAGCTCACATCGTCGTCTCTGACCGCACGTTTTACCATTCCTTGGTCTTGACTCTGATTCACCTTACCCACTATCCCGGTACTTAACTCCTGAAAAAGGCACAAGGGGAGAGATCTGGTGATCTTGGGACCATTTAACTCGGTGGGAAAAAAATCACTCTGTCACCATAAGCCGTATACAGTTTCCATAAAGAAAACACTAACCAGTTAACCAAAGATATTTCACGTTTAATTTTATACTGAGAAAGCAAAAGAGAGCAAAAAACCAATCAAAATTCAACCAGAGTACAACTTGGTCCGTCTGTCGGCATGTATAGCCCTAGTCGGCAAATGAAACACCAAATGAAATAGCACATAGCACAAGTTTTTTTTTCACGGGCGCCGCTAAAGAAGTGTATGGGGGTGTCACACCCCCACCCCTTCGTCGTTTCTGTTGGCAAAACCACCATTTGTCCTTTCGGCAAATGTGCCGCAAAGAAGAGCGCTACCTTTTGTCCCTGTTCATGATCATCTTGAAAAATGCTTGATTTTTCATAGTGAAGCTACCACTTGGAAAAGTCTATCATCTTTTGTTTATTTATTAATTAATTATGTTATTTATTAATTTCAAAATATTTATACAGAATACAAAAATATCAGATCAAAGGCTGTTTCACATTATGGTCCTGTGATAGGAAATTAAAATACTAAGAATAGTGAGAGAAAAAACAGCAATTAAAATGATAAAATAGCAAAATGAACAATTAAGATACTAACAATAAAAATGATTATCTATTAAGATGGAAAAGATGTACATTAAAAAATAGTTTCTTCAACCCCATTTTCCCACCCTTTAGGTTTATAAAACCGCTATTGATTCATTGTTGACCTAAGCAGGTCAACATCTGCAGCTGTCAAGTTGTTCTGTAGAATAGCACTGGTAAAATTGTAAAATAAGCAATTATGAGCGTAAAAAAATATTTTAAAAATAAAGTTTCTTATACATGTATTTAAAACCATCAATAGAAGATGCATTTTGGACCTTAGCAGGTAAGCTGTTCCATATAACCGCACCAGAATAACTAAAAGATTGCTTAAAACATTCAATGATAGGTTTAAGGGGAACAACATTAAGAGAATCGGCGTTCCTTGTATTAAATCCATGCCTATCAAAATACATCTCAATATTATTACAAAGTATGTCTGGGGCTAAACCATGAACACATTTATACATATTACAAGCTAAATAAAAATCCCTTCTTTGATCAAAGGTCTGCCAGGAAAGCGCTCTAATAATTTCCTCACCATGAGAGTTAACATAATCAAAGTTATTGGCGACAATCCTGGCTGCCTGCTTGTGCAGTCTAAGAAGAGTCTTCCTTTTCAGCCATGTGGTTGCGAAGGGCGATTTCTAAAGGTTACGTAACACTTTATTTTGAATGAAACTGGCGTGTACACACACCTTCACGTTGGCGGGCGAAATCTTTAAAAATTAATTTCTCCCGTTTGGAAGACCGTATCTTCATGCAACTTTCAGGGTTTATTTTCCTTATAATGCTCCAAGTATGTGCTAAAAATCGTTGTAATTATGTTCTTTACTTTTCGTTGAAATTGGAAAAATAGGCCTGGCTACGTGCATATTTGAAAGCTGTAACACTGGCGTAAGCAATGTCTGTCAATCTTTTCAAGCCTCATAAATATTTATAAGGTTCCTATTCATTATGGTGTGCATTAACATTTTGAATAAAAGCCTCCTTCCACGAGTTATTATTTGATAAATATCACCCTTTTAGCCGGCTTCCATTGGTCGATACCGAGACCCAGGCCAAGTCAGCCAGGTGACGCTAATGAATATGCTGATATAGGCTACCCGGCGTTATTGTGCTGTGCCAGGCCGAAATCGGTCAACTGTAGCGCCTACGGCGCTATGAAAACCATGCAAGTGGGTTGGGTTGGAAAAGATTTTCGTCGAGATTTTCCTTAGAGCTAGTTCGAGCTGTAACACAAGCGTTGGCAACAACAGATTAAGCTGAAATTCGTAATATACTTAGATGATATAAGTGTTCAACTACTCGTGAAATAACAACTTTCGTAAATTCATTGAAATTGATATAAATATATAGTTTTGGGGACGTTTTCGAACGATTTCTTTCAGACTTGAAGGTCTGCTTTTACAGTAACCAGTATTGAGGTTTTGGCATCGATGACGACGATTTTTTTTGTTACTGACATGAAGTTTAGAATTTCTTCTTCCGTTATAATGTAACATTTTAATCATACTGAGCATATTTTCTGAGAAACACAACGTTCAAAAGACCATGTTTTGGGGGGTTCACGAATTTCACTGCTCTCAAACGCATCAATTAAAATGGTTATAAGACACTTACACATGTATTCGGTGCACATTATCAGTATTAAAAGCAATATGTAGGCCTATAAACATGTCTATAGGCCCAATGATTTTTTTTTTAAATTTAGTCAGGTCTACCTTCACAGAAGAAGGGTTTTTCAATTGTTTTCTCACCACTTTTTTTCTTATCAATATTCATGTTTTTTCCTGCTACAGTTTCCATATAGGCAGTGAGTCTTCCAACCCTCAGATTTTCAGCGATGCAATTCGTTTCACTCGGCCGTTGTTTGATATTGGCACATCTCTCGGATTTAACATGAAGCTGCTAGACCTGGGTGGTGGGTTTCCCGGAAGATTGTACCCAAAGGCAACCTTCGATAAGGTAAGGGATGAAATGTGACATTCGAATTATCAAGTTTTCCTGCAAAAGAGAGGCTCGTTTTTCTTACTCAAAGTTTCCTACACAAAAAGGTTTCCTTTGGGCAAATGAGTTGCGAACGTTTCGATGAAGTTGTCCCCTTAGATACACAGTTATACAAGTTTCACGATACGGTTCCATTGTAGAATACTCGTAGACCAACTTCACTATTAAAACATTAACTTCTTCAGCATGGCACCTAGTCTATGTAATAGGCCATGGCTATAGCAACCGCAGAGGCAACCGCATCTTGACCGCTAGAATTGGTCTATTGGGCTGCTGTTATATTACAAATCACTGCATTCGAATTGACCAATCACACGTTTAGTCCTGATTTGGGAATGAAATGACGGCACGATTTAGTAAAGTCGACTCCGCTTGGCTGAGGCACGAGATCGCTTAAATCTGCATGCTTTGACATATCAGACGTTATACAGGAGACTTGGCTCCGTGGATAACGGGTGATACTCAGAATACATGGCACCCCGGTTCATTGGTAAAAAGGTTTTTTTTTAAATATTAAAAAAAAACACTCAAAAAAGTCAAGAGACGGGCAGCGAGGTTCATCACAGGAAACTACAGGAAAAAGGAAAGTGTCGCATGCATGATAACCAACTCAGATGGTCCTCCGTCGAGGAAGTGAGACAACCCATCAACACAGATGACTACTGCAAACAAACCAAAGCCGGGAAATTATCGGGAAATTTGAGATGATTGGAGTGAGACGGACCCTAGAACGTTCACCATATGTTTTCAGTACAGATTTGAGAAACTAGTCATTGTTTGATACTGGTTTTTATTAGTATTGGTATAAAAGATTCATTCATGCATGCGCACTTTTCCTTTCAAGGGAATTTTTTTCTGTGTGTGTAAGTCCCCCTTTGTAGGAAAATTTCACCCGTAGCTTTTAAGGTTGGAATATATCATGTAGTATTGAAGTACCGTGGCCTCGTGGTCTGGAGCATTAAATTCGTGGTCTGCGGGCAATTCTGCAGGTTGTGGGTTCGAGTTCAGCCTGGGGTCATGGTGCGTGTGCCCTTGGGCAAGGCACTTTGTCACCCATTGCTTCTCTCTACCCAGGAGTAAATGGGAACATGACTGTGAGGGCAGAGATGGTAATTGTGATCGATTCTAGCTTCCTTGCGCCTACTCAGGCAGCATCCAGCTGTATACTCCCCAGGGAGCTGGGATGGTATTTGGAATGTTTAATTGGCCCAATGATCAGGGGTAATAATAATATAGAGCGCTCTAATCATAGTTAAAAGCGTTATATATAAAAACCCGTCATTTTTGTTATTATTAAGTAACTTGATTTCGTTGTTGTATTGCCAGTTTGCAGACGTCATCACCCGGGCACTAGACGAACATTTCCCCGCCAGCAGTGGCGTGCGAATTATTGCCGAACCGGGAACATTTCACACTCGTTCAGCAGGATACCTAGTGGCGAATGTCATTGCCAAACGTGTGAACAAAGTTGACATCAATGAACGGCGTGAAAGAGTATCAGGTAAGCTGGCCTCGAGTCCATTGGTACACATTGTACTATTTTTGAGAAGGTATCGTTTAGCTGTCGTCTTGTCTATCATTCTGTAAGTTGTTTCCGTGTTAACCTCTGTTTTTCTAGTCCTCCATACCCCCAAACGTTAGTTTCCGTACACCACTTTTGCTGTATCGCGTAGAAAGAAAGCACATAGTGATAACGTTACTCAGACGTGAAAACGGTAAGGATACCTGAAACAGCTAAAAAAAACTCCCTTATATAACAACAATGCTTTTGAACGCTTGGACAAGAAACACTTGGCATTCTTCTGCCAACAAAATATCATTTCATATTCATCATTCATCTACGGTTTTGGAAAGCTGGCAGTTCTGGAAAGACAAGAAGATTCAGAAAATTCCTAAATATTTGCTTTGTCTTTATTTCAGATGGCGATGAACCGTTCATTTGGATATACTACTTGAACGTTGGTGTTTTCAATGGATTCAATGGGAAACTGTTCGACCCCGAATATTTCGACCTTCCAGAACCCTTACACGTAATGTATAATCATAACATTAGAAACGGGTTTGATGTGATTTATGCATGTGAATTTCGGCAATAGTTGTTCAAAAACACTTTAGGCGCATGCCCCAAGTTCACGTCCCATTCCAAATTCACCATGGCTACGTGCAATTGTAAAAGATGTAACACTGACATTTGCAATATCTGTCAATCTGTTCAAGCCTCACGAATACTAGGCGGGCTAATTTTTTGGCAGTATAATATCAGACGCCTGCTGGGAATCCATCCATGACATGTAATTTGAGCTACCCGGCCCTCAAAGTTCACCATTCACCCCAGATTAACCCCTGGTATCCCTCAGGCCCTAAACAGTCAATAAAACCAGACACTAACCTCCCCAATGCCAATTGACATTTCCTTTTTGGTCACAGGGGTGATCGAGGTAATCCCTATGTGAACAATGCATTTGTACACAAGCCTATGTAGATGCGCACAAGCACACTAGGTTTTCCCGCCAACTTCCAACCCCTCCAGTAGGATCACAAGACTGACACCCCCTCTGGTGGATGTACCATGGTCCATACTAGGATCTAGTGATAGATGACCTGGACATGGCTACCACGTGGCTGGGACAATAAAACAATTTTAAAAAATGTGGAAGCGATTTTATTCACACTGACTCCAACTAAGGTTTTTAATAAGGGTCCTATCCATTATGGTGTGCAGTTAAAAAAATTGAGAAAAGCCTCCTTCACGAGTTATTAATTGATAAATATCACCCTTTTTGCCGGCTTTCATTGGTCGATACCGAGACCCACAGCAAAACAGGCTGAGTGACGCTAATAAATTTCGCTCGTACCCCCAGCCCTGCAAACAGGACGCTGGGATACGCTGATGAGCTTTACAGAATCTTGTGAAGGAAGTGGCCTATGACCCTTGTATAAAGCATCTGGCTGCAGATGTTCAAGACCGCAGTTAGACAATGTGCGCAAATGCTATCCGAAAACTTCCCATAGAAATGCACACGTTTCATACCGGATGTGATTTCTGTTTCATTGCGGGCCATGTGGACAAAAGTTTGAGCGTCGCATAATGCAATCCGACCGTTCGTGATTCGAAACGGAGCCTGAGCAAGTGACGGGAATTGTAAATGTACATCAAAGATAAACTTTACAGGATTTCCTACAACTTACGCTTTTCAACGAAAAAAAAAATCTCTAAACTGGAATAAAAGAGTAATGAAAGTTCGTCTAAATGGCCGTCCAGTTCAAACCTTGCAGAGTCATGACCGTGATGACGCGCAGATTACAGGTCACGTAAATTCCAACTAATCAGAGCTTGAATTCATCAGAGTATCCCAGCGTCCTGTTTTCAGGGCGGGGGGTACGAGCGAACTAATGAATATGCTAATCTACAATACGTTATTGTGTGGCTTGGCCGAAATCGGTCAATGAACAATGCATGTGGGTTGGGTCGGCAGAAATCATCGTCGAAATTTGCCATGGAGATGGTTCAAAGTGTAACACTAGCGTTTGCAACAACAGATTTAGCTGAAATTCGGTGTATAAAAGTTGATATAATAATTACTATTTTCGCCACAATAGGGTGACTTTCCCATAGACTTGTGCACAAACCTAAACTGTCACCTAACCCAAGTTTACCTTATGTTTTTTTCCACGAAATTTAGTATTTATACTAATTGGACCATGAGGAATCGATCTAGATGGTTAGCGACAGCAAAATTCCGTGTCCTAAGGGTCGTTGTCATAAAAGGGCGACAGTCATTTTGTCGCCTCAATAAGGTGTATCGCCCTATTGTGGACGGAGTTCGCAAAACCTGTCGCCCTATGACAGTAATAGTAGTAGTAAGTGTTCAACTACTCGTGAAATAATTATTTTGAGAAATTCCTTGAAATTGATATAAATAGAGAGATTTGGGGAAGTTTACAAACGATTTCTTCCAGACTTGGAGGTCAGCTATACCAGTAACTACTATTGACGTTTCGGCATCGATGACGGCGATTTTTTGACATGAAGTTTAGAATTTCTTCTTCCGTTATAATTTAACATTTCAATTATACTGTGCATATTTTCTGAGAAACACAACTTTCAAAAGGCCATCTTTTTTGTGGTGCATGAATTTCACTGCTCTGCTATAGCGTCTAAGTACGTAATCGGATTAGCTTTGCTTAACAACGGCAGACGCTTTGCCTTAGCAACCACATGACTGCTAGGCACCAGTGTTGCGTAGGCCCTTCTCCGCCCTAGTAACCGGCAACAAATTCAGCGTACAAAGCACTGTACAAATCAAACCAGACCAAACTGGTATAGGTCTTAGCTGTAAAAGCCTGTTGGCACCAACGGCGTCAATCGATTCTCAAAAGTGGGGGGCGGGGGAGCGGGGGGTACAAACGTGTATCCTGATGAGAAGTACTTCGAGGGCGAAGCCTAAACGGCGTGGGGTTAGATGAGCCAAGGTGTTGGCCTTTATTTATTCACATCATAAGTAAGTAATATCGGCCCGAATTATTTTCATTTGCACGACGAAACTGGGCCAATGCTACCAAAACAGGCTCCAAAAGGAATGAAAACTCGCCTTAATTAAAGGAGAAAAATATTTAAGGTTGAAAATGATGTAAAATATTTGCTTTATCAAAATTTAGAAACTTCAAAACCTACAAATTCTGAAAAACACATTTTCAAAACCAGAAACGTAGTTGCCATGATTGGGAGCCACCTTTATTTCTGTCTGGTCTTAAACACTTCCAGCCCAGCCAGTGTTTTATCAACCGTTTAAGACCCGCCACGTGACGGGCTTTCGACCAATAGGAATGGGTAAAATATCTTAGGTATTTATGAATAGCCTATAATGGGAAGACCACAACTATTATTAATGTTCGTAGGGCCTCCTTGCATCAGTCCCGGCTTCGTTCCGAATTCGTGTTAGTCGCTGCTGCCAGAAATATTCCAAACAGAAAGACTCCAAAATGTTGTTTCGTATTCAGAGGATTTCGTAGCAGAATATGTACCGACAAAGTGATCAATATTCTCTCAAGGCAAGGGACCCAGTGACGTTAAAGCTCGTTCCCGGACCGAAGCCCGTAGTTGAGAAATGGGGGGGGGGAGAGGGAGAGAGAGAGAGAGAGAGAGAGAGGCAAAAGTCAACACTAATAACCACAAGTTTGTGCAAGGAGTATTGGTCTTGCCGAAGTTGTTACAACCTCTCCGATTTCATATGACGTTTTCTCCAATGTTACCTAATCAACACACAGGAACCACTTAGAAACCGCGATTTGAAGCCATCTACAATTTTCGGGCCGACTTGTGATTCTAATGACGTCATCATGGCTAACTGTATGTTTCCTGAGATGGACACCGGAGAGTTTGTCTTGTTCCATGGTGAGTATACGTCTTTCTTGGAAAAAAATGGGAATTATGTTCTATAAAAGTGTATAATGTTCACGTTAGGCCTATTTGTTCTTGTCTTGTACAGTGAACAATTCGCCAAAGATGGCCATTTTTTCTGATCACTCATTGGATGTATTCTGCATGCATTATGAGAGGGACGCACATAATCTCTGCCATTAACATACATTTTTTATGACAAATAAGTGATGCGCATAGGCGTAAATAATGCTTGCGACACCTTAAAGCTGGTACGAGATTTTTTCAAAATGTTCAAGACCTATAACACATTAAAGACATAGTTCATCATTTGTAATTTGTGCATTTTGTTCGTTTGACGCAACAAGTGTTCAAAATCTAATGAAGGATACTGAACAACTAACCTGATGAAGTTGCAGCTCAGCTTCAGCTGTATATTCCGAGAAAAACAGTATTCTATGATCTCAATTTCAAATCAAAAGTTGCTAAATCATGTTTTGAATTGTTTTGAACTGCAGCTATACGTGATGTCGCGCACTGATCCGACGAATTATAGCAACCGCGCGCGCCTGTACTTGCGTCGTGCCAGTGCTTGCGCGCACTGCGCCGAATAACAAAACTAACTACTATAGTTTAAATTTGCCTACCGTGCTTCTTAAGACGCACCGTTGGAAATGCCTTCTTTCGTTGATTTCTTCAAAATGAGAGCTTGCCAGAAAGAATAATTCCACAGGGAGTTTGGTCCCCTTACTATCTTTCAACGTTTTTCAACAATAATTACGCCAGTTACTTTTTTGGATAGCTGCAAATGATGGACTCCGGCTTTAATGTGCTTGTTTGCGTCAGTTTTAAATGGCGCGCTCCATTTCAGAAAGTTTTGAGCGAATATTCATATCTATAGTGACGTATAAGCTCATCTATGTTGATTTTGGAATCACGCGAAAAATATTCGCCTGTTCCGATCGCGGCCGGTTCACCCACAACTACATATAAATCTTTTGCCAATGGGGCACACCTTAAAGGGGCTCACTAAACGCTCGAAGTTACTTTCAATACGCAAAATCATGTGATTATGAAACTCGAGCATGGGCGTGACCAGGTTTTTTTTCTTGAGGGGGGGGGGGCAAACCCTCACCAGAGCGAAGTGACCGGCCGTGGAAAAATCGAGAGTGTACAGATTCTGACTCTTCGACGCTTTGTAAGAAAAACGTCCATCATGTCCATATTGTAAAATTTACATTAAATTAACAATAATATGCTTTGCCCCTCGTTTTCTTTTTTCCCCTCTTTCTCCTTTCCCCCTCCTTTTTCTCTTTCTGTACTTTTGGCTTTTCCAGCCCCGCCCCCTCACTGCGCCCTTGAACTCAAGGCATTCTTTACAAGTAATTTGTCAACCCAAGAATGTTTTACACAAACAGTAACTATGATAACCTAGGTATGCAAAAGGAACGCCTATTAACGTAGGTAATCAATCGACTACACCTGTCGGATGGGGCCAAATAAGAAACAGCTAACTTACCAGTATACATAAATTCAAAACAGTAAATTCTGGTTAGTACCGTTTTGAATTTATTTCTAATGCAGCTACATAATATTGGATGATAGATTACTAGTTTTGATCTGAAATATTTTGCCCAATTTTGTGTATTTTTTTTCTTCTGTCATCAGATATGGGAGGCTATACCGTTACGTGTGCATGCGATTTTAACGGTTTCAGCTCGCCGCCTACGTGGTACATTGCACCCAAAGAGATCCGGTAAACTATACAAATCGATCTTTTCATTCAAGGAAAGTACTTTAGACTAGAATTGATTTGTTACGGAGATGCTGCATACAACCTTTGCATGTCCTATTCCCGGCATTTCTGCAACGCTGAAAATGCAAGGTCAGACGCGGTTCTACGAAAGGGGGGGGGGGGGGGGCTATATCCCCCAAACTTTTGTCTAGGGCCCCGAAAAAAATTTCATATAAAAAATGGCAGTAGCAAATGTTAGAAGGTGACGTCACATGTTAATGGTCTCCCCCTAAAAAACATAGTTGTGAAAAGGGTGCATTTTGTACACTATTAGGTAAAATAGTGTGCATGATTGTACGAATTTATCAGCGCTCCCCAATGAAAATCTGGCAAGAGCCTACCCCCCCCCCCCACCCCAACTTCCATATTGATTTTCGGAGGCCTAAGTGTCCGGAGACACGCTTCCCTGCACATATTTCTGGAGTCACCCTGCTAGCCCCCCCCCCCCCTAAAATATAGGCTCTAGAACTGCGCCTGTGCAAGGTACATTTTGTTCTTTTCCATTAACAACGGGAACACGAGATGTCGCTGTGATGACTTCTCGCACATAAGCTCTGTTCTCACCAAACAAATCCCGGCGAACGACACTATGCCCTCAGCGGCGTAGCCAAGGGGGAGGGGGGGGACGGGTCCCACATAAAAAAAAATCGTCGCCCACCCCCAGTCGCCGCTTGGAAATGTATTATATAACTGACCACCAACGGGTTGAACCGAAATTGGGCGCCCCCACCCCCACACTGTAACATTCAGCCCCTTCCCACACACACACATACTGTATTTGCCTGTAATCGGGGATCTCCCATTGTCCCTCTTTTGTTTGTTCACCAACGTTTTAGGAAGACCTCCCATATGTTTTGTACATGAAACCAAATTGGGGACCTCTCGGGAATTGGGGACCCTATTGTCCTCTATTGTTCAACGTCCCCTATTGAATGCAGAAACAAACTCACACACACTCACCCATGTTTACGTTATACATGCCTGGTGTGGACATTCTTGTGATTTCGCGTAGTTAAGAAAAACCTGTGAAAAAAAATCGTTTTACTTACATTGTGAAAACTCTTTCAACCCCAATTTTTTTCTAAGATTCCCTTTAGTGTTTCTCTTCATTTTGCCACGGATAAACCTAACCCAAAAATGCCTCTAAACCTGCTTTCCAGAGAGGGAAAACATTGTGTGGATGTGGGAAAGTCCACACAACATTTCTTTGTTCTCGTGCTGCTACTTGCTGGTTTATGTGGACATCTTTTGTTCGGAAGTCCACACAGTGAATGTAATGCTTGTACATTGTGTAACAGCAGGCATTGTTATTAAGTCTTTGGTAGCGTTTATTGGTCCACTGATGTGTTTGGAAACATTTATAACTACTCTGTTGTTGCGATGTTGACGTTCTTGAGTTTGGCAACCCGTGGTTGACAACAAAGTGCCATCCACGGGTCGGCAAGAGAAGTCTGTTTAGTGTGCGCGATAGAGAACGCACTTCAGCGTATAACTTAATGGCGCTGAAGTGCCAATCAAAATCGGCGCTCTTAAAGTTGTCCAGTGAATGTACAAATTTGCTCCTTTCAATTTTTTATCATTCATAATCAAAGCTTTACCGTCTGTGCTTGCGAACAAATTATAACATCAATTTGTATAATTATTTCATACGGAAACGTATTACCGCCACACATTTATTATTTTTTTTCACGTACGTACGTGATAGTTTCACGTACGTACGTGATAGTTTCACGTACGTACGTGATACTTTCACGTACGTACATGATAAGTTTCACGTACGTACATGATAAGTTTCACGTACGTACATGATAAGTTTCACGTACGTACATGATAAGTTTCACGTACGTACATGATAAGTTTCACGTACGTACATGATAAGTTTTCTGTTTCACGTACGTACATGATAAGTTACACGTACGTACGCGATAAGTTTCACGTACGTACATGATAAGTTTTACGTACGTACATGATAAGTTTCACGTACGTACGTGAAAAATATCAGTATATCACGTGTTTTACTGCGTGCGTTTAGTTAGTCGGGTTCCCAGACCAAAACATTCTGACTATTCCCGATGAATCTTAGGTCCGGTAGCCTCCGGTAATACATTGTAATACAATTTACGTCACGTGACTAAAACGGGAGGAATTCCTCCTTTTTTCCCAAAAATGTCGGAATTTGCCGAATTCGTTTCGTCGACAATCGGATAGCGCCCGAGTATTTCCGAATATAATATAGGTTTAATTATCTGCTAATTGCTTATTAATTTTTTTTTAAGAAGAATTCATAATTAATATTCATTGCTTTCATTTAGAAATCTTGATATTCAACGACGATTTTGTGCATCAAATATAATCGGATCGTATGGGCGAACTTTTTGCTGCGTCATGTACAATTTTGAATTTGACGATTATTTACTGAGATTTTCCAAAACTCTGTCTTCATTCGGCTCCGCCTGCTAACAGTGCTATTTTGGGTGCCTAATTTTGAAGATTCCAGATCAACATTAGTCAATGTTATCTTACAAAAACATCAAACTGTATTAGCATAACTGTATGATATTACGAAGCAAGTGATTTATTTAAAAATTTGATCAAAACATTAAAAGCTAAACGTGATAAAGCGAAATCGGAAACGAAGCCGAGCTTTGAAAAAGGGCCATCAATGTCGTCATGTTTATTTTTAGCCACGGAGGCTGCCTGACCTAAGATTCATCAGGAATAGTCAAAATCTTTTGGTCTGGGAACCAGACTAACTAAACGCACGCAGTGAAACACGTGATATACTGATAGTTTTCACGTACGTACGTGAAACTCATCGCGTACGTACGTGAAACTCATCGCGTACGTACGTGAAACTCATCGCGTACGTACGTGAAACTTATCACGTACGTACGTGAAACTTATCATGTACGTACGTGAAACCTATAACATATCACGTACGTACGTGAAACTTATCACGTACGTACGTGGAACTATCACGTACGTACGTGAAAAAAAATAAATAAATGTGTGGCGGTAATACGTTTCCGTACTATCGTACGCAACTTACAAAATGCAATTGAAATTTGTATTACACCTTTGTGTAAACATGGGTGGATTTTCCTTTGATGTTTCAATCAAAAGTGAATAACGTTTGAATGAGGGAAGAACAACTTTAGCATTAATATTATTTGCTCGATATCTTATTTGCAGACTCGTTCTGGAGAAGAATTTTCCAGCACATTAGACTTTTGGTTTCGGCGTAAGCCAGAAGTCAGTTCCCGAGTGAAAGGGTGTGCAACCAATTCCCAGCTTTTCGTCATGATGGATGTTCATGGTCGGGGCAGTATATTGTTGATGTACCCCAACATGGCGCGACCCCTATAACGTGGCACACTTTGATTTTTTGCCTGTAGCGCCTAGCTAGAGTAAAAGTTTAATTCAAATTTCACAGAAAGAGAAATTTCATTTAGTTCTAAACACTCCCGTTGATAACTCTCGAGTTTATCTACCTGTTACAAAGTTAGAAGAAACATTTAGTTCGGCGTGATTTTCCGATTTATTTCGAAGTTAACAGTAAACCCATTGAAATGCCCCCCAAAAATAAGAAAATAATTTTCTAACAAATATTTAGTTGGCTATGTAAGTAGAGATAAAAAATGGTTATCAGAATTTATCAACTTTACAGAAATTCTTAAATGTTAATTTGAAATTTTCCGAGATTTATTCAAGTGCGCCACGTTGGGGAACACTCAGACGATTTTGTGCCCAATTTCCGGACACCACCGTGTTTTTTTTTAAATTTCGGATTAAATTTCATGACACCGAAATTGTTCACAAACGTGAAACAGCATGCCTTATTAAGGCTGTTTTCAACGCACAATTTTTGCTATTGGTTTTTACTAGTTATTCGGTTAAATTCTTGTTCTGAGTTTTGTTGTATACAATTTTTTTTTTCAGTCAATAAATTCTTTTTGATTTTTTTTCGGCAACTTAGAATTAATCCCATGTAGTATTAATTCAATTCCTTGCGACTTTTACTTCCCTTAAGAAACTGAGATAAGTAAAGTTTGGTTAGTTGTTGGTAGACCTTGGCAATGCTACTGTTCAGAGCGATCATGCGAAAGTTGGGCGGCAGCGATGGGTCTCCTTTCTTGTATACAGGGTGGTTAAAAAAAAGGACACCCACATTTGACAGCAATTTTCACCTATTTTTAAACATTATTTTTAACTGTCGATTAGTAGCTATTAAAGTACTGGCCTTTAAGCAATTGTGACGAAAAAAATCGTTACATTTGCACATTGTTTCGTTGAGCTATGCTAATTTGAACATTTCATGTGCGAAACCTGTTTGTCCACGGAGGTATACATTCCCTTCGCTTGACTGAGCTCAGCTATCGGAGCTTTATTTAAAGGAGCATGACATTTGATTGTTATGTTATGTTATGTTATGCAACAATGAACTTAACGCACAGCTCATTGAGTAGATGATCTTAACTGTGACATGAATAATTGGACAGCTTCAATAAAAGTTACCAGGGCAAAATATATTTTGGTGGGAAGGTTTTTAATTTTTATGAACTACGAAAACATCCAATTTACAAAGAATAACCCGTGGACAAGACTGATTTTTGGTGACCTGTATTCAAATTAGCATATCTCTATTTTTGCGACTATTACTAAGCTTTTTTCACCATGCATGGTTAAAGGCCTATAATTTACTATGTTGTGAAAAAAATATTTAAAATAACTACATTAAGTTGGTGAAAATTGCTGTCAAAAGTGGGTGTCCTTTTTTTTTAACCACCCTGTTGAAGACTTACTTGGCAGCAGGAGCGGGATATCGGTGGAGTTCCACTTTGCAATATTTTGGTGAACAGTGTGGCCAGTAGGACCTAGATGGTGTGTTGCTGGCAACTTCATTCCTGACAGTGTACGTGGCGGGGCCAAATATTAATTGTAATTACCACGTGGTTTTCTGTGTTAAGTAAAGGAGAAGTTCTACGGGATGAATTTATCATGGGAGTTTAGTTAGGCCTATGCCCTTCACTTGTTTTTAGTAGCGTGTCTCCCTGTTTCCAGTAGTCAGACCTCATAGAAATGACACCCATGTGCCCTGCGTTGATAAGGAACCATATGCGTTGCCCAATCTTGACCTCAGCCAGACCATCAGAGATGAGAGTACAATGTGCATGTGCCCCTTACACTAGACGCCATGCTAATTAATTAGAGTGGTGTGTCGATCCTGTTCGGGTTCTAACACCATCAAGTAATTGATTTTTAGCCAGATTGTACTTTAAGATAAATCATTTTACACTGCTTTTTGGTCTTTTCTGGTGATTTTTTAACATACTGCTTTTGCTTTTAGTTTTAGTTTTTTTCTGTTTAAGTCTTGTTTCAGTTTTGCTGTAGGTTTTTTCAGTCAATAAAGTCTTTTTGATTCTGGTTTGGCAACTAAGAATGACTTTCATGTCTCTATTCATTCAATTCCTTGTGACTCCTCCCTTAAAAAAATCAGAGATTAGTAAAGTTCGGTTAGTTATCCCGATAGAGAGTTTCTTTTGGGCGTGTTCCCCCAGTTTCCAGAATACACAAGCATCACGGAAAAATTGTGGTTGTAGCAACCATTCTCAAGAGAATAAAGTGATCAAGGGCGTATCCAGAACAAAATTTGGGTGGGGGCCAGAAGTAATTTTCGTCCCTCAAAAAGTGGGTCAAAAAATTATGGCGTGGGGTGCGGGCCCGCTTAAGGGCCCGAATTTTGTTTTGATTCTAGATGCTCTGTGGTGCGATCTGAGGCAATTTCCTACCACAATTTCTGAACATTTTTTTTTGAGGAAATGATGGTGGTGTACGCAGTACCTGCCTTTATTGCGACGTCACTTAAAAACAAAATTTGGGTTCTTTTTTTTGGGGGGGGGGCACGGCCCCCGTTGGCCGCCCCCCCCCCCGGAACCGCCCTTGAAAATGGTATTATTACATCACTTCTCGTAATGTTAACAATGACATTTTGTAATAGTGAAAGTACCGTGCAATATTTCACAGTAAAAGAGTTAAGAAATGCAAAAGAGTATCACCCGTAATAGAATAAAATATAAACCAATAATATGCAAAAAATAGAAACTGATTCAAAATAAAGCTTTAGCCGCCATGAATGACATACGGTACGTTAAAGTGCTATATAGTTGGATATGTTTGTAACCTGTGAAATCTCAAACCTTGAATTGACGAGTTGGCTTTAAACAGTATATAAGTCCCGTTGTATCCTGAGCATGATGGGACGTATTTCTATTGAAATGCCCCAGAAGATTACCGCGCGACCAGAAATATATCGGTATCCGTGAAACTGAATAGGGCTTGATAGCTCAGGTGGTAGAGCAGGCCGGAACGACAATCCAGGGATCGCAAACCCTGCTTCAGTCAATTTCCTTTGTTCCTTTTTTAATTTTTTTTATTTCCCTTAGTCAGTTTCCCTTTGTGGTTTCTTTGAAAAATAATTATTTTATACATTCATAAACATTATGTTTACCCCTGCTCAGTCACCTCGCCCCTGCATATTACATCCCATCCCAGCTGAGGAGATTATGCAGTATCCCACCAGAACCAACACCAGAACCATGACAAAGTTAAATACCGCCACCTGTTGGCCATCATATAAATGGGCTAACTCCCGACGAAGTAGACTGGTAACCCTACCTCAGCATCTGGGGACTGATATTTAGGTCTGAAACCTTTTTACAACGTACAATGTCAAAATGCACACGAGAAAGTGTTCGCACAACAATCTCGACAATGGCGACGAGCGAGAATGATCGCCTGAGATCTTCTGTCAGCAGTCACGGCAGTATGGATGGATCGGGTATAAAACAAGAACCTTTTCGTTCCAAAGCGATTCTACCGTGGGATAGACTGTCCAACTGGCTTCATTGTGTCTGCGTTGTTACGTTTGATTTGGAGTTAGGGCAAGCTTTGGAGGTAGGATAGTCCGAGTAACTTGGACCAAACTAGCCCCATAAATGTGGCCTATTTACTGGACTGCCTCCGTAAACATAGGCCACACATCCACATGTACAAAAACGTGTCGATGTTGTGCCCATTCTTGAAAATCACGCATTCTCGAGAATGGGCATGCACATTCTTGAGAATGTGCAACTGGATCCTTGCTCAATCTTGGCAAAAAATAACTCTTCCAGATTGAGCGCACATTCTCGAGAATGCGCGACAAGATAACGGTCTTGTCGATGCCGAGCACCGGCTGCGCTTGGCAAGTCTAGCTGAATCCTCGTTCACTGATTCTCAATAATTATACTGTTGCAACGCAAGGCGCTGAAAAGTAGAGTGGATATGATAAGTAAAGGCGTATTAATATGGGGGGGGGGGGGGGGGGACCGGGAAAATATAAGAGACATAATAATACTAGTGCAAAGAATTCTGATTTTTGGGATAATAAAAGCAGGGGGGGGGGACGTAAGAATGAAGAATGTGAAGAATGAGAATGAATACTGCGACATCCCATAGTGCTAATGCTATTTCCCATTTAAATTTCCACCAATTTATTGTTCACATCCCACCATAACGTCGCAGAGCTGGATTCTATCTAGTCAAAAGAGCAATTTTGGCAGCTTCTGGACATCGTTTTTTTTTCGTGGCACGCATATGATACATGCAGGGACTTGTAACTTGTCTAGCCTAAACAAAGCACTTCCTACTCCTAGAACTATGAGGCTCCACGTAGTGGAGCCTCATAGAGTCAGAAGCCCGCAAAATTGTTGTCAACACAAAACACTAATTAAGTACAAAAACGTCCATTCCAAATAAGCTATTTCCCACAGAACCGCTGCACAGTTTGCCCCTAAACTCCGTACAATACCTCATGACATACTCACGTTATGTGCACCCAACAAACATCGGTGGATTCTGTCTGTTTTAAGGCCAAAATGATGAAAAATATGCCCTTTCCGCACTGAGCCAACCTAACACTTGAAGCGAGCACGCGCGCTGATATCGCAGTCATTTTCGGGTTCGATGCTCGGAGCGCGCTGCGGGGGGTATGGTGTAGGAGCGGATTGATAGTATGCGCATGCGTAGAAGTGCAAGTACGTACCCCCCGCGGCGCGCTCCGAGCGATCGAACCCGAAAATGACTGCGATATCAGCGCGCGTGCTCGCTTCAAGTGTTAGGTTGGCTCAGTGCGGAAAGGGCATATTTTTCATCATTTTGGCCTAAAAACAGACAGAATCCACCGATGTTTGTTGGGTGCACATAACGTGAGTATGTCATGAGGTATTGTACGGAGTTTAGGGGCAAACTGTGCAGCGGTTCTGTGGGAAATAGCTTATTTGGAATGGACGTTTTTGTACTTAATTAGTGTTTTGTGTTGACAACAATTTTGCGGGCTTCTGACTCTATGAGGCTCCACTACGTGGAGCCTCATAGTTCTAGGAGTAAGCACTTCCCAGACTAGTTCCCAGTCCTCCGTTATTACAAAACTTCCCATAGTGGGCAGAAAAAAGCAATAATAACAGGTTTAATTTGATTCAAATTATCGTAGTTATACGAGTACAGAAGCATAGCACATTTTCTTTCCTCTTTATATGAATTGTTTCCCTTTTAACCACTATACAATTCATTTAACATAATTATGTCGTGCAATGTTTGTTAAGATTGGGCAAAATTCATAAATTGTGCACGTGATATTCCCACCCAATCTTAAGAATGAGCGCTCATTCTTAAGAACGCGTGCTCGTTCTTAAGAATGGGCGCTCATTCTTAAGAATGCGCGCCCATTCTCGAGAATGTGCATGCCCATTCTCGAGAATGCGTGATTTTCAAGAATGGGCACAACATCGACTTTGCCAAATTTTGATTTTCACATTTTAGGCTTAGTTTGTAGTTTATTTTTGCTTTCGAAGCATACTCACCCTCTTTATAGGCTAATCAGAAAGTGCTGCCTTTTTCAGATGTATATTTTTCGTGAAATTTCCAGATTCATTTTTACACGTTTGCGTATCAAAATTTCAACATGAAATTTCACAAAAATTAGACATCTGAAAAAGGCAGCACTTTCTGACTAGCCTATAAAGAGGGTGAGTATGCTTCTAAAGCAAAATAATCCTACAAACTAAGCCTAAATGTGAAAATCAAAATTTGGCAAAGTCGACACGTTTTTGTACACGTGGATGCGTGGCCTATGTTTACGGAGGCAGTCCAGTAAATAGGCCACATTTATGGGGCTAGGACCAAACTAGCCCCATAAATGTGGCCAGTTTACTGGACTGCCTCCGTAAACATAGGCCACACAGCCGCCATCTTGGAATCTGAGTCGGCGAAATTTTGAAAGTGATTTCCACATTGCGACTTCAGACCCAGTTCATTTATGCTTTAAAAATACACTCACCCTCTTAATAACAAAATTTGAACCTGCTGCCAGTGTCAGTTGCTCAGCTGCTGCGTAATTTACGATTATTTCTGGAGCCTTCTTGGCAACTTGGATTCTACCTCCATGGTCCAACTGAACAATGCCCTCGCGCAATATGCGATATGCAGGGATATCGTTCACCTGTCAATCACGCGTGCAGGTGGCACGCCGCAGGCCGGGTGGTAGTCCGGTTCCCAGACCAAAAGATTCTGACTATTCCTGATGTGTCTGAAACGGGCTTCAGAGCTACGGCTAGGTCTATTGTCAGCGCGTTCTCACGTATTTTCAATGGGCGTGGACCTAGACCTAGCTCTAGACAGTTGATTCGGATGCTGCCTTATTTAGACGTGAGCGTCGGGAATAATTGTCAGGTCTGGGAACCAGACTACCACCGGGCCTGCGGCGTGCCTCCTGCACGCGTGATTATTGACATCGACAGGTGAACGATCCCTGCATATCGCATATTGCGCGAGGGCATTGTTCAGTTGGACCATGGAGGTAGAATCCAAGTTGCCAAGAAGGCTCCAGAAATAATCGTAAATTACGCAGCAGCTGGGCAACTGACACTGGCAGCAGGTTCAAATTTTGTTATTAAGAGGGTGAGTGTATTTTTAAAGCATAAATGAACTGGGTCTGAAGTCGCAATGTGGAAATCACTTTCAAAATTTCGCCGACTCAGATTCCAAGATGGCGGCTGTGTGGCCTATGTTTACGGAGGCAGTTCAGTAAACTGGCCACATTTATGGGGCTAGGACCAAACATATCGCCTTTTTAACATTCGGACATGGTCTGGCGATAGTAAGGTCCAAGCTAGCCCCATAAATGTGGCCTATTTACTGGACTATAAAAGTATCGCCGTAAACATAGGCCGCACATCCACATGTACAAAAACGTGTTGCACTTTGCCAAATTTTGATTTTCACATTTAGGCTTAGTTTGTAGGGTTTTTTTTGCTTTAGAAGCATACTCTAAACTTTATGCAAATTGCTTGTCGAGCGAGGGCGCGAGTTGCAAATGCGACGGCTGTTTCCTGTGCCGTGGATCCTGAATAGAGATCAGTGCACGTGGCCCCCAGACGATTAAATGCATGGTACAGGAAACAGCCGTCGCATTTGCAACTCGCGCCCTCGCTCGACAAGCAATTTGCAAACGCGACGTCACAGCTTGAGGTCATCTCTTGTCACATTCAAAATGGCTGCCATCACCAGACGTTTCTCGAGTGCATATGGGCTCCAGAAAGATTCAAGAATATCTCGGAAAATTGAACATCATTACACCTAAGCATCCCAGAAGTGATAGATGGGACATCATAGAATACAACCATATGTAAGAAACTGACCGAAATTTTTATGAAAATGCCCTTAGTAGTGCGCGGTACCACGGTGTGTGGCCAGAGGTTCAGAGCAGCATACCGCGGCCACACTAGTGGGGCTATACTGAAGTTTACTTACGATCCGGAAGAAAAGTGAAATTTCCCGTTCAATTCTGAGAGCTCCCCCTTGCGATCTTGAACACGTTAAATTTCCGACTCGTGTTAATGTTTGAACGACGCGATTTCTTCTTCATGCCCAGCGTACATTCGATGGTCCCCGTATCCCGAGTGCGATTCCGTTACCGAGCGCGCGCGATGCATCGATTATGATAATGAGTAGACTGGATCACGTTTGTAAACACATGTGCATTTCGAACGATAATAGGGAGTCGGGAACTAGCGCAGCTTTTATGGCGGATACCAGTTCAAGCTGGTTCCCGATTCCCTTTCACAGTTCGAAATGCACTTGTGTTTACTAACGTGACTCATTATCATAATCGATGCATCGCGCGCACTCGGTAACGGAATCGCACTCGGGATACGGGGACCATCGAATGTACGCTGGGCATGAAGAAGAAATCAAACATTAACACGAGTCAGAAATTTAACGTGTTTAAGATCGCGAGGGGAGCTCTCAGAATTGAACGGGAAATTTCACTTTTCTTCCGGATCGTAAGTAAACTTCAGTACAACCATCTTAATCATCGATGTCTACTTGTACCTCAGGTGGCATATTTAGTAATTTGGAGGCCGTTTTGAGGGTGAAATCGGATGTTTTTTGTTGGAAAATGTTGGTTTTTGGGACAGTGACAGGATGATGTTGTCCAGCTCGCACTATTAGCTTGGACCTTACTATCGCCAGGCCATGTCCAAATGTTAAAAAGGTGATAAGTTTGGTCCAAGTTACTCGGACTAGAGGTAGGATAGCTCTACTCAGACTAGTACTGAGTGTGTAGACCCGTGAACGTGGCGTTGTATACTGAGTGTGGAGCGTTGAACTACGGTATCCTCCGTATACGTACTAACGCTCCGCCGATTTGCCTAGGCCGAGTAACTTGGTCAACAGTGCACTCATGCAGGCGCATTTCAGACCGATGATTATGAATGACAGGCAACAGCCGTCGATGCACTTTGCCAAAGTTGAAGTCCAGTATTTACAAAATGTAAGCCACATTTACGGAGATAGTGGGGATAGCTGTGTATGGGGAAAAGTTGTGTTTGAATCGGACAATCAGTCTGAAGATATCGCTAAAAATGCGACGCAATGCCCAAGGTGCTCCATTCATGGTACATGTACATACACATGTACCTCTGTGTGCGAATCCACATACATCCAGGTCATTTGCACTTTTCTCAACTCAGACAAAAGGACTGACTTCTTTTTTCCTGTTTCTGTGCATTCTGATAGGTTAAAAACCTACCGCGTGACCTTATTTTCATTCGGGAATCTCCGATGAACTTTATGTGTGAGATTCACATCGAACAGCCAATTTGTACATTATTTTCTACATGTGTGCGATAACAAAATAGAAGTTGTGATGAAAATACGGGGGAAAAGACACTGTGCATCCAACTGAATGCTGGTAACTAGCAAAATTGGACATTTGAGCTTCATTTCAGAAACTGTATGTGAGCCAACAGAAATAGTTACGAATCAATGTTTTGAGTGCTGAATAGATTGTTGTACAAATCAAGTAAGAGCAGAACGGATCGCGCTGTGTCAGTGACGCGACGTCATGCGGCGTTCGTTTATTAGTTAGTTGAACATGGACAGTGTGCCACTGCTAAATAAAGAAAAATAAGATTACGTACTGCATTTTTATTCACATAAAGGTCACCAGTTATTGTCTTCAGAAAAGTGAAATATCTCCACTGGTACTCATGGAAATGTACATGTACTAGACCACAATGCCTTGACATGCTTGAAGCCTGATGAATGATGATCTCAGTATTCTTAGTTATGAATTGTAGCTACCGGTACTATTGTTGAAACCAATCAAGCTTCAGTTGGGATGTTGTCATAGTTTAGGCATATAAGGGTCTACTCCTAGAACTATGAGGATCCACTACGTGGAGCGCATATGATCCAGCGATGATTTTCGGTTTGCTTGGAGCGCACCGCGGGGGGTACGGTACAAGCGAAATGATAGTATGCGCATGCGTACAAGTGCAAGTACCGTACCCCCCCCCCCCCCCCCCCCCCCCCCCCCCCCCCCGGCGCGCTCATGTTGTGTCAGTTGTCAGGTTGGCTCAGTACGGAAAGGGCATATTTTTCATCATTTTGGCAAAAAAAAACCCGACAAAACCCAGCAATGTTTGTTCTGCGCATATTACGTGAGTATGTCATGAGGTGTAGTACGGAGCTTGGGGGCAAACTGTGCAGCGGTTCTGTGGGAAATGTCTGCATTTTGATGGACGTTTTTGTACTTAATTGGTGTTTTGTGCTGAAAATGATTTTGCGGGGTTCTTAATCGTGGAGCCTCATAGTTCTAGGAGTAATAAGGGTCTACCGGTACTTCAAAGTACCAGCATGTAAGCTAATCATTGTACAAGTTCTTGGCACTTGGCATACAGTCAAAATGATTCTGATACAGGTAAGGAAAGGCAGGATTTTTCTTCAATTCAAGATCCATTCATGATTTTCTTTTATTAAGCAAAATCTATTCACATACATATGTACTTTTCTGTTTTGTCTTACAGTTTGTTTATCCAAACCATGTGAAACTCTCTGAAAAAGAGGTATGTATTATTGTAAACCCTTATAATTTCATCTACATGTAGTATTGATAGTTGATTTTTATCATCAAACTTTTTTTGTCGCGCCTGAATGAAGTTCAGGTAAGAGATCATGCAATCACTATGTCTGTCCGTGTGTACAAACTTTCCAGCGAATGTATGGCTGTCGGTTCATGTACCTGTATGTTCCGGTACAAATGTATTTTGGTTAAAGTTTCGAAAAATTGGTCTCATTTCAAAAGTTGAAGTCCAATTGGAACCAAACTCAGGTCCTAGATGCAACATGGCAACCTTTATATGATAATGATGTCAAAGGTCACATACCCAGTTTAAAGGTCATCTGCGGTTAAGTTGTAAAATAGCCTGAAAATGTAAAGTTGGTCTCATTTGAAAAATTTGAAATATCCAATTGGAACCAATCTTGAGTCACATATATATGCATCATGGCAACCTTCACGTGATAATACTGTCAAAGGTCACATACCAAGGTCAAAGGTCATCTGAGGTCAAGTTGCAAAATAGGCTGAAAATGTAAAATTGAAACGGGCGAGATGCGTGGTTGGAGAACCACCTTGTTTAGTTTTGTGTGTAATAATATATAGGCCTACCTTGCTTAAAAGGCTGAAAGAGTATGTGTTGTTTGATGCATACATGTCCTCAGTTTTGTTCGAAATGTTGTTACAATGTATACAATAGAGTCACTTTAAACTTAAAGAGCGCCCTCTGTTTTCTTGAAATAGCCAAGAGCTCTCAAACCTCATGATCACCATTTGTGCTTGCTCTGCTCAAATTGGAGACCATTGTGAGCACTGCTCCTGTTTAAAAAAAAAAATTGTATAATTTTAGACGACTCTACATTGTATTTTAATTATTTTGAACAATGGGAGTGGTTGAGGCTGGTTGCTCCCCACATTCGAATGGAGTGATTGGGAACCAGTGCGTAGCTCCACTTTTTTGTACAGCTCGGAATGGCCGACGATTTATCCACATGTTTTTACGTGGAGATTAGTGCTCCAAATGTTGCCATTATTTCTTGGCTGTCATCATTTTAGTTTCATTATTGTTATCAACGTTAAAAATGGTACAGATGATCGTTTTTCCTTTTTTATTTCAAACTTGATCAAGAAAAGCAGTACTCAATAAACAAAAACTAGGGTATAGCGCTTACCATGGCCATATTTTGTCGATACTTTCAGTTTCAAATGGTTGATTGCGGAGAAATTGAAGTTTCTTCTACGCACGTCCGGAATTGATTGCGTCTTTATCTGACTGGGCCTGGGTCAATCACCGGCACAATGGCCAATCATGTACTATACATGTACGTGAAATGCCGAGGTGTTCCTCAAAATGGTTGTATGATTCTACATGTAGGTGATTGGAGCAAGGCCGTTTTCCAACCCTGGTTTCGGTCCCTACATGTATCTGCAACTTTGCACGTTGCATGTACCGTCACCGTTCACATTCGCTTGTCAAAAATTGTCAGCCTGTGAAGAATTTGTGGCACTTTTGTGCCAAGTTGTAACTTGTTGTAATCACAAAATATAGGCCTATCGTCTGTATCCACTGTCGTGCAGTTTACCGGTAGCTTCAAGGTTCACAATGAAAAACATTGATTTGAGACTGCTTGTGCAGTTTAAAAGGAGATATAGTTCAAATTATTCAATTGAAAAATGCTTACAAAGACGATCCCTAGTTTGTATCACAAGTGATTAACAACTACACAATTTTTGGCTTCAAGCATAATGTACTAGTACTCGTACCCGTATTCGGAAATATAAGTACTCGTACTCGGAAGTACAAGTACCGGTACTTGGGGCGCTGTGGTTCAGTGGTTACGGTGTTCGACTCGTGTGCCGTGGTACATTACATGGGTTCGAATCCTGACCGTGGGACATGGTGCTTGCGCTCTTGAGCAAGGCACTTTACCATTATTGCTTCGTCCTTCGGATGGTACGTAAAGCCGTAGGTCCCGTGTGTTGTGTAATGCACGTTAAAGAACCCAGTATACACTTGTCGGTTTGCCCCGGTGTTTCTGGCCATGGCAGGAATGTGCGTCGCAGCACCTACATGTAGCAAAAAGGTCTCATAATGTTTATTTACCTGTCTTTGGTTGAATTCTCCCCCAGCGCTTTGTATCCTTTGGAAAAGGCGCTATATACGTTTATTATTATTATTTATTAAGTACTCGTACTCGGAGACTGTACAAGTACTCGTACTCGGAGACCTGTACTTGTACTCAGAAGTACTCGTACTCGTACTCGGCAACCTACATACATGTACATGTACTCGGCAGTACTCAGTACTCGGGGAAAAAAGTACTTGACTACAACACTGGCAAAAATAACACTGGTAATTTTCAACATTTACTACATGTGTACTATATATAATTTGCTACTGTTGGACAATCAGTTCACATTTTAGCAACTTTCATGTGAATTAATCCAATAAGGTCATTTGGAAGTAAGCAGAGAGCTGCGTGAACTCATTGATCAACTGGCATTTTTTGCTAATCTTTGACAATTGATGTCAACAGTCATGTAGGTAAAACCAAAGAGACTGTAACTTATTTGTACATATGTACATGTTTGTAGTTACCTGACAGTACTCAATTTTTTTTTTAAACCTCATTTAGTTGCAATGCAAATGTTGAGAATTTGGCCTGGAAATTTTTTTTGGGGGGGGGGGAAACATTTGTGCACTGTTTTATTTGCTCTATTTACAATGCTGTATCCTAACGTGTCCATCTTGGTACAGTTCCCTCACTGTCCATTGTGCATGACCCGACAAAACTGGTTCATTGAGGAATAAACTAAAGTCCAACCAAACATCTTATTTGAAGTGGCGTCCCAATCCAGTTATAGCAGTTGTAATGACATCATCGATGTCCTGGTTTGAATGTGCCTGTAACTTATCTCACATACTCAGAAGCACTGGTAACACTAAAAATCAATATCATTGATACAGTGTAGAAGTACAGCTGAAATGCTCAGTCTTGATTGAATTAGGAGTTGCAGTTTCTGTCTCACTTCCGGCTTCCACTTATTTTGATAAGCATCATTATTGAATCTTCATAAGAGGTAGTCAAGTAACGGTATGTGCATCTACTTTCATTTATGTAAATGCAGAGATTTGCATAATTTGTTAACTTATATAGTACAAGCTCCAGCCTATATTTTTTGAAACGTGATCAGCATAAGAGCTTACTATACAACATTTGCAAACATCAAAAACAAAATGAAAACCCTTACTTAAGACTGTAATGAATAATAGTCTCAAGCATCCCATAAGATCATGGCATCTGGTGTGCTGACATTTTCAAGTGGGATATTTGTATCAATTTCCAGTGACGGTTGGCCGACCATCGTTGGAAAAAAAAGGTGATTTAAACAAAAAGGTACTGTCCCAAATTTACCATATTTAGGACATAATTTTTTCTTTGTTTTTCCAGTATCTACAAACAATGTATAAACAAAACCTTTAAACAGGTCAGTCTATGGTAACAATAAAATACTATGAACCTCCAAATTCACAAATTTCTGAAAATTATAGCGCAAGCAAATGTTGTATAATCTTTAACCCTTACTCTCTGAGGGTAGTTTACTGCATGTCAGTTGGTTATGCCAATGCCCTCCAGCTGCAGTTATTTGGCAGATAACAAGTCTTAACAGTGAAGGCTCCAATTGGCAGGAGTTGGAGGCCCTGGAGGGTGCCTGATACTGACCAGCTGGGGGCACTCACTTTGTTATCAGAGGACTCTCATTGTTCTCTGTGGCATGTATTGGAGTGCCTGTCCAGTTACCCTTGAAATGACATGGCAGATATTGGAGGGCCATGCACAAAACATAGGAGATTTTCTTAAGACACATATTGGCATGCGTTGGAGGGTCTAGTAGGGTAAGGGTTAAGTACTGAAATTGCATCTAGACTAAAATTTACTGCAGTGTGCTCTCTGAAGTAGAGTGTGATTGATTGTTAAGAATTCTCTCACACGATGTTTATCACCATTATTTGTCATACATACATTTATATATTCCACAGTAATGGGCCCAAAAGTGTGACATTTGAGAAGACCTTTTGAGTTTTGATAATAAAACTAGGATCTTAGTCTCTCAACTTTTGCTGTAAACATTGCAAGCTTTGAAGAAATATCATCACCTGCAGAGGATAACTGGTTTTGTATTTTAGAAACTATGGTGGATATAGTTTTTAAAAAGACAGTTTTTAAAAGGACAGACATTTTAGATAAAGTCACAATGTAAGCATAACATTTAATAATCCCCTAATGTTGTCTGATTCAAGAAGACGTACCCTGGAGGAATGCCATCAGCTAAAACCTAGAAAACTCTAGAGTCACAAAATGTCTGTCCCTGTTCGTACGTAACCCTAATCACATCATAACTTTGAAGCCAGTGCAAAAACTTTTTTATTTTCGTTTGATAGCAATGTGTATGTAACATGAAAGTGCCTATTAGAAGCTGAATTTGTCTTAAGCACCCTTTTCCTTGCAGCGTGTCTGTCGATGTTATGTAGGCCTATACGTAGCTTTGAATGAAATTAAAAGTAAAACTGAAACAGCTTGTTATCTTTAAGGACAGTTACCGGTAAATTACAAGTGCATGTATTGAAAGTGTAGGGCCTATACAAAAAAGAAAAAACAGAGGAAATTTTATCCAAAAAGACAATGACGTTAAGACACTGAGAGAAATGTTGCTAGAATTAACATACAACATTTATTTTTCAAGGGCAAATCAATTATTTAGACCCTTTTTCCAAGCATATCTAAATTAGTAAAAAAAAAGTACATGTACATTATGCAAGTTGCTTAATATGGCATTACGGCCTGAAATCTGTGAAAATTGTATGATTTTGATTGTTTATTTAAATCCTATTTCAAAGGGATGGTTGAAAGGAAACTTATTGTCTTAACCGAAAAGATGAAAAAAAAAACACTACGTTCCGGTACATCGGACGTGGCCGACATTTTGTGTTGCATACGCATACGTATTTCCAGCCGTATCCATATAATGTACGGTACACGTGTGTGTGTCACATAATACACACAGCACCTATACACAAATGTTGTTTCTCGCACGTTCCCAGTGTGCGATGCAGTGTGCAGCAGAATTCACAACTAGTACATGTTGTAGCACTCAACAGCTCGATTGTTGAGAGTCAACATTTTGGTTCTCGCAAGAATAACACAAAAACGCCTAGTTTTTAATGGATGGTTGTGTGGACATTTATCGTACTTTTAAAGGTAGAGTAAATCAATTGCAGCTATCCAAAAAGTGTGACAAAATTATTGTTGAAATGCTTACCGGTACTTGGTTAAATATAATAATGGCACTAAACTCCCTTACTCTTTCCTGGCATGCTGTCATTTTGAAGAAAACAATCAACTTCTCAGGCCATTTTCAAAGATGCGTCACTTATTGAAATTTCTGTTATTAGTTTCTTTGTTATTCGGCGAATCCGTGAATTGGTTGTGCAGGCGTTGACCACTTTTGAATTGAAATCGAGATCCTAAAATATTGTTTTCTCGGAATATACAGCATTCACAGAGCTAAAACTTCATCAGGTTAGTTTCTGTATCCGAATCTGTTAGCTTCTGTACAAACACCTGGTGTGGCTATCGCGTACAGCCTCATGGTGTATGTATGAGGATAACTGCCAGAAACACCGGGGCAAACCCCTTCTCTTAGCGATAAGTGTTTGCTGGGTTCTTTTACGTGCATGTATACAACACACGGGACCTACAGCTTTACGTCCCATCCGAAGGACGAAGCAATAATGGTTAAGTGCCTTGCTCAAGGGCACAAGTGTCCGGGCCGGGCTTGAACCCACGCCACTGTTGCCTCTGAAACACCAGAGCGTGAGTCCAGTGTTCTTAATTGCTAGGCCATCTCACCCCAAGTTGGTACATGTAAGCACCCCTCTTTAGATTTTGAGCATTTTTGTTCTTTCAAACAAAAAGAAATGATTCAAATGACAACTGATCTACCCTACCTTTAAATGCTCTTTCCAATTCACATCAGTTCGCTTAAAACGCGCTTTGTACATGTGTAGCCCAATTGGGCGCATTCAAGGACATAATGCCCTTTAAAAGAAGTTGTTGGTTTGTCTGTTCCTTGCTTTATGGTTGCTTTGACCCCACCTGTGGTGTTGAGTGGAGTAGAAACCCTGGCAAATAAACTGCTGCTGTTATACATTGTAGGATGCCCTGTACTTTGCACACATCAGCTTGGGAAAGTCACAGAAATCAGACATGGGTTCAGGAAAAATGCACATGTATGTACAGCACAAGCAGGCATACATGTACTTGTATTTGACCTTTGTTCGACCCCACATGATCTAAGAAGTAAAAATACGGGTACATGTGTACATGTATATGTATGTGATAAACAGCAGCTAAATGTTGTCTTTCCTTTTATTGGCAGGGTTGTTTGCATTGTACACATGTATGTGTAGCACACGATGGATTGTATTTTTGTTGATAATGACATTATTACTGTCATGATACTGTTGTGATACTCGGTGTATGTACCGACATGTTGAATCATGAGGTGTTTACTCCAAAACATACAAAAATAGTTTACAGATACCTGTGTATCGGATATTTTCCGTACGTGCAAATTTGATTATTTGTATAAAATGGATTTTGCGTCAGGTTGGTATATATTCATCATTGCCCTTCACCAGTGTATTTTATAAACACTGTACATTCAGTGTTGTTCAAGGGCTTGTAAGAAAAAAACCAGTGCGAGTGCAGAAAATAAACTCTGGCGAAAGATGCGACGCCGATGGCACATTATGGAACACCATACTTTTGGTCAATTTTGGGGGCATTTCCTCCTTCTAGATACCGTCCAACCACGACACAAAATGGCGTCCACCTTGTTGAAGATAAATGTTGTACAACGCAAGTGCAAGTGCACAATAAGCTGTGGCCGTGTTGCCAGAAGTTTTGCATGAAACTCTTGCATGAAATCGATCAAAATGATATTATATGTACTGCACCCGATTTCACGAAACTCTTCGTAACTTACGATGCGTCGCAGCGATGCGATGCATCGTATCCCTATGATGTGTCGCAGCTGCGACGCGTCCTGCGATCCATTTCACAAAACACGTCGTAAGTGCGACGCATCGTAAATAGTCGTCTGGTATTCAATAAAGAGTCATCTGATCTCCGCTCCAAATTTGTTAAAACGTATTACAAAATGGCGGCCGTGCGATGCAATTTTAAACGAAAACAAGCTCTCAGTGGACTGTGTAGCTACTTTGAAATTTCAACTGCAATATTCCAGGGTAATTCATAATTGTTCAATGAATTTTCTACATGTATTTAGAACTTTACGCACCTTGCCTCGGTATTATAATCTCGTTTATGTAATGTTTATGGCACAAAACTGGCTAAAACGGACTCTTCTTATTTTGCGACGACTACTAGACACGTCGTAACTTGGGACATTTTTTAAGCCGTTGTTAAGGAACTTACGAAGTGTTCAACACATCCCAACTTTCATGAAATGGATTATACAACGCGTCGCGAGTTACACGTGTTACACATCGTAACTCGAGTTGCGACGCGTCGCAGCGCTTCGTGAAATCGGGTGCTGGTATCAGGAACCCCTAAGATGGTAGAAAATAGGGTATTGTCAATCGGTACTCCCTATGAGGATAGAAAAAGTGTGGGTGCACAATAAGCTCTGGCGGTGTTGCAAGAAGTCTTGCATGACGGTCTTGCATGAAATCGATCAGTGATCCATGCCAAAGCTAAAAATGAAATCGATCAAAATGCTCTCTAACAAGCTAAAAATGAAATCGATCAAAATGATCCCTAGCAACAGAGCCGAGAAATGCGACGTGTATGTATACATGACATATGGAACGCCATACTTTTGGTCAACTTTCCGGGGAGACAGACCGACCGACCGACTGCTCCTTGTACATGTAGAAGCTCCTGTCAGAGCTTAAAAATCTGGTCTTTTCTGTTTTTCCTTTGTGAAAATTCCCAAAAGCAGGAAAAGGAATTCAAGATGACAAATATTGTCAGCCTATTTTAATTAGAATTTTCAAAAGCAAAGAGATACTGTAAGACTTGTCTTAATCATTATGCTCACCGTGTCTTCTAAAAGTTCTTACTTGCTGTGACGAAGTGCATTCATTATCTGCCTCATAACCCTCTTTAACCTTCATTCAGCCATACTAGTAAAGCAGTATTGCATATCAGCATTTTCTGTCTATACGGCAGTATAGAAAGTGGCATCTTACAAATGTATGTTATTAAATTTGTTTTAAAATAAAAATGGGAAACATTTTTCTGGTTGAGTGCACATTCAATATGAAAGCAGTTTTATAGTTTTGTAGAGAAAAGGAATTGTCCGTTTTATAAAACTAGGCTAACTACAAAAGCCACTTGAGATAATGGAATACAATGTGCAAAGAAAGTGTAATGAACTAATCATGAATGAATCGTGAGAATCTCATAGATGCAGAAGAATTATAGATTTAAGATCCATAACTTAGAGCAGATTACAAGATGAAGAAACGCATGCCTCTGGCAATAAGGTCAGCAAAGATACAGCACTCGTGCATTGATGCTTAACATCCGTGTTTTCTTTGCTTCTTGAACAGAAAATGAATATATGCTACCTATCATTCCCTGACTCCAACTCCGGTAAGTCAAATGTTGTTTTATTGTTTAAGTCAAGATTTACATGTACATTTGTATTTTTTATGACATCAATGTCGTGCATTTCTTCCTAGTGTTGTTTTAACCACAGTTATATTTATTTTGGTTTCTTTAATAATAAAAATGCTACAATGCCACAATTTACAATTAAAAAATATTAATTATTAATTAATGTCCCCCCCCCCCCAAAAAAAATTAAAATAAAAAAAATTAACTCCTCAAAAAATAACATCATGGCACCCAAGAACTTATTTCCATTAGAAAAATCCAAACTAAAGGTATGGTAACATTATTCTTGCAGTCATACATAGTTTACATGTGGGTCTGTTGAATCAATCTCTTTCAGCAATACCGTATGTAAAATGTGGTTAATTTTCTTTTCTGCTTGCTCTGACACCTACATTGAGTTTTGAAGGTGAACAGGTCATTTTCTTTATTTCTCCTATGTTATTTATGTTATCTATTATACAGGGTGTATGGGAGACACACAGTTCAACTTCCGCATCCGACAGTGCCACGGCAGATCTCACTCCTACAACAACAGAAAAGTGTATGATAGGAACAGCCCAGTGGCATTGCAGGTACATACATGTAGACAAGCAGCCTTGGCAGGGATTAATGCATAGAGAAGGATGCTACAATACAAATGATGAAAACAATTTCGTAGGCCTACCTTTTGCATGTACAGTAAACTTTTGTTTTACATGTAAAAGGGAATGTACATCATTGGCTTTTGCTGTAATTTTCAGAAATGAACTATTTGAGGGGTTAGTATAATAGATCAAATATTGTTACACTGACATGTTTGAAGTTTTGTGTTCGAAAATGCAGGAAAAACCGAGAAAACCAAAATGCTCAAGTAGTCAGGTTCCCTGACTCCACTAAAGATAAAATGGATCAATTTAGAAATGCCGAAAAATTGTAAGGTAAGGGAACAAGTCTAGCTGGCCTGCACCCGTTCATGAACATGTAACCAATAGCAAACAAAATTTTGACTAAAAAAAAAATTGTAAATTTGAAGCAGTAGTTGAAAAATAGTTACGTTTTTCCAACGGTAGTCGGCCGACCACCATTGGAAATCTATACAAAAATACAATTTTCTTGAAAATGACTTCACACCAGGTGCCATAATTTTACAGGATGCTTTAGACTGTCATTTACCAACATCTTAGTAAGGTATTTCGTAAAAACTGCAAATGTTGTATACTCCCTTTAACTCAAATTCGATAACTCGAATTTCCATTAATCTTGAAGTATTACATGTACTCCATTCCTGTCAAGAGAATAGGATATAATGTACATGAATACCCCCGTAAATTGAAATGCCTGCACCGGTATCTCTGCTTATCTCATACTTTTGTTCAGCCAGTCCATAACAAAACCGCTGCCAAATAGTCACCATTGAGTCACAAAGAAGCATAAAAAAAATCGCGAAACTTTTTCACGAGTCATTTCTGCCCAACGCACTTTGTCTTTTCACATTGTGATCATTCTCCAGCCCGTAACTGCAATAAAACCCTGGCTTTTGAGTAAGTCTGATCGCTACTGCTGGCCCAGTTGCAGCTTGTGTGCCCTCTATCGATTAAATAAGACTGGCCATGTGACTGCACATCGGAATACTTGAGCATGGTGCATCGATATTTTGATTGACAAACAACACCAAATAAAGATTTGCTACACATAGTAGTGTAACACAGTTAAATGATTTTTTTTTAACATAGTTGTTTGTTTTTTGATTTTGTATGCTTAGAGTGACAGTGGACATTACTACGGCTTTGTGTACTTCCGACAAATCAAAGACAAATCTTCCCGGAGAGGTTACTTCCAAAAAGTAAGTTTTCCCGTGTAGCTTCATGAAATCTTACACCTTGACATAGAAACTTAATTCCTTACATATGGTTAGTCAGCATATTTGTACAGAGTGGCAACTGCCAGGGAGAATGTTGGCTAAATTCTCAACTGTTTAATTATTTCGTATTTCTCAAAATAAACAAAAAACACTGAGTAAAATTGTACAAACAAAAAGAGTTTAGGAACTCAATGCATAATCACAATTTTTATATCAAATTTACTTATAAATTTAACTCAGCCCAGTGTTCGTTTTTTTAACAACTCTTCGTTTGCAGTCACTGGTAGTGCTTTCCAAGGTTCCCTACATCACTCTCTTCACACGTCTTGCCAGCATTATTGCACCTGGATATTTTGAGTACGGTGAACCATCGGCAGAAGCTGGTATGTACAGATGCAGCTTAGTTTTTGGTTAGAGCTCTGCCAAAAATGAACTTTCGTGTAGTGTCAGAAATCTTTAGAAAATTGACAAACTATCCATTCACTGATGCTATCTTGAGTGAGATATGTACCTGTATGTATTGAGGCAGTGTGTACACTTGACACTTACCAATCATTAAAGCTATAGTCCATCATTTGCAGCTATCCAAAAAGTAACTGACGTAATTATTGTTGACAAACATACTTGGTTGAAAGATAGTAAGGGGACTAAACTCCCTGTGAAATTATTCTCTCTGGCAAGCTGTCATTTTGAAGAAATCAACGAAAGAAGGCCTGACGCACCGTTGGAAATTTTTGTAAGTAGTTCGTTTTTTTATTCGGCGAAGCGTTGGCACGACGCACACTCGCGAGCGGCTGCTATAATTCGTCGGATCGCTGCGCGACATCGCGTAGCTGCAAACGGCTCAGTGAGAACGTGTCTCGGATGCTGAATTCAGGCCCAATTCAAAACATGATTCAGCAACTTTTGATTTGAAATCGAGATCCTAGAATGCTGTTTATCTCAAAATATACAGCTGAAGCTGAGCTGAAACTTAATCAGGTTAGTTGTTCAGCACCCTTCTTTAGATTTTTAACACTTTTGTTGCTTCAAACGAACAAAATGCACAAATTACAAATGATGGACTATAGCTTTAACTGTGTGGTGTAGTTATATACTCTAGTGGTAGCGCTATGCCAACATGAAAGGGGATCAGGTTAACAAAGCAGTGCTTTCTTCGCCTTCCATCGCTGTGACCCGGGTTCAAATCCCACCTGGGCCAATATGTGGATTGGATTTTCAGTCCCTACAGGTGTTTTCCTTGGAATATCGTTCCGGAGTGTCCTCATCTTCTACTGAGGGGCCCCATTAGAAATACATGTATGAACAAAGACTTTCGTTGGCTATTCTGATCATTTGCATAATAATAAATAAATGAATATAATCAGCCAATCACATGTTTTATCTATTCCAGCTTGCCATGATATTGACCAATGGCCATCGCCGATGCCAGGCCAGCTCTTACACTTACCAATCATGGGTAGTGTATTACAAATCAGAATACCTACAAAGCAAGACAAACCAGGCTCCATATCAGCGGCTGTCAAGACAACGCCTGAGGTAGGTATGATAGAATCACGATTATACATCTGTGTTGGCTGAGCTCTGGAACAGTTCAAGGCAGTGTCAGGCCTTCGTGTAAAAGCTGAGTGAAGGCACTTCTGTGATTTGAATGTCATCTTTAACTAATTTCAATTTGAATGCGTACAAAAATTGTCAATTTTGTCACTTTTGTAAACTGTTCCATCAGAAACAGTTGACAAAGTATTTGCCATCATAGAAACCACTTTTCAATTTGTTGACTTCCTACATATGTTGTCATATATTTAACTTCTCTCTGTCGTTTCCAAAATGCAGTACCACACAAACACAATCAACGCTAGGGCAAAAAAAAAAGTCTCTGGTTTCTGGTATGCGCGCGCGTCGTCATAGCCATGCGCGTCGGCAAAATGAAAAAGTTTTTTTTTTCAATGAAAGATGATGTCTCAAAACCGCCAAACTCACTGGTTTGACTGGAATCCTGCTGCACAATTTTAACGTGTTTTGGGATGGGGTTATGAGAATAAGCTTTATGTGGCCTCTCTGGAATCCCATATATTTGCACTAAGTTTAGTCGGGCACCATTTGCAGTCATCAGCCGACATTTGAGGCAAAAAAAATCAAATAATAAAAAAAAAAGCCGCGTCGCCGCAGCACTTTTTGGGCAAGCTCCATACCAGAGACTTTTTTTTTTGGCCTAATTGAAGCATGATAGTATCAAACTATTTTCCATCTCAAGACAGAAACAATATAGGGATTACCTCCTTTATGTATTACAACAAGGAAATTGATGAAAATACAACTTAATTCATATGCTTAACCCTAACTCCCAACTGTATTTTACTAAGTACTGGACCAATGCATGCTGTGCTTTAGGCCTCGAGGCCCAAGTCCATCATACTCCATCAATATTTAGTCACACCAGGCCTGTAGGACCAAGTCCCCCAAAATCCACCAAAATCATGAAAATGGGGGGATGGATTTTGATGGAGTTGGGGAGGTTAGGGATAAGGAAAATCATAACCACTGTGTTTGGATTATGATGTAAATGAATACATAAATGCTACTTGCAATGTCTGCAAATTGATGTGAACTTGTTTCCATGATGCACTGTGGGAAAAATATCTCCTGTGTGGTAACTGCTTGGTTGCCCCATGCTCATTTGAAGTACAAATGTATGAACCAGGCTTTTTGTGTGCCTGTATTACAGCACGGTGGTTCCCATCCAACTATTGTGCCATCAGTTCACGAAGTGGAGCCTTTTCGTTGTCTTCAACCAGTCTTGCCACACATACAACTTATATGGGAGCTGGTGCTAACTGGAGAGGTATGTTAGTCTTTACTGTTGCAATTTGTACTTTGTGATTAATTGTTCTTGTGCTTCCTGATATTTGAAATTTAGATGTAGTCTAGTTGCGTGCTTTGTCTAGACTGATAAAAGACTTGGTACAAAACCAATTTTGATGTCTTAAAAAAATGTTTCACTGCAGTTGCTATTTTTTCTTTGTCTGTGTACTAATTTCAAGAAAATTGTTGCCTTATTCTAGCCATAAATCCACTGACTCTTTCATTTTATAAGAAAATTTAGTATTACACTGGTTCTTTAGACAGTAATATTCTGTCCAAATTGGCCTAACTACAATGTAGTGCACAAACAAAATGGCACAGTTTCCTAATGCCAGTTTGTGTATGGACTAAGGATGTGACGTTTACACGTGTAAACGAAAAAAAAAATCAAATCCGTTTCGAAATTTTCCCAAACGTTTAAACGGAGTTCAAATTTCAAAAATGGGACCTTGTATTTTGCGCAATCTAACCTCCAGCTTTATTTACAAAGAATCTACGATGTTTATTTTGTTTAACTAATAAAGAATTAGAAACGCATTTTATAGTTGATCACGTTCCAAGAAGGTTTATTAATACATTGTTCCATGATCAGCAACTGTTTTGTGTCAAATTGATACACAGTGTATACAGTTGGTTGTGTTTGATTTTTTCAATACGCCGCTGGGCCGAGATCGATGCCGGGCGGGGACGTCGCCTCTCCTGAGGTTATTCTGATTAAAATACCGAATTTTAAAACAATTCCGAATCTGTCTTTTTTCTGTATTTTTCTCTTGGTGTGTGCAGAAATCAAACCAATGGCTAGCACTTTCATAATGATTTTAAAACCGGCGAGGAAAAAAAGTTTACCCTGCTCCCCCGTAAACTACTCAAGTGAAGGCGTTATTTAAAACGATGTATTTTGATGCATTGGGATTATTTTTTCCCCCCAAGTGCTGTAAAGTCCGCCGCTCCCTTAAAGTTACTGCCGCTTCCGTGACAAGGAAATCGATGACGATGATCCAGAATGTGTTTGGTGTTGGCGGGGGTAAAATAAAAACTTTTTTTTGGATCTTAGGGCGGGAGCTGAGGGCCGGTGGCATATTACGGGATCTATTATAGGAAGGAATTTGCGTTTTTTTAAAGAGCGATGTCAACGTAGATTATTTGCTCGTTTTACGCAAAAGTGCACCCCTCCCGCTTGATTTTGCTATCATTGGCAGAAAAACCTTCCTGTTTATAAAAATTACATCGAAAAATAAAATTGTTGGATATTTATTATTTGTTTTAACATTTAAATTTGGTTGCCTGAGGAGTGACGACCAAATGATGCATGTAGGACGTAAAATACAGACCCATTGGTATTAAGGGCACTTTTTTAAAATTCTTGTCAGTTAACATTTTCCCCAACGGCAAGTACTGGTAACGCAGTCGTCAAAAAAAGGCCCCTGTCAAGTTGGTTTAGAATAAAATCTGGACAAGCAATACTGGCCTTACTGTTCTTTAGTCCAGTTTTAAAAAAGACGTGCATTCAATTAATTATTTGGAATATCAACCCCCCGAAATAAAAACCAACAACAAAAAAAGAAATACATTTATGTATCATTTATTCATGTACATGTACACGATACAGGCCTTTACAGGGGTGAAATTCCATGTTTATTTCAGTTTCCCTCACTTTTCGTATAAACTTTTCCCGGGGCCTTTGAAAAAAAAAATGCCCAAATAAAATCCAGCTCCGAAAAAGCCCTTCCAGAGAATGATTGACAGCGGCATTGTTCAAATTGATACAATGCGGCTCTCGTTGTTACAAAGTATATGCGGTTGGGTTCAGCTGTAGGCCATCGAACTTTAAATCCTTTGATGACTTGCCGCCAGTAATTGGAAGATTCTTAGATGATAAACAGTGATGATAGTATTTCAGCCAATGAAATGAGCCGGTTCCCGGCAAATAAATACGCCATTGGTTGCTTTCATCACGGGTCCGTCTGCTTTCATGAATATGACGTTCCTTCCACCAAGCGCAACTTCAGGTTGCCTAGAAATAATGTTGCTAGGAGGCTCCCCTGTGATGCCTGGGCTGGGACTGCCGGTTGCGTAGCAAGAAATCATATGTGACTATTTTTCTGGCAGCCTGCAGATAACTAGCAGCCTGTAGATAACTAGCAGCTCAAGAATGCTGCCGCTTTTGGGAAATTTGTGCAGGCAAAGTTTTTCATATTTTGGAATTTGGATGCAGTTTGCATTCCGTTAAATAAAAGGTTTGGGTTTTTTTTTAAAGAAAATTGGGGCTTAAAAAATATAAATAAACGATCTTCCTCAGGCCTTGACATTTCTTGAGTGTACATGTATGTTCATTTGATTCAACAACACTTGCAGAATGCAGACGATTCTTTTCTTCTTAATTTATTTAGCCTGCAGACTTCAAAAGAACATGGGGAAAAAAAGGTGGTTAAAGTGTATACAACAGAGGTGTGAAATCTCAGCTTTTAAGCTGATTTCAGCTTTTTTGGTTTTGGATTTCAGCTTTTTTCGGGCTTTTTCCCTCACTTGGTGTGTACAAAAGTATAGGAGATCCCCAAAATTCAGCTTTTTTACACATTTTTCAGCTGTTTTCAGCAATTTTTATCAGTGGTCACTCACACCCCTGATACAAGTGTATTTAAATGTGACCGCAGTTATGGCACATTATACTGGGACACAGGCGGCAGTCTTTTTGAAGTGTTGACTAAACGTTTAAATGTTAAAACGCTACGGGAAAATTTTGCTAAACGTTTATCAAATTAAACGTAGATTCACATCCTTAGTATGGACAGCATGTTGCTCTTACCAATCCAATGAAAATAACAACCAAGGTTCATGACACATATATACATGAATACGGTTGTATGTGGATTTTTAATCTGTGTGCGCCTGCACAGGCATTTCCTTCCCCCTTGGCTTTTTGTATTTTCCGCGGCCTAAACTGGGCAGAAATGTCCAGAAATATTTGGATAAACCCTAACTCTCCTTCCCTTGAAAAAATTCTTGCTACCCAATTGAACATACCGTTAAGGCCGAGGTTAAAAAATAAATAGTGCAATTTAGTTTTTTTAATTTGTTTTGAGGCTATTTCCTATTCTTTGGTTTCACAGCCCGTCGTGGTGATGGCGCCCTCACCGTCCATCTGTTCAGACACCATTCATGCATTGGTCCACACCATCTCACCACTCCGCTACATGTCTGACTTCCGGCCATACTTCACAATACACGATAGTGAGTTCAAGGAATATACGACAAGAACTCAAGCTCCGTAAGTACCTTACATGCAAGTTTTTGCTGACTGAAGTTACATGGCCTTAGTGGGTTTGTTGGAACGAAACTTAGAAATTAAACCTCATAGGGGTACGAATGAAAGTGTTCACTCTCAACTTCAGTTAGTGCTGCAAGTCAACAGTCACATTTGGGTTCAGGTCGGTTCATCAAGGTTCACTTTTTTCTCCGAAAAGTGTTCCGGTCTGACAGTAGGCATTTTTTACCCTAACTCAAATGATTCATGCAATCCTTGTTTCAAGTCTGAAATATTTCTGCTGCACAATTCAAACAATTGTTCTGTCTTTGGTCAACTTTGCCATTCGTGCATTAACTTCTCTTTGAAATGGTTAGGCAGTTAAATAAAAAAGTGCAAGCAGTTGTATAATACTGCTGTTCTTTATTATTATTTGTGTGACTGTAAAGAGCTCATCAAGTCCATGTTATATCTATGCATACCTTGCCAAAAGTAGCCAAAAGTATGTGTGCATAAGCCGCTGTACTGATGACGTCACAGTTTGTTTACATGTGTGCTTTCGTATGGGAGCTTGATGGTAGCGAAGGTTTCCTAGCTTAATTGAAAAGCACCCAAGTAAACAAAGTAAGACGTCACCAGTACAGAGGCTTATTGCCATCTTCTGTGCTGTTTGTTGATGACAGATACCAGATATTGTGTCATCATGAATTGCAATGTACAAACTGTCTTTGTCATAGCTGCATTACAAACATACTTTGCTATTTGTTGTTGTGTTTCCAGTCCCTCGGTTATACTCGGTGTAACTAATCCATTCTTTGCCAAGACGTTACAACATTGGCCTCATGTTATCAGGATAGGGGAGCCAGTAAACACGGGTAAGTATCAGCAAAGCCGATTGAACAAAACTACCAGGCTATTAAAAGCTAACAAGTATGTCTGCTTCCTACTCCTAGGGTGTCTTTTTCATGTCTCTCTTTTGCTCGGTCCTTTCTCCTTTTATCTGGAGTTTGTATCATTTTCAGCTGTCTTCTCCTTGATCATTTTCTAGACTTTTCTGAAAGTGCCATTTTTGTGTCGCCTAAACAAAGTTTTGGGGGACACTTAACAGTCCTAAATTCTGTATGACCGAACACACCAGAGCTACCTGTGGGTAACTTGTACAAAGGCAACGGTACCCCACAAGAGAAATCTTTAGAAAAGGGATAAAGGACAACAATGCTCGTACACCAGAACTCCCATCCGCTGGAACGTCCATAGCTCTGTATGACCGTTTGTTAAAATTGAGGTGAAGTTTTTGACGAAAATGTGTAACTTCTACATGCTTTCATGGATTTTGATGAAACTTGAATGCAGTGACCCTTGGGTGGGAAGACACCAATATTGATTGGATTACTGAGGTCAAAGGTCATTGAAAGCATTGTTCAAATGTGCTTCAAATGTTTCTTTGATAACAGAATTTGATGGATTTTAACGTAACTTGGATGGAGTGATCCTTGGGTGGGGGTTCATGACAAATCTTCCGAAATTGGAGGTCAAAGGTCATCTAGGGTTCAATTTAGGTCATTGTTTAAAAATGCACATCAATCAACTTTCTTTTTTAAAGAACACAAAACATATAGGGATCGACCGCAAAAAAAGGCGACATGTGCGATGTTTTCTAGACTTTTCTGAGAGTGCTATTTTTGTGGGCAGCCATCAGTGCATGTATTTCAATGGTGGTTGACAAATTTTTGTTTTTGCCCAAAGAGGGCCCATTTACCATGTTTACACTTGTGTACTTCAGAAGAAAGAATCTCATTCATTTTTGGCAGCATCATTGGTTGTGCTATATATATTTGTAATTGAAGACATTACACAGTAGTTTACACCTTTGCAAGTCATGTCTTTGTTTTGCAGTGATGCCAACCCATACTTGCCAACCACTAGTTGGCAAAAACTACTGCTATAGTGTAGCAAAAGATTTGTCTATATGTAATAATTTTGTACTTTCCCAATGCATTTTTGGCTAATTCCCTATTGTTTGTCCATTTTCAGACAAGTCCAATTCTAAGATGTTAAAACCAAAGAAGCCAGGCAGTTTGAAGACACTGGAATCCAAGCCGGGGCTGTATACACAATACAAACCCTTCCTGAACAAGGATAAGACAATTATTAAGAGATTAGCAAAGGTAATCATTGACACTTGAACAATGAAATGACAGACGTTTCACCATATCGTCATTTGTCATGAGACACATTTGATTTGGTTGATATGGGGCTATTAAGAGCGTGTATTGATTGAACTTGTTTGACTTCAACAACCATCAAGATATTAGACATCAATCGAATTACAAAATTACATGCAATGTGAAGCAAAAGGAATTTTTGACATTTTACAGAGGATAGACGAGATGATTGGAGAAGAATTTGAAGCAAATGGAGCTTGGTGACATAATGATGGAAAAGTTGATAAACAGAATACATAAAATGTTCTCATCTCAACATTAAAAAAATGACAATGCGTCAACAGTCCTGCAAGAATTTGAAACAAATTGAACTTCATGATACAGTAATGGAAAACATGTCATACAAATAATAATTCTAACAAGATGGATTTATAACAGATTCTCACTGTGTGGTACAGCAGTCTTAGTACCCCTGTTCATTGGGCGAATGAAAATTTTCCAAAGACCATCTCAGCTCCCTTGGAATTATACAAGGTGTATCAAAATAGAGATAGTCCAAAAGTAATGGGTTAATTTGTAAAGATTATGAACTGGAACACTGTCAAAGTGGCTCCATCTTAAAGGGTAGTTCATTAGCTTTTCATCGATGTCTTATTTGTATCTCTTTATTCACTTGCATCTCTTCAGTGAACAATTAATCCTTCCAAAGATTTTGTTTTTCATCACAAACCAGCAATCATTTCAGAATCGTTTAGACAGCTTGCAGTGGCATAGCCCAAGCTGTGTTTTAAGTACATTCTTGCAATAGGCAATGAGTTCAAACATAATGTCTTTGAAATGATTGATTTAATCATGAAACATGATATTCCATATATACTCAAACACTTTCAAGATGTCTTCCTCTCTCCATCATTCAACAAATAATCCACTGTGTCTGCGAACTTTTTTGTGACATCTCAATCCACAGCTGACAGCTTAACTCACAACTTATTCAGCAAGCTTGGAAACAGGGGTTTATTGTCCTTTATTTGAAATCAGTGGTGCTTTGTCATCCGTGACTGAAGTGACACAAATACGATCTCAATGAAAAGCTAATGAACTACCCTTTAAGATGAAGCCACTTTGACAGAAGTCAAGTTCATAAGTTTTTTATATTACACCATTACCTTTATTTTGATACACCCTGTACGGCTTTCATTGGATAGAAAACCACTATGAGTTAGGAAACCACTATGAGTAATGTGAACATTTTCTTTTTTCTGAAAACCAGAAATATCATCATTGAAAATAATTTTTTCCTCCTGTTGGGTCTAGGGCGTACAAACCAAACGACCACAGGAAGTACAGGATGCCATGCTGAGAAGACACTTGCTGGAACTAACGCAAAGCTTCATGATTCCACTGGAGAGATACGTAGCCAGCCTGATGCCACTACAGAGAAATATCTCACCCTGGAAGGTACAGAGAACGGTCAGAAACATCAAGTTACAGGCTTTTAGTATATAGGCAGAAAGAGTGCTTTCCAATGGTCTGGACAGTAGATAGTGCTTTATGACTCTCTGCAAACATGGCAGGACACACCGCATGTGCACACCCACGTTTACATAGGCATAGAAGTGGGGTACTTCCTTTGTTCTCGTGTACTAACATTTTGCAACGTCGCACACTTATGTCAAAATGCTCTTATTTTAACCATAGTTAATTTCCTGGGCTGAAATTCGGACATAATATCCCTTTTCTAAAACTCTTCCATTTGCGACAGATCAACCCACCTTGGAAATTCCTAGTGTTTGAGTAAAATCCATATATTTCGTAAAAAACTTGTAGGGTACCAAAACGGTACCCCACAAGTCGGTGGGCATTCCCATTGTTCCGGTACCCCACAAGGCAGTGTTTGTACACGCACTGGTTCTTGCGGGTAGGGCGTAAAACATGCATTGGTAATTCATCTGAATACCCTTTACATCTTAGGACTTGGAACATTGCTTTACCTGTGATAACAATGACACATAGGACCTAAGCCTAAGTCCACAAGGGATTTTGGTGTACAAACATTATGGGCCATGTCAAGAAAGAGTTCCAGTCTAATAAGGGTATTCAGAAGTATGGGCTCCTGGCGGCATCAAAAGAGGGCGTATTTTTACCTTTTTTTTAGAGCTTCGTGGACAGGACACACAGCGTGCGCGTACTGTGCTACTGGTTCGCACGTGAAGTACGCACAACTTCCTGATTGTGCAAAAGCCATTAGGAATCGCGTCTTCGCACGAGTGTCAGGCATCTTTGGCGCGCGAATACGTTAGAATTCAACTTAGTCTCTGAGACTAATCCCCTCCTCCAATAACTTTGGATACATTAGAAATATGCAGTGGATGGATCGGGAACCAGTCTACGGGAACCAGTCTAGGTCACCCCCAACTCTCCTTTTCTGGCCGTTGATGGGGTACTTGTGCAAGGAGCCCATAGTAAAACAAAAACGTTTGTGTCAAATGCTGTACTTTGCACTTTAAGATTTAAGGTTGTTAAAGATTTTTGTTTTTATATAAAGAAGCAAAGAACTCGAACCTTTCAATTATCTTGTTAGAAAAACCAGTGCAAATCTGTGTACAGATTTATCTTAAAGAAAGGTAAACTGGAAGTAATTCCAGCATTTTCCATGACACTGTACATATTCTGATTCTTCTGTTCTGCAGCATCCTCCAAGGTTAAAGCCTTTTGATACTGAGGCATTCTTGAAGACGTTGGAACATTCAGGCCCCCAGCTGACCTCCGGACTCAAGGGAGACTGGATAGGCCTCTACAAGTAAGACCAATGTCAAATCAAATGTCCTACCACACAGAGTGTAACAAGTCACTGATTCTTATATTTCGAGTCAAGTCATTCTAAGGCAGTGTCTTGAGTTGAGTCCTTAGGTTAACAAGGTCATGTCAAATCGAGTGTTATTGCTTGTCAACTTGCGCCACTGACATTTTAGCGCCATGCTGTTTAGATTTGAATGATGTTTTCAATTTTCTGTAATGATCCAGTTGTGTGATGTATGATTGCATGTGCCTTGCAAGTACAAACCAGCTTTCATGTAAACTTGATGTAAAGTTGCAGCTTGCACAATTGTGTTCCACGTTTTTAAGGAGCCTTTGATTAAATTCGAGTTTTGTCGTTTGCTGGCAATGAATCAAATCAACAGCATGGTTTGTACGGTTTTTAATATCCCACTTTGCTTGAAGCTTAGCTTCTAAGCTGTCTTTTTCACTAGCAATGGCTCTGCCAGATTGCTGAAAATCTGAATCAAAAGCCAAGGAGTCCATCGATCAGTGATCAGTTCGCAATGCAGTGCACACAGAAAAGATGGCTTGTGCCTTTCTACCTGGGCTTATATATGGGCCTTGCCTACCGGCCCATTTGAATATGAACACATACTTTGAATGTATTGTGTGATCCGCATACCTGTTACGTGGAAAGGAATGCAAACCCTCTGAAGACTTGTACGAATGTTATGAAATAGAATTGCGTGTGCCTTGCAAATTTGCAAGCCAGCTCACTGTACTTGGTGTGGAGTTGCAGCTTGTTAGTAGTAAGCAAAAGTATGAACCAAGTGTTGATGAGCCTTTGATTCAAGTCGAGTCAGGGCATTTGTATGTAATGACTCCAGTGAGCCGAGTCACCTAAACTTGTGACTCAAGTCAGACTCAAGTCTGGTCATTGATTAGAGTCATTATGAGTCTGACCACACATCCCACATTTGTAGACATCCTTGGAGATTTGAGTACAAGTGTTCTTCCAAACTTTTGTTTTATTCATTCTTTGCAACTACATTGCTTCCTTTGAATCCGTGAGTTTAATTACCAACTGAGGTTTTTTTTTATACAAATGTTGTCCAGAAATGAGAATTCTTCAGAAACCATTTTTTTTCTTTTTCCCACTGGCAGGAAGTTCTTTAGCAGCAAGAACTTTGAGGGTTGGTTCTGGCAGCGTCAGTTGGAGGTCAACCACAAGTTGTCTGTCTTGCACCTGGAGGCGCTGTGCAATGCTGACCTGCTGCAGTGGGTCAGTGACAAACAAGAAGTACAGGTCGTTGACCTGGTACTCAAACTCAGGGAAAAAATGGTGAGTTGGTCAAAATCTTATTCTCCATCCTCGGGTGATTTGATGGATGAAGCTGAGTCATTGTTGCATTAAACAGGGTTTGATGTCTCACTTTTGTTATAGTGCAAAGAATGTGTTATTGGGTGACAGTTGTCTGCGCAGTGTCCAAATTTGGGATTTAGGATTTTTAAAGCCAAAACAGTACTAGGGGATGTGGTCGAAGATGTTTATTTTATGTAGAGATATATCACTGTCGAGGCTGTACAATGCAAAAATTATGAACAATTTTTGGGAAGGGCTGTGAAAAGCAAAGTGAGTTAGCTGCTTTGGATTTTTGACAATTGAAGCTTCATGGTCAAAGCTATTCAAATATTCAAATGTAAGAATAAAACACGAGAAATTAAAAAAGATGGTTTGTTCCTTTTTTGTACTTTATCAATTATTTTTCTCTTTTTGGTTTTCAAAGGCTGACATTCTGGATCAGAATCTCCAAGTAAAACCTGAACTGGAGCAGAGACTAACCAAGCATATTGAAGCCATCATTACGACGTTACCGTCCGACTTACAGGCAGTGCTCAAGAGCCAATAGGAAAGCAGCTATGCTGAGTGATAGCCAATAGGAATGCAGCAATGGAAGCCAGTCAGTGCTCAAGAGCCAATGGAAAAGCAGCTATGCTGAGTGATAGCCAATAGGATTGCACCAATGGGAGCCAGTCAGTGCTCAAGAACCAATAGGAAAGCAGCTATGCTGAGTGATAACCAATAGGAATGCAGCAATGGGAGCCAGTCAGTGCTCAAGAGCCAATAGGAAAGCAGCTATGCTGAGTGATAGCCAATAGGAATGCACCAATGGGAGCCAGTCAGTGCTCAAGAGCTAATGGAAAAGCAGCTATGCTGAGTGATAGCCAATAGGATTGCACCAATGGGAGCCAGTCAGTGCTCAAGAGCTAATGGAAAAGCAGCTATGCTGAGTGATAGCCAATAGGAATGCACCAATGGGAGCCAGTCAGTGCTCAAGAGCCAATAGGAAAGCAGCTATGCTGAGTGATAGCCAATAGGAATGCACCAATGGGAGCCAGTCAGTGCTCAAGAGCCAATAGGAAAGCGGCTATGCTGAGTGACAGCCAATAGGAATGTACTAGTGCTGATCAGTAAGCACTTGGGTCATTCTGGTCTCACGCAGTTCTGTTCATAAAGGTTAATCAACTTCCTGTATGTGTGCAGAATGTTGAGAAATGCAAAGCATTGTGGGTAATTCAAACTGGACTTAAACAACCGAGATAAAAATGCATTGGTGATTCATGTAAATAATAATAATAATAATTTGGGAGGCTAATCATCCTTACTGGCAGCTGGGATGCTGAATTGCGAAGGACGCGGCTACAACGTGGTTGGGCTTCTGGCACGTAAGGGTGCCTATGGCTGCCGGCCACATCGACCCATATATGACCACGGAGCACAGCCCGAGACAGAAAGTGTTCGATTTTGCCGGAGGGAGGAAAACCGGAGGGCCCGGAGAAAAACCCTCATGGCACAGGAGAGAACCAAAACACAACTCTACTCACGTGATCCCCAGCCAAAACTACATGTATGAATAACCATAGTTTGACGATCTTTGCTTGCACCCATCATTGTCGACTTTACATGAAGTTGACTATTTGGGACCTGTCCTTTGAGGTCGCTGTATTGTATACAATAGCCAGACACTCGCAATGCACAGTAGGGAGCCAGGAACAAGACGTTTGATGACGACGTGTTGACTCACTTTCGCATGTTGCTATTTAGTGCACAGGCGTAAGTTACGTCACAAATCAACCGCAAGTCGACCAGTGGTCCTCAAATTAACTTGCTCATGAATAAGCCGAAAGGAACATGATGAAAGATGCAATTTATTTTTAGTAACAAGGTCACGATTGGACAGTTAGCTGTGTTGAACAGCCAATGAGAATCAATGAATTCAGCAGAAGTGTGCTATGAACCAATGGGAGTGACTTTTGAAGGACTTGGGGGGGGGGGAGTGATGAAAGAGGGAATGACCCCTAACCCCCAAAAAAACTATCAATGTTCATAAATTAAATACAATCAGTAACCAATAGCACTTGCATTACATTTTATGTTGTTTTAATTTCCTACTGAATCCAAAAGCCATTGGCAGGTACAACTGTTGACTTTTTACAAACAACGTTTAACTCATAAAAGGGAATACAATTTTACATGTACATGCATTTCCCAATTGCTAAACTATTTCTCCAGTTTTCCATAGGTTTATTCACAAACACTGATGGACGTATTGGGTGTCAAACAGTGGCTCATTCTGATTCTATTAAAAATTGACAAACGTCAAATAATGCCCTTAATTCATTTTCATGGAGCAGGTATGAGGCATATAAATTGTACATGTACAACAGGATTGTTTAAAGTAACTTTTTAACTGTAAAAAATCTTAATAATAGACGTCTTTTGAACGGATGTCTTGGTTTAACATGGATAAGTCTGAATAATCAAAACTAGTTTAATTCCGCACTCAAACAGTTAAGTGAGAATTGAGTTGTTAAGGCCAAAAAAAAAAGTCTCCGGTTTCTGGTATGCGCGCGCGTCGCCGTAGCCATGCGCGTCGGCAAAATGAAAAGGTTTTTTTTTCAATGAAAGATGACGTCTCAAAACCGCCAAACTCACTGGTTTGACTGGAATCCTGCTGCTGCACAATTTTAACGTGTTTTTAGATTGGGTTATGATCGAGAATAAGCTTTATGTGGCCTCTGGACTCCCATAATATTTGCACTAAGTTTAGTCGGGCACCTTTGCAGTCATCAGCCGACATTTGAAGCAAAAAAAACAGGTAAAAAAATTAATAAATAACGCGTCGCCGCACCACTTTTTGGGCAAGCTCCATAACAGAAACCGGAGACTTTTTTTTTTGGGCCTAAGGTAGATGTTTTTATGATGCAAAATTAAATGGCACAATGTTGTTTGAGTTATGCAACTTGTTTTGCAGCAGGCGTTCTTGTTTTCAATGCATGTACAATGTACAGCTGTACTGCTCTTTATGAGCAACAGTGCATAATTACTAGTGTGTACAGTTTACGTTTATTTATGCATAATATATACTTACAAGTTAATAACACTGGTCACATTTTTAGGCTTTTCAATGACATAAATGTTATTGTTATATCGTGTGCTTGGATACTGTAATTTCATTGGCTGAGAACGGCCAATGAATAGTATTTTATATTTCTTGCATAGTAGGCTATCAGCTTCGGTCCAGAAATTGGGCCACCGGTATCAAATGATCGAAAAGAGCAATGCTCATAGCGATTTTTAGCAAGGTATGCACAGCTAGAGTTGGAAAATGTGTGATAGCTTTGCTGTGTGAGCGGTGGCAGTTTTATGGTTTTATCACTTCTATTTTTTTTTCCTTCAAAATGGCCGCCAATACGCTTGTTACCAGATTAATTATATGCGGCACAAGCATGTTTTGGCCGCCATATTTTCTTGTACAAGCGATAGCACCGAAAAAGCTGCCACCACTGCAATGCCATCACATATTTTTCAACTACAGGGGTGCATACCTTGCCAAAAATCACAATGAGCATTATTCCCCTGATTTGATACCGACCAAACCCCCAGGCTGATGGCCTAACTGATGGCGTAAGTTTAACCATTTGTCGTTTTGACTGTTGGCACGATATAACAAAATAATTGTTGCTTGCTGTGATGTGGGACATGCCTTTTTTAACCCCCTCAGGGCGCAAAGCATCCTAGGTGAATTCACCCCTTGGGTGTTAAAAATGTCATGTCCACATCACAGCAAATATAACTTGATTCATAAGTGTCATTTTTAAGTAAAATAAAAATTAAACACATTATTTTATGCACATTAGGCCAAAAAAAACCATATTCGGTCTCTGGTCAGACCGAAGTTCCGGAATTGATGCGGCGACGCAGGGTTTTTTTTTTTTTGGCTTTTTGGCTTTTTTTTTTTTTTTCAAGCTTGAATTGTACAGACAAGGTGGGTACTATTTTGCTTTTTTGTGTCCTCATTATACATGTACATTGGTGTCCTCCATAATTTGCCTTGGTGCCCTTTATCATTTGCCTTGGTGCAATTTCCCCATTCCTTGGTGCTCCTTGGTACAAAAATTTGAGGAGGTGCGGCAATAGAGAGAGCTGTTGTAGCTTCCGTGTTAATTCGAAGAAAAAAAAAAGGTTGACGCGCATGATTAAAATCGACGCGCGCACTGACCAGAGACCGAGTTTTTTTTTTTTTTGGCCTTAGTTCGTGTTTTTATTTTGGCTTCAAAAGGGTACAACTTTATTTTTTATGCAATTTGCCATTCAAATGAATTGTTTTGTTTCCAGTAGCAAGTTTGACATTTTTTAACAAAGAAAACTATATTACAAAAGTGTGCTTACCTACATTTACTCTACTTAAAATTATGCAGAGAAATGTGTATTGTTTTGTAATGTTTTTAAACACAAAATTGAAGGCTCCAAAATAAGTTTTTTGGTAAAGTGCGAGTACCAGTGCGAAATTCAAAGAGCCCAAATGAAACAAGACCCATTTGTGTTAATATGTCTAGTATACTGAGCTCTAAATTGGACGTCACACTTTGTTAACACATGCACTTTCCTATGGGAGCTTGGTGGCTCTTGTCCCCAGCTGGCTCCAATAGGAATGCACACATGGAAACAAAGCATTGTGTCATTATGATTCAGGTCAAATGGTTGGTTACTTCTGTAAGACATTGTTGTCAAAAAAAGGTCAGTTTCCAGCTTTTCTGATTCCACGTACAGTGTACAGTACATTGCAAATGAAAGTTAACCTGGGAAGGGGAATATCTCTTCACAAAACATTTTCACAAAATTTCCCGTTCACAGTGTTAATTTCAATTGCATTTACGTTTAAATTAGGGGTGTGCATTGGAACTGGGTACCCCAATACCCAACCGCTTATGTCAGGAACCGGTTCCAGATTACGGAGTCGGGTAGTCTGAGTATCACCCGTTTTCACGGAGCCATCTCCTGTCTAACGTCTGATATGTCAAAGCATGCAGATTTATGCAAGACGCACGTCAGCCAATCGGAGTCGACTTTACTAAATCGTGACGTCATTTCATCCCAAAATCAGGACTAACGCTATGATTGGTCAATTCCAATGCAGCGTTTTGTAATACAACAATAGCCAGGAGCGCATTCGCGTAACATGATACCGAGCGCCGCGACTTTTTTTTTTAATCCATGTCTATGACGCGCAACGGGTGAATGACCGAAGACCCGATAGACCTATAGAAAGCGCCAGCTGATTTGTCAAAATCTAGGAAGTCAAGAGGCGGGTCTTGCTTAATTGATCAGCAAATCTGTTCGTGGTCTATTACGGAGTCGGGCACCTGTAGCCAACTTTACAAATTACTCAGTTACTTCTAAGACAATTGAAAAGAAAGCGTTTGAATGTTATTTGTTGGAATTTTCAAAATGAAAACCAGGCTACATGGAAAAACAAAACAGTTTTCATGTTTACGTGCTTTTAACGCGCTACAGATGACGCTCCTGAAAGTTGCAGTTTACACCAAGCTATAAAGCCCTTAAGACAATTTGCGGGATTTGAATTTTAGGGTTGGTACCCATGTTTTACCTGTATTTCAGTAGGATACCCGGTTCCTGTAGTACCTATAAATGCACAAACTCCTAGTTTAAATATGACTAGATCCTTTCTTCACAGCCATCTTTGTGATGTGTGGTTTGGTTCCACTGGGATGCGAGTAGGCCTTTTGTGCATTTATTTTATTGGAAAAAAAAGAAGAAAAAAAACACCACAAAGATGGCTTCTGAATGCAAAGGCGTTTACTCTCAAACTGCAATTTCACATAATATGAGTAACTTTGGCCTGGCAGAGTTATGGAAGAGAAGTCCAGCAACAGTACATGGTTCAGAGTGGGAAGGAATAGCATAATGGCACCAGACTATTAACAAGGTTGTTGTTCATAACCTTGCCTCAATTCCAGTTGAATATATTACCGGTACAGCAATTGTTTTGCCGTGGTGGTGGGGGGGGGGGTATTTCAAATTAACCTTGCCTCCATTCCTGTTGAATATATACAGCAATTGTTTTGCTGTGGGGGGGGGGGGAGTTTCAAATTTAAGATTTTAAAAAATTCGATTCAAAATACCTTTCTAATATTATTTACAATGTAGGGCTATGCATATACCGGTATACCAAATATTCGAATGACATGTTAAAAATTCAGATACGTGTATTTGAAATATATAAGTTGTCTTTAGGAAATAATGAAAATTGTATATTTGTGTGGTTATAATGTTTGTCAAATGCCACACTTTTATTGAAAGACATTGACACGCATGCTTTGAGAGCTTCCACTAGGAATATTAGCTCCAATTTTGTCGTTTAACTCGGTCAAATATCAGCCCCCGCTACCTAATCCTTACATTATTTCAACCCTATCCAACCACCTAAGGGCCCTGTGGGGGTCAAGTCCCAACAGGGAATACATAATACTACATGTGTTGTGCACACTTGTATGGAAAGAAATGTATACTACAGGCATAGAGCTATATTAAATTACTAGAGCGCTAACTCGTCATTCTGCGCGCGGAGACGCTTTGAAGCTGTCCTGGGCGCAGACATTTTGAATTCATGTGCGTGTTTGTAGAACATAATGAAATTAGATGGATTGAATTTTGAAAGTGTATTCTACATAAAACGCGCAAGTAGAACATACGCAAACAATTTAGCGCGTCATTGACGGTTAAAAAAAACCGTGACGGCAAAAAGCATGCATGCGCCCAGCAGGCATCACTTTGTACACGAAGTTAGCGCTCTAGTAATTTAATATAGCTCTATGACTACAGGTTACTACTCAGTAGTGTTTTGTAGTTTTAGGTGAGGTTAGGGTTAATTAACTCTTTGTCAATATTCGACAGGTGCATGCAAATCCAGATCAGCGACCAATTAAAGCTGGCCAATGTTTACATTGATCAGTGCATTATACAATCTAATATTTGAATATTCAATCCAGTCCAAGTAGGATTAATAGAATAATAAATTATTCGAAAACTGCACGGCCCTAATATAGTTCAATTCCAACTGGTCACATTTATACATGGACTGCATAGTGTGATAACCTGATCACCTAGAATCACTTAGATCTTGAAATCAATTTAGGAGCAAATTACAATTTCATTTTTTTTTTCACTAAACCATCATTGTGAAATTTAGTTCGACTCAAAACATTTGCAGCTGTAATGGGAGCTTTTTGAGATGTTGGTGGCAGCAAACACACCGGTCCTTTTCAATTGTTTACGCCATGTTTAAGCTGAAGCGACATGCTCAATATGACGCAAATTGAAACAGAACCAGTGTGTTAGCTGCCACCAACCTCTCCAAAGTCTCCCATTGTATTTGAACAGACAGCAGCATGCCAACCTCGCGCCCACCACTACCTGCTCTCTCACCCTGGTATTGGATCATTTGCATGTGCAAGATTTTTGAACACGTATGCTAATGAGAAATAGTCAGGTGCCTGCATGTGCGTTACATTAGCGTTTGTTTTTGTATGCGGTGTCTGGGGTAAAAACAGCATCAATTCGTCGAGCCGTGAGTTATGAAAACACAATTTTTTTTGGGAAGTTAAAATGTTACAATCTGGCCCCCCATGTATGCAGTATCACATTTCATATTAATATGAGCAAACTGAAAAGGAGAGGAGTGTTTTTGAGAAGGCGTGGACGTTAAAATTACAATGATTGTGGAAACACGTAATGCATGTTGGAAAGAACAACACCAAGTACACGATATAAATCCATTACTAGCAAATTGCGGTGTCAAATCAGGATACAGGAAGAAAGTTTCCTATCCAGGGCTTACTATACATTAGAAACGAAGTTGGAAATAAAGTAAGCACTGGGGACGAGGTTGGCAGCATGCATATCAAGCCAGCGTTGTGTCGGGTACAGTAAACCCTCTGTTTTGAGTAAATTCTGTTTCCCTTTCTTTAAAATAATATCTCCTTTACAGGATTAAATCCATGAAGATTTGACAAAATAACAATCTTTAAGATGTAAGCCTTTATCTTAAATACTGTTCATCACTTGTAAGAAAATCACAAATGTGTTGCTTGGTAGTGAGCATAGGCTGTTTGCAATGTATTACCTCTAGTGATTTCATTTGGCGATATTTATGTGTAACAAAATGCAAGAAAAACATTTGCTGAAAAGTAGAAGTATTTTTCACTAAACTTACACGTGCATGTGCACTATTAAGCAACTCTGTGTATGTTTTTACACTGCCTTGTAATTTTGTACAAACGACAATATTATCATTACAAAGACTTTTATTGTGTAACCGAACATGTCAAATAAATAATGGAGTGACAGTCAAATTTTCGCTAAACGTTTTGCAAAAAGTTCTCATTTTGTCCCCCAAACTTTCACATTTAAATGTGTACTTGATGTGGCAATTTAAATTAATGCTTGACTGATAAGTGTGTTTAACGGAACTTAAGAGATACCATGGTAACCGCTTTTCTGTTATCTGATTGGTCGATTCACTCCATGTTGTCGTTGCCATCGTCCGCCTGCTTGGAATCGCCCATCATGCTTGCTGAGATATTAAGAGTCTGTGTGCCCACGGGGTCGTATGTCCATTTGGGGTACACACGCTTGTACAGATTAAGCAACACCATGTCCTGTGATTTCAACTTGCCGTCAAAGATACACTTCATGTGACCATGAGTTCCTGTGGAAATGAATAATGATGGAGGACATATGTGACCCGCTCCACAAAAATGAGTCTGTTGTGGCAAAACTGAAATTTTGAGTTAACTACAGTAATAAAATGGGAATGAAATAAGCTTTCATTTGGTATATCATGGGCCTCTCTAGGACGTTTGGTTGCACTGTTGTGCCTTTTTTAATTCTGTCAAGTTTTTGCAAAGCAAGAAATGTCTCAATGAAGAAAAAAGGGTTTAAAAATTACAAATACACTGTAACTAACCAAGAAAAGCACCAAAAATCATAAATTTGTTAGTCTTTTTCTTACAATATTTAAATTTCTGTGTAAGATATCTGAACTAAAACTATCAAACAACCAAAATAAAACAAGAACAAAAAATCCAAATTTTGAGCAAATTTTCACTGTTTCCATTTAAAAGTGGTAAAAGCTGGAATTCAAGCTATGCGACATCAGACTCATTTTTGCATAGCGGGTCACATATTGTGAACAATAAAAACCTGAAAAAGGTCGGTCAGAATTTACAAGAATCACTATCCTTTGGAAAATGAGCATTGTATTTCATAAAATGGGAGGAGAATTTCTGAATTGTTTGAATTGGACCAGACTGGTGCAAGGTAGATCAAGCCCAGGGAGGAATGTCGAACATGGCATGATTCCATCACAAGTCCCTGCAAGTCCATCACAAGTCTTTCAGTCTCAAGTCAAGTCACTAGCTACATGTATTCATATAAAACTATTCATAAGATGGAATTTGCGTCGACCACCGAGCTTGCGGGATCGGTTAGCTGGTTCGAATAGGATGTAGCAGCGGGTTCCGCAATGAAACTATTCATAAGATGGAATTTGCGTCGACCACCGAGCTTGCGGGATCGGTTAGCTGGTTCGAATAGGATGTAGCAGCGGGTTCCGCAATGAAACTATTCATAAGATGGAATTTGCGTCGACCACCGAGCTTGCGGGATCGGTTAGCTGGTTCGAATAGGATGTAGCAGCGGGTTCCGCAATGAAACTATTCATAAGATGGAATTTGCGTCGACCACCGAGCTTGCGGGATCGATTATATAGCTGGTTCGAATAGGATGTAGCGCGGGTTCCGCAATGAAACTATTCATAAGATGGAATTTGCGTCGACCACCGAGCTTGCGGGATCGGTTAGCTGGTTCGAATAGGATGTAGCAGCGGGTTCCGCAATGAAACTATTCATAAGATGGAATTTGTGTTGGGGTGATGTAAATCAATATTAGGTTAGCCCTTCACCGACGTATAAACACTGTATACTCAGTGTGTTACCTCCCAAGTGAAAGTTAACAAAATTCACTCGGGTGGGACTCGAACCCACGACCTGCTTTCTAGTGCAGACGTCTTACCACTCGACCACCGATCTTGCAGGATTGGTTAGCTGGTTCGAATCTTATTCAAATGAACTATAACTAAAGTATTCCTTTGTCATTGTTCATCTTGTTATTTGTGACTGGACTTATGAAAGGACTTGTGATGGACTCGACTACAACACTGACATGATTACTTCGAGAAGCATCGTCGTATTTTAAATACTTCCGTTAGGGAAGAATGCAAAATTAAAGAAGCAGTAGCTAGAGGTTGAACCCTGAGAAATTCTGTAAAACCCTGTCAAATCTTGAGGTAAACCTCGTGTTACTGCCCGTTTAATTTCTCTTCCCTTAAGAAGCTCATATGTTTCTTTGTGTTGCCATTTGGAAACTACTGTTTTTGAACTTGAAACCAATACAACAATTTGTGTGTGTGTGTGTGGAACCTTGTAGTCAGGATCAGTTCTTGGTGGCAGGGGCTTCCGGAGACCAACCGTTTATCAGGAATTCCAAAAATTCCTCCACACTTTGAAATTTTTAAGAAATTTCCAAAATCAAGTCTTCAAGACACAGCTAAGTTTCGGAAGTTATTAGAACCCCTTCCCAATATTGTTTATTTACAGCATTCAAACACACCAGTCAAACATAGACAAGCATGCTTGGTGTTTAAGATGACATTACATGGAGACCCTTACCCAATGGTTCTTTGATGTGTCCACGACGGCCCCATTTGGTGTGCAGCTCTATTGGCTTAAACCACAGTATGTCCTCTGAAAAACAAATGGAGGTTACAAACAGTCAGAATTCCTGAAAAGACTGAAAATAATCATTAACACTTACTTCCTACTTAGTTTTACTAAGTAGAGGACCATGTCCGTCAAAATCCATCACTCACTCTCAAATTGGGGGATGGATTTTGATGGATTTGGTCAGGTTAGGGTTAACGGATGTTAAATACTTTCAAGATGGCAGCCAGTTTGGTCCCATTAAATACATATTAAAGCCCCAAAGACAGACAGACATTGAAATAAAAAACTTATTCATGTGTATCGAAACCCTATGGATAGAATTTTCATGATGATGTTTCAGTAAGCTGGATTGTTGTGTCAAATTATGTGGCAGCAATGTGCCGGCAATTCCATGAGAATATGGACATGGCTAAAAGATAAATAAATTATGAAATCTTCAAAATTGCAAGCATCACAACATCCAATGGGGTATCATATAAGCCTCTGTACTGATGACGTCACACTTTGTTTACATGTGCACTTTCCTATGGAGCCAGTGGGGGCCCATGGTCCACTGAGCACCATAGGAAAGCACACACGTAAACAAAGTGTGACGTCATTGGTACAGAGGCTTATTAAAGTGGATAAGATGACCTTTCATTAGAGTGATGTGACAGTGAGATGGGATATGGTTAAGTGTGTTTTTTGGTCAAACTTCCTTTGGCATCTTTGTTTTTGCATGGAAAATGCAAGTGTTATTGTGACTTTTTGTTTTTAAGGCAGAAAGAAAGGTTTACATTTCATGCGAAAAGATTTTTCTTGTCTGATTTTTAGTTACTTCTGATTTAACTTGTGCCAAAGATAGGCAGACAAACTGTAACGTGAGTTACTATAAAGTGAGTTACTGAAATAATAAACTGGGTCAACAGGCAAAGCAGGCAAGTTGTGGTCACAGCTGTTTTATCACCACTCTCACGGAGTCAAAGCATAGCTGTTTCAAGTTACTTAAACAGTCCCAGCCAGTCAATCCTGCTTTATGTGGGCTGGGAATTCTTACGGGTTGAAAACAGTCACTTGATTGATTTTGACTGAAAGGACTACTTGGCATAGAATATATGCACATAGGATGGTAAAGGCTCTGTGCATATCTGCCCCTCTAGTGCTGAAAACACGACAGTTATTGTAGGCACGAGAGCACAGCAGGATTATTCTATCATGTACAGCTCATGTTTCTCTGAGGGTCAACATCAGCGCAAAGCATATACTTCTGTATCTGCACATTCAGTTGCCAAACTGTCACATTCACTGGATGGTTTTATTTTGTCTAAACCAGTATTAGAGTAAGTCAAAACTGGATTTAACTTTTATTCCCCTAATACAACTACATGTACTCCCTAACAAGCATGGTCAAGCCAACTCTGCATTAGAGATCAACGGGATGAAATAAACCCTTGAGAACTTTGGCACTCTACCCAAGCATACCTCATACATAGTGTGTGCACCTGAGGTATGCTTGGAATTTCCTGGTTAGCGCTGCCAAAGTTTCCAAGATCTTGTTCATGGCGACCGAACATCTTGTTCATGGCTTGACCGTGCTTGTCATCGACCGGCTGCATCAGTGGAATAAAATAAAAATCCAGTCTCCTACCAAAACTGGTTTCTCAACTTGAGCCCACGCACACAGTGTTCTCCAACCTGTAAAAATAACCTGGTGCCCCGCCAAGCTTTCTGAGGCACCCGCCAAGCTTCAAAAGCTGCCGCCAAGCTTAAAAAGTTGCCCGCCATGCTTACAAAAAAAAGAAAAAATGATGAAAAAGACAAACAAGTGCCACTACCATTAGCCTTCATGGTATATTTTGGCCAGAAACTCTGCCAAAAGCAGTAACATGCAACACTTGTCAAACTGACAAGCCTGCCCATTGTAGCAATCAATCAGGTCAAAAGTCTCAAGGCCAAAACTGCCTCAGAGTCCCTGGTCACTGATGTGTTAAAAAAGATGATGCTGAGCCAGTAATGTACTTAATTGTTAGTGTTACTGTGTTAGAAATGGCCTAAAAGCTGCTATCCGCACATAAATTACATGTTCAACTGCAAATAGCACCCCCTAGCATAAAGAAAAGTAGACAGCAAATAGCACCCCTAACATAATTATAGCGCCCCCCCCCCCCTCCGCTATTTGACGGCCTTTAATTTTCGAAGTTGGAAAACACTGGTGTTAGAGGTAACAATTTCTGCACAGAGTAGTATGACTGTTTTCCACTGCCACAATGCAGGGACACATGTACCTTCACTGCACACTTCCGGCTTGTCCAAAGAAGGTGCATGAAAACGAAATGCAGATTTGAGTTACCTCTGTTGAAGAACATGTATCTGACCACAGCCTGCTTGTTGATGATCTTGAATGGATGTCCGCTCAGAACAACCTTCTTAGCGATGATGCGATCTGGGTTAGCTGTCAGCAGGGAACCGGTGGCTACTAGACAGTGACTTCCTGTCATAACAATGGTAATTAGGATAATTATTATTGATCTATTTGTTTATTTATTATGGTGTTTTTCATAAATACCTAAGACCATTTACCCATTTCTATCGGTCAAGAGCCCATCAAGTGGCCGGTCTTATACGGTTGATAGAGACATGGCTGGCTGGTCTTAAACACTTACCCAGTGTCACATACAATTTTGCTCCTATGACATCTGGTTCCAGCACCATTATATTGGTTGAATGTTCACAATCCTCATGTAGGCCAAGGGCGGATCCAGGAGGGGCCAAAGGGGGCCATGGCCCCCCCCCCCCCCCAAAAAAAAAACGAGACCAATTTTTTTTTTTTTTTTTTTTTTTATGTGACAGGCAATGAGTACACCACCGTCTTTTCCTAAAAAAAAACATTGGTTAAAGTGGTCAGAAATTGCCTCAGATCGCACCACAGAGCATCTAGAATCCAATTTTTTTTCGGGGCCCTTAAGCGGGCCCGAACCCCATGCCGTAATTTTTGGGACCCACTTTTTGGGGGGACCAAAAATTTATTTGGCCCCCCCCCCCAAAAAATTGTGTTCTGGATCCGCCCTTGATGTAGGCATGCGTAATACAACCAGCAAGTCAGTATTTCCTAGTCCTAAAATCACACTACACCAGCACCCGATTTCACGAAGCGCTGTGACGTGTCGCAACTCGAGTTACGACGTGTAACATGTCGCAACTCGCGACGCGTCGTATCATCCATTTCACGAAAGTTGCGATGTGTTGAACGCGTCGTAAGTTCCTTGACAACGGCTTAAAACACGTCGCAAGTTACGACGTGTCTAGTGGTCATTGCAAAATAAGAAGAGTCCCCTTTTTAGCCAGTTTCATGCCATAAACATTACAAAAACGACATTATAATACCAAGGCAATGTGCGTAAAGTTGTTAATAGAAAATTAATTGAATAATTATGAATTACACAGGAATATTGCAGTAGAAATTTCAAAGTAGCTATACAGTCCACTGAGAGCTTGTTTTCCTTCAAAATTGCATCGCAAGGCCGCCATTTTGTTTTGCGTTTTAACAAATTTTGAGCTGAGATCCGACGACTCTTTGTTGAATATCAGACGACTGTACGTTGACTAAAGACATAAAACAGTCACCGACTTGTGCTATAAATACACCAACGACTCGTCACACTTACGACGTATTTTGTGAAATGGATCGCAGGAGGCGTCGCAGCTGCGACGCATCGTAGAGATAGGACGCGTCGCAGCGCTGCGATACATCGTAAGTTACGAAGAGTTTGATGAAATTGGGTGCAGTATATCTGCGTTCTGCACGACATCATGATGTACGCGCCGTCAATCTCCATATAAGGAGTTGTTAACCAGAGGACCTTACCACTGTATAGCTCATTGGATGTTTTGTTGATCGAAATTGTTCAAACTTTATAATTTTTTACTTGTTTTTAATTTTGGACCGAAAATTTTTCAGCTTGGGTAATTCAGCATCCAGACTCCAACCGGTCTTAAACAGATTGTTTAACACCTCCCGAGCACATATTTATTCCCTTATTAAAGCTATAGTCCATCATTTGCAACCATCTGAAAAGTAACTGGCGTAATTATTGTTGAAAAACATACGTGGTTGAAAGATAGTAAGGGGACTAAACTCCCTGTCATATTTTTCTTTCTGGTAAGCTGTAATTCTGAAGTAATCAACGAAAGAAGGCCTTTCCAACGGTGCGTCTTAAGACGCACCATAGGAAAATTTAAATTAGTAGTTCATTTTGTTATTCGGCGAAGCACGCGCAAGCATTGGTACGATGCACACACACGCGCGGTTGCTATAATTTGTCAGATCAGTGCGCGACATCGCGTATAGCTGCAATCGGCTCAGTAAGAACGCGTCTCGGACGCTGAATTCAAGCCCAATTCAAAACATGATTCAGCAACTTTTGATCTGAAATTGAGATCCTAGAATGCTGTTTTTCTCGGAATAAACAGCTGAAGCTGAGCTGAAACTTTATCAAGTTATCAAGTATCCTTCATCAAGTATCCTTCCCTAGATTTTGAACACATTTGTTGCTTCAAAAGAACAAAATGCACAAATTACAAATGATGGACTATATCTTTAAGCAAAAAAATAAAACACAGCTAGCAGCTATCTTACTCAGCAGTTGCCAGGATAGCCCACAAAAGTCTTACAATCTATTTTAAGTCAGGCTCCTGGGTAGAACATGAAGAAGGAAATTACCATTTCACAGGAAGGAGAAGAAATACTTGCATGACACTTGTGGAAAACAAACTTCATCGGTAGGGAATGAAAACCCAATCCACATGTTTGCCCAGGCAGGATTGGAACCCGGGTCACAGCCCTGGCTGGTGAGGAAAGTACTGCTGTGCTATTAACCCTGATCCCTTAATGATACTGAAAATTATCTGCACACACTATGCAGCATTATGATGCTCAGGGCCCTATCATCTTTAACCCTGCTTGTTTACCCCATACAGCGTGTCAGACTTAATGCCTTCTGGCTAGGTAGTACACTGCTTACTGACATTTGGTTTTCATGTCATTCCACTTACCATCCATATTTTCCTTGAACACCATGACAGTGGCTGGAGGGAATGCAACGGGGGCATACACTGTTGCTACGACGATGTCATCCTTGGGCAGGAAACGGATATACTGCAAGGGATAATCACAGAACACAAATTCAATTCTACCTCAAAATTAGTAACAACTCAGGCAAGATAAGTTTGCGGTAGCGCCATGTGAATAAATCTCTTTTGTGAGTTTGTGTGGACAACTTATCTTGTCTTAGTATCTTTCCACCATGCAAACTTTCAAATCTCATAGTAACAACTCGTCGTGTCCGTGAAACAAGGTCATATCTCCTAAAATGGAATGTGACATCATGTTCATGAAAGGAGAGTTTTCAATGTCAAAGGGTCGTTTCTTGCTTAAAATAACCGGGATGCAAACACAAATGGACGTCGCGATACGCGAGATACGACCTTGCTGCACGGAGCATATTTACATGAGATACGACTTTGTTGCAGAATTGAGTTACTACCTTGTTGTACTGATGTGACGACTTACAATTTAAGAAAGACTAGCACCCCTCTCTGCATAAAATCAATTCCTCTTCTCTGCATGACATCAGATTCAAAATCATTTTGGTCTACCGTACTAGTTTTATGCCAGCCATGCAAATAACTGCTTTGTTAAAGAAAACGTCCGAAGAAACTGAATGCAAATGCTGCAAATAACTTTTTCAAGACAAGAATCGTAAGAAAAATTGAACCAACCACCAAAACAAACTAAAAGAAGATCCTGTTTGTTTAAAAAACTGATAGATAAGATTAAAAAGACTGAAAGTTTTGTATGCAATGATTTTAGTATAAATACTAAGAACAAGGATACACCTGATAAAAATAAGTACCCTTTTGGTCTTTTCTTGTACTTACACACAGATTGCACAAACAATTTTGTTGATATAATTTCTGTGCACAGCTCCATTTATTCGATTTGCCCAATGGCAAGGTTCAACTTATCGCAATATTATCTTTAATTGCCAACTTTAGCAGTTAATTAGCAAGCATACCAAATGTATAGTCCACCTACCTTGTGTTTGTCACCGTTTGAGTGCTGTGACAGGATCGGGCAAGCTGAGAACTGCCTGAAACCAACTTGGAAGATCAGTCGCTCCTGAAACAAGACATGGATGTTATACAAATATTGAGTGGCTCAACGTGGAATAGGAGGAATATTATCGCAAGGTAAAATCTGGACTTTTCTATTGCACGAGGCAAAGCCGAGTGAACTGGAAAAGTCCAGATTTTACCGAGCGATAATATTCCTCCAATTTCACAATTTAAAGCCACTTAATATTTGTTTTATATAACTGACATATAGGTCCTTGTCATTTGATATATTTGAACTTTTATTTCAATACAAAACTGGAGGAAAATGTATTTCTCTCTTCCAAACCACTCCTTCACGAAAATGTTTGAACCCAACGCTGTAGCGCTGGCTCTTGGGAACAATACGCGCTACGCGCAACGCTGAAAGCGCACACCAGCATGCATTTGCACACAAATACCGCGTCATGATCCTAACTGTTCAATAGTATTTCCCATTCCCCATGGGCGGATAGCACTTTTTGAGCCGCGGCGTGAATGGGAGCAATAACGAATGTCACGTGATGTGAGTTCCACCAATCAAATGACAAGGATCTGTATGTCGGTTATATAAAACAAAATATTACTTCTAAAGACATGAAGAGATGTGGCAAGTTAACCACAAATTACTTGGAACTTGTATGAGTGGGTCCTCGTCCCATTATTAGACACATGTTTGGACAAGACCAATTTGTATATACACAAGAAATACAAAATAAATAAGTAAGAATTAAAAACAAACAAATATAAACAAAATCCGTGAACAAAACCATGTCAAAAATGTCAATGTTACCTTGGATTTTACCGGCTCTGTGAAGTTGTGATAACGCTTGATTGCTAAATGCATCACTGACATCTGCAAAATCAATGGAAAGACATAGGAAAGCAATGAAATTATAATATTTACGTAGTTTCCTTTACTTTTGAATGCAGCAAAAGCGGCTGCCAGGCAAAAAAAAAATTGCAAACTAAAACTTTGCTGGTGACCAGTTTCTCTGAACATTTGATTTCCGTGCCCATTCAACATTTTCCATACAATGAATGTTGTGTGAATTTCAAGAATTGTTACACTTTTTTGTTTTATCTTGTTTATAAGTTTCTCAGACAAAAGTCCTTTTGGAAATGCTGCTAATGTATGCCACTACAGGTTGAGTAAAAAAAGCGAAACCCAAATGTCAGGACTATTGTTTTAGTGAAGTTCTGCATGTAGCACTTTAAAAATCTAGGATATGAAAGCCCAATTCATAAGCTTTCTTTTAGTACAAGAATCATTCAAATCACTCACATAATTTTCAAGTTATGGAATTGTAAACACAATGACCGTTTTAAATTTCTGTCCACTGATCACAAAAAGGTAAGTGCTCTTTCAGCAAAACGAAAACAAATCACTTAGGGATGGGTGTGAACTGTTTCTGTTTTGCTGAAAGAACGCACACCTTTTTTTGTGATCCATGGGCAGAACTTTAAAATGTTGGCTGTGTTTAAAATTTCGTAACTTGAAAAGTACTTGAGTGATTTGAATGATTCTTGTACTAAAAGAAAGCTGATGAATTGGGCTTTCGTATCCTAGAGATTGAAAGTGCTACATGCAGAACTTCACTAAAACAATAGTCCCGACATTTGGGTTCTGCTTTTATTGACTCGCCTTGTATTTAAAAAGTACCTGTAACATGCAAAGTTTACCTTTTGTTCGTGGGGTAGAGGGCCAAATACGACGAGTGGATTGCTTGGTTTAAAGTCATCTAAATAGAAAAGGTAATTCAAAATGTAATAATCAGTATCTGTTCTTTTGAGTGCATGCTGTTAAACGACAAACTAAACACACATACAAGTTGAATGTTTTACCTTACTCCCAAAATGTTAGAACCAAATTAAAAATGAAATAATCTTTAGGGGATACAGTTTGATATTGCTCAGTCCCAAAGATGGACAGATAGATATCTTGGTAATAACCGCTTTCAATAAATGCACACCAATGAACCCATAATAATAAGCAGCCGGATGGAAATTTCCCCGTGTTTTTCTCACAAAAGGGTTTTTCACAGGTTTTTCGCCCCTCCCGTATTGAATCTGCAAATATAATTATAGCAATATATTTTCTTGATTTTACAAGATAGATCCAAATTCTTTGTGTGCACTGAATTCGCGGTATAGTAAAGCCTGTTAACAATGTTGTTTCACACTGTACAAGAAGTTATAATAGTTTTAAAATATATTGTATTTATAATATTTGCTTATTACAATCATGCATTAATCAAATAATGCTTTTATCTCATTGTATTGTATTGTGTTCATCGGCAGCAAGAGAGGCCTACATCGACATGCTCCGCAATTCCAGTCTATTAAATGAGCTACGGTGACGTCGCATTTAATTATTACTTTTACCGATACCCCAGGTGGTTCCTTTTATATATTCTGTGTTTCTTACAAATAAATACAAGCCTTACTTGATTTTCACTGGCAAAAATACTTTACTCTATATTATTTATAGAGTAAAGCCTGTCAAATTGTATTTCCCTTTTGGCAAAGATAGCCACAGAAACTTAATCTTTTTGGTAAAGTAAGCCACAGAAACGTAATCTTAATTTGGAAAGTTAGCCACTGAAATTATTCAATTTATTATTCATTTAACTAATCTGGCACCCACTAAAATCCCATTATTGAGTGGTCGGGCACAACCCGACCACTCTCTGTTATTGTTCTGGTAAATCTTTCTTTCTTTTTTCCGGACAATACTTCTCCGCGGCTTTTCTCCTAAACGGTATATGGTATGAACTTGTAACTTTCAATATATATCGACCCTCATCCGAAGTGGTGCATATTACTCTGACATCATGATTACGTCATCAGGTGTCAAATTACAAGTGATTTTATCTGAAAAAGTGACCAATTACCTATAACTTTTGAACTAAACATTCAATGATGTTTGTATTCTGTAAATCAGATAGACCATTAATCGCTTAACAGGTTTTGTCGTGTACGTGAACTCGCTTGACCTTTACTTCCGGGTCTACCGGAAGGTCAAAGTTAGGTGAATTCAAAATGAAGACGTTAGCCTGAAATCAAAACAAAGCAACATTTCTTCCGAACGGTTCACGGTATGATCACAAAACCTTGTGTGAACTTGTACCGTGTTACGAAGATGTTATAAATTTTGTTACGTCATCATGACGTCATCAGGTATCAAATTACAAGCGATTTAAGGGCAAATTTTGACAAAATAGTTTGCTTTATATCTTTTGAACTAAATAGAGTATCGTGTTCGTTTTTTCGTGAGGTTGTAGACTATGCCGTGAGAAACATTTCGTGTTCCCGGACGCAAAACCGCTTGACCTTTACTTCCGGTGTTACCGGAAGTGCAATAAAAACTGAATATAACTCAAAAGCGGAAGCATTTTACTACAGACATATATATTATGAAAGTGTTTAGTGAGGAATGCAAGATGCAAAAAACAGTGTGATGACGTCATCATCCGAAAGGGCGCCCCCTATCGGCACATAAAATAGAGTTTCCCTTCTTTAATTGTAAAACCATCCGTCCAAATTTTACCAAATCGCCCCTTGACATTCTCTGATTAACCACAGATAACTTGGCAAGGTTTCAAATTCATGACGTCATCGAACCGGAAGTTGCCTTAAGGAGAATTTGAAAAAGATCATAGTTTTAATTTAATTCTATCATTTGATCCCTGTCATATCTTCGAAGTCCAAATAATGATATCCATTACAATGTTCACCTTTGGATCTCTAATGCTGTGACGTCATCAAACCGGAAGTTAGGTGTTATCAATACGTCATCAAACCGGAAGTTAGGTGTTATTAATACAAACAATTATTTTTCCCATATTTTCATACGTTATTTTAACTTTACAATGAGAAATTATCCTCTACGAACTTAATCAGTATTCACTCACCATTTTTGACTGATGACGTCATCAAACCAGAAATAACTTTTTGTGCACATAGAATGTTTACTGAAATTTATTACACCGTTAAAGATACCTTTTTGAAACATTGATTGTACTTGAAGGGATTTAATGTCCTGATCCTTTTTTCTACATAAACATATACTCTTAACTTAACTGGGCAGTGTATAATGAAAAGGCTGTCTGCCCGACCACTCTGCGTTTGTAACTAAACAAACGGGAAACTCTAGTATTGTATTGTATTGTGTTCGTAATGTATTGTATTTGTATACATGTTTGTAGTCATTTTTTTATTGAATGCAGGGCCCCAATGGAAACCAGTTTTGAACTGTTTGGGCATACCCTGGGTAAAAAAATGTAATACATAAATAAAAATAAATAAATATCATTATTTAAAGACGTTCATAATGTATAAGGACTGTGTCAAGGTTTCAATGAACGTTTTCTTACCCATAAAGCTGCGAGGGACATTGGTTATGTGGATGGTAATGTAGCTTCCCGTCTGTAAACAAAAAAGGGAAAGTGTGTTTAACCGACAAATTCATACAGGTACCTTGTCCATAATTCCTGTTTTCCTGACCTGTGCGCTTTCATCTGTTGAAAGGCGATTCTTTAGAAATTGAACCTAACTTAATTTTTTTGGAAAAACAAAGTTTTTATGTGATGTAATACAAATGGTTATTGTTCACTAAAGTTTTGTTAGAAAGTAAAGATGCAACTTTCGAAAGAAGTTTCATAATTTGGTCTTTCCGAGCATAAATTAGCATAATTTTAATTACAAAATGTAACACTCATGACCGATCAAAGTGTCACACACGTGACCACAGAACAATTCCCATTTAGTAAAACTAAAGCAGAGGGTGTACATTGTTTATGCATTCTGTAAATCACAAAAGACTAGTCTTAATCCAAATTATGTGTCCTTAGAACACTGGAGAAAAGTGTGAATTTCCAGTATGGACCGGATAACATTTTTACGTCTGATGTCACACACGACCAAACTTTGATGACCCCCTCCTAACATTTGACACAATTTGTGAAAGTAGAAACTACACTCTGAGGTAGGGAGTAAAAAGTACAAACCTGACGAATCAGTGAAAGTAACATGTCAGATGTAGTTAACAAGGGGTAAAGCTTCAAAAATCAGACAAGCCCAATTTTATGTCACACAGTGACCAAAGAATGGCCTGAAGTAGTTATAGCTATGAAAGCTTATGCACACTTGCACTCTAGTAAGTACTTTTCCATTTGCTTTCAACTCCAAATGAAATATTAACAAAGCACTTTGACGATTAAGTCAATACATCAGCTCTTCTTCTATAGTAGATGGAGTTTTAAGTGGATATACTGGCTCACCATCCGTGAAGAGTTAAGTAGCAAAAGCTTTTAAGCTCTTAAGAAAATGGACATGGGCATCTTTTCTGTGCTCATCATATGTGTGTTTCACAAGTGAAATAAAAGCAAGACCAACTACAGTCAATCACCCATGTTTACAAGGATGAGCCTGTTGCAAAATTACTTGAGATATATGAATGCATTATACTTTTGAGGCGGCTGTCATGATGTTACGCCTCAAAGCAAAAACAGAAGGTGAACTTTTAACTCTTCTTTTGGGGTTTCTACGCAAGAGAACTGCAAAGGCAATGTTTGGTGTACCTGAGCCCCGCTTTCCCTCGCTTCACCAAGGATGCGTTTGCGTGTGCGGTTGAAATTCTCAAATTGGAAGATGCGAGCGTAGTCTTGGGGTAGGTTCTCCTTTGGGTCCCAGGGTGATGTGCGGAAGCTCTTCAGTCCCCGAAACCTAGCAAAATCAATCAAAGTCAATATATGCTTGCTCTTGTCTTACCAATGTGACTGGCTTCGTCAAAATCCAGGACAAATAGGAGACTGCTTCAGTGAATACATACGACTCAGAGGTTTAACACTATATCCTGGTCATGTTACGGATACTTAAGTTTGATTCTTTAATGCACATGTATAACTTCCCTAATTATTGATTTATATACTGGCCAAATACTACAATATTTCAAACTCCTAAAATGAATAGCAAGAACCGAGGCACCACTTTACAGCAAGTTGGTTGTAATCATAGAGCTATATTACATTACTAGAGCGCTAACTCTTCATTCTTGCACGCGGAAAGGCTTTGAAGCCGCCCTGGGCGCAGACATTTTGAATTCATGTGCGTGTTTGTAAAACGTCGTGAAAATAGATGGAGTAAATTTTGACAGTGTACTCTAAATGCAGCAAAAGACAAATGATCATAACTTACAAAATGCTTTGTCCAATTTATCTTAAACTTTGCATATATACTTAGAATGGAAGTCTGTATTAGAATACCAAATTCAATATTCCATTTTTTTGGGGGGGGGGGGGGGAGGGGAGAGGACTCCCCATACACCCCCACCTGTAAGATGAACCAAAAAACTGGCTCTTTTTAAGCAACCCTCCAATTTTAATACAATTTTACACAAATGCAGATATTGATGTACGTTGCATTTACCTAGCGAATCGTTGCCTTGCTGGTATGTCCATGGGCGTATCCACTTCGTCAGGATACATGACTTGCATACGTTCTTCTCGGTATTTTTCAAGCCTGGTGTGGAAAAAAAATCAAACATCCGAACTAACATTTCATTAGCCAAATGAACAAATATAAAGAAAAAGTGAGTAATGATATTTTTCGGGAGGACTGTTTAATATTTAGGGTAGACTGACATAAAACATAATGGTACAGCCAATTTTTGGGGGGTTTTTTGGAGGGGAGGGGAGTAAGCTTCAAGCTAACCCCAGAAAATCAAGTGATTCCAATGCCTGACTGCTGTTACGACATGTAGCACTAATGCCCAAACCACACAATTCATTCAAGTTGTGTCATTTGTGCTGCCCTCAGTGACAACATTTGGACAACTGAAACAAGCAGGCCCAGATAGGATGAGACACAAATTCTCAAAAGAACCTTTAAAAAAAAATTAATAATTTTATGCTAAAAATATGTGTATATACTGTGCTAACAAATTTTGTTCTTATTGGGTTTGCAAAGAACTTCATAGAGTAAGTTTGGATAGGACCATTAGTCGACCATTGGTTGATTCATGACGTAACTTATGCCAGCGCACTAAAATCAATGTGCCATGTCTAGTCAAACGCTGGTCAAAACCTCACCACAAAACGTCTTGGATCTGACTTCTTGCTGTGCATTTTTGCTCATGTGCATATAGGTGGACTGCGAAAGCCCATTAGCGCCACTGCAAGTAATTGTTAGTAATCGTTATTACTGATTACTAATTCATTATTACGGATTATTTAATTCATTATTACGGATTATTTAATTCATTATTATGGATTATGTAATTCATTATTACAAATGATTTATTTCATTATTAGGAATTACTAATTCGTTATTACGAATTAAATCTGATACTGTCATGCGGAGAGCACGTGATCAGAATGCACTGAGAGCTGGATAGTGTTTAATCAAAATTTCGGGAACATATCCCCAGATTGTCTTAAAGCATACATGTAGTATCATCGACCCTGATCACAGAATGGCCATTCTTAAGTTTCGCTAGATCAGACTAAGGCCCTTTGGCGCCATGCCAAGTGGGGCCAATTTTACATTTAATCAAATTTTGAGAACAAGATAAAAAAGTAACATTTGATAGTTTGGAACTTGTAGATTAAGAGTGTTAAGAGTGACTTTAGACTAGACTAATTAACTTAATAGCGGCACGAAAAGTGCGGAGGGGGGCGGGGCCACAACCCCCTCCGTGTAAATTTTTGCCCCAATCGTCCCAAAGCAATTTTCCGTACTTTTCGCGCTGCTCTTAAGTTAATGGCTCTAACCCAAAATCACTATTTAGTCATATTTTAATGTTCCACAAGTGCCAAGAAGGCACTAATACAAGCTGGTTTCATTTTCTCCTCTACCGTTGTGTTGCAACGGCATGAGCGAAAAGGAAAAGGTTAAAGTGACGGCCACGCTCCTCCCCCTCCGCGCTTTTCGCGCTGCTCTTACATGTAAGTTAATTAGTCTGATCTAAAATCACTCTTACGTTAGTTCCATAATCCACAAGTTCAAAACTATCAAATGATACTTTTTGATCTTGTTCTCAAAATTTGATTAAATGTAAAATTGGCCCCATTTGGCATGGTGTCAACGAGCCTCCGTCTGATCTGGCCAAACTTTTTGAGCTGGTCACTCTGTGATCAGGGTCGATGATACTATGCTTTAAGACATTCTGGGGATTTGTTCCCGAAATTTTGATTTAACCCTCTTCAGCATTTAGTGCATTTCTGATCATGTGCTCTCCGCATGTGAGTGTCAGATTTAATTCGTAATAAAGAATTAATAATTTGTAATAACGAAATAAATAATCCGTAACAACGAACTAAATAATCCGTAATAATGAATTAATAATTCGTAATAACGAATTAAACAATCCGTAATAACGAATTAGTAATCCGTAATATAGAATTATATCCGTAATAACGAATTACTAACATATACTTGCAGTGGCGCTAATGGGCTTACGTAGTAGACAAATATGAGGCAAAGAATAAAAGTATTGGAAGTGTATGTAACATAATTTAAACTAAAGATGAAACTACTTCAGTAATGCAAACCTTTTCCTTGTACTCACATTACTTGTTCTTGTTCCTCGTCATAATCAGCATCATAATTAGCTTTGTTGCCCTCAGTGATACTAATCTGGAAGAAAAAAGGCCAGGATCCCAAATCATCATTACTTTCAACAGAGTTGTAACGAGTCACTGATTTTTGTGACTCGAGTCGAGTCGAATCATTTTAAAGAAGTGACTCGAGTCGAGTCGAGTCATTTTAAAGAAGTGACTCGAGTCGAGTCGAGTCATTTTAAAGAAGTGACTCGAGTCGAGTCATTAGGTCAAAAGGTCGAGTCGAGTCGAGTCAAATATTTAGCTCGAGTCAATTCGAGTCACGATTATTTGAACACTATATACCAAAATTTATAAAAGGAGGCCATAAGTTTAGCCAGCGTTCGAATCCAAGACCTTTATAAGAAATCGCCCAAAACCAATGATAAAACAGCGAATTAGAAAATGTGTTTAAAAATCTGGTTCCTGGATAGTATTTTGTGCGTTCTAGAACCATGAGATGGGAGTCTGTGACACGTTGTATATTTGTACATGACTGCTATTCGCAAAGTAAAGTGAGCATAAATTTTGCACCGTAAGTCATTGCAAATACTTTTCGCAAAGTTGCGCTTTTATTTTTGGGACTCGAGTCTTATTAGCCTTCGCTCGAGTAAAGTCAAGTCTTCTGATGAGGGACTCGAGTTGAGTCGAGTCATTTGCTCGCAGTGACTCGAGACGAGTCGAGTCATTTACCCTTAGGGACTCGAGTCGAGTCGAGTCACCAAAAATTGTGACTCGAGTCGGACTTGAGTCGAGTCATTGACTCAAGTCATTACAACTCTGCTTTTCAATACTTAATCATAAATATATCCTATGGAAGTGTAGATAGGACATGGTTAAAAATAAATCTAATTCGTACGTACGAATTACTAAACCGTACGTACGAAATACTAATTCGTACGTACGAAATACTAATTCGTACGTATGAATTACTAAACCGTACGTACGAATTACTAAACCGTACGTACGAATTAATAAATCGCACGTACGAATTACTCAGTGGCGTAGCCACGGGAGGGGGGGCGTGGGGGCAGTGGCGTAGCCAGAAATTTTTCAATATTTAGCTCGAGTCAATTCGAGTCACGATTATTTGAACACTATATACCAAAATTTATAAAAGGAGGCCATAAGTTTAGCCAGCGTTCGAATCCAAGACCTTTATAAGAAATCGCCCAAAACCAATGATAAAACAGCGAATTAGAAAATGTGTTTAAAAATCTGGTTCCTGGATAGTATTTTGTGCGTTCTAGAACCATGAGATGGGAGTCTGTGACACGTTGTATATTTGTACATGACTGCTATTCGCAAAGTAAAGTGAGCATAAATTTTGCACCGTAAGTCATTGCAAATACTTTTCGCAAAGTTGCGCTTTTATTTTTGGGACTCGAGTCTTATTAGCCTTCGCTCGAGTAAAGTCAAGTCTTCTGATGAGGGACTCGAGTTGAGTCGAGTCATTTGCTCGCAGTGACTCGAGACGAGTCGAGTCATTTACCCTTAGGGACTCGAGTCGAGTCGAGTCACCAAAAATTGTGACTCGAGTCGGACTCGAGTCGAGTCATTGACTCAAGTCATTACAACTCTGCTTTTCAATACTTAATCATAAATATATCCTATGGAAGTGTAGCTAGGACATGGTTAAAAATAAATCTAATTCGTACGTACGAATTACTAAACCGTACGTACGAAATACTAATTCGTACGTACACTGTACGAAATACTAATTCGTACGTATGAATTACTAAACCGTACGTACGAATTACTAAACCGTACGTACGAATTAATAAATCGCACGTACGAATTACTCAGTGGCGTAGCCACGGGAGGGGGGGCGTGGGGGCAGTGGCGTAGCCAGAAATTTTTCAGTGGGGGGGGGGGGCGGCGCTGGGGGGCTGGAACATTTCATGGGGGGGTGTCATGTAGATCAATGATAATTTTTTTAGAAACTCAAAATCTCAGTGGGGGCGACTGGTGGGCGACAATGTTTCATGGGGGGCTGTCACCCCCACGCCCCCCCCCCCCCCCCTGTGGCCACGCCACTGCGACAGCCCCCCCCCATGAAACCTTGTCCCCCCCAAGTCGCCCCCCCCCCCCCCCACTGAGATTTGAGTTTCTAAAAAAATTATCATTGATCTACATGACGCCCCCCCCCCCCACCTGAAATGTTCCAGGCCCCCCCGGCGCCCCCCCCCCCCCCCCCCCACTGGAAAATTCCTGGCTACGCCACTGGAATTACTAAACCGTACGTACGAAGTACTAAATCGTACGTACGAATTACTAAACCGTACGTACGAATTACTAATTATTTCGTACGTACGATTTAGTAATTCGTACGTACGGTTTAGTAATTCGTACATACGGTTTATTAATTCGTACGTACGATTTAGTAATTCGTACGTACGGTTTAGTAATTCGTACGTACGAATTAGATTTATTTTTAACCATGTCCTATCTACACTTCCATAATATCCAGAAAGGTTGCCAGATAATATAAAATGACATTAAGGAGAAATTCAGAAAAAAAAAACACAAAAAAGGAAGGGAAATGTTTTCAGAGAGAACGTACCTGATTCTCATTTCTTTAAAACCCTAACCTCACCTAAAGCTACAAAATACTACTGTGTAGTAACCTGTAGTATGCATTCTTTCCATACAAGTGTGCACAACACACGTAGTATTCTGTAGTATTTGGCCCTTGACCCAAAAAGAACCCTAATTAGGATGGGAGGGTTAAAAGAAACAATTTTTCCCAAACGACCACACGTGATCAAATATTTTCAAACATTCAAAACATGTTGCCAACCTTAGAGACATCATCCATCAATCTAGATGCAAAATTAATGGACTTGTAATTTCTTTTAAGGAAAAATACAACATTTGCAAACATCAAAAAATAAAACTACCAAATCGTTTTGAAATACCTTGCTGGACTGTTAGTGAATGACAGTGTAAAGCATCCTGTAAAATCATGGCACCTGGTGTACTGTCATTTTCAAAAAAAGTGGTATTTTTGTATCAATTTCCAACGCTGGTCGGCCGACCAGCGTTGGAAAAAACTGGCTTCAAGTTTTTTCAAATACTGGCCCCAATTGACCATCGCACTTGTTTGCAATCGATTACACACCTATGAACAGGTACAAGCCAGCTAGACTGGTTCCCTGACCTTACAATTCCCAATGTATGTAAACTGCTTTGTTTCTTCGTATATGGAGTCAGGGAACCAGACTACAGGGAAATGATTGTTTTTCTTGGTTTTTATAGCATTTTCGAATCCAAAACCTCAAAAAAGTCAGTGTAACTATATTTGCTATATATTTCCAACCCCCCAATTCCATCCATTGCTGAAAATTACAGCAAAAGCAAATGATGTATATTCCCTTTAATGGAACCCTAATCAATCACAATGAGCAGGAAATTGGACAGTAATGCAAGCACAGTCTGTGCCTGAGTTTGAAGAAACCTCTTTGCCACTAATAGGAAGTAGTTTGAACTGGTTCCTAGGTAAGAAGTGATTCGTTACTCTGTCATGTTTGTAGCAGCCTAATCGAAAAATGCCCACATGAAAACAAAACTCCAGAATTTGATAACTGGACAAAGGCTCCACCAGCCCCCCCCCCCCCCCATCACATTCCCATTTCCTTAAAAGAAATATTTCTTCCCAGACAACCACACATGATCAAATATTTTCAAACGATCAAAACATTTTCCCAGCCTTAGAGTCATCATCCATCAATCTAGATGAAAAATTAATGGACTTGTAATTTCTAAAATGGAACCCCAATCAATCACAGTGGGCAGGAAATGGACGGTAATGCAGGCGCAGTCTGTACTTGAGTTTGAAGAAACCTCTTTGCTGCTAACAGCAAGAGATTTGAACTGTCTCCTATGTAAGATACAGTGATTGGTTACTCTGTCATGTTTGCGGCAATCTACAAAGAAAACATATTTTTTTGACTGAAAAAAAAGAAGGGAAAAAACAACAGAATTTGACTACTGGGCAAAAGCTCATACTGACTCTGAAGTCACAGTCTGGAAAATATACACCAAAAGTCTTTAATCTCACCATCCAGGACTTTTGTCTAGGAACCGTCCTCAATCCTGCAAAATGCTCCTATTGCCACTTTGTAAACATTAGATTTAGCCTTATTCCTCCAAAATCACCTGTTATTTCTTGAATTTGTTCAGTGGAGGGGTGACCATTACCAATATCCTCCAACAATCACTGTTCATGGGCTGAGGCAGTGCCGATGACTATCAGAAGCAGTGCGGATGATATTGAGCATAATGCTGGGTACAGCCTACGAACTCGACAATGCATCCTCCAAAATCATCCGGCACTTTTTGCCATTCAGCCTCAATCCTCCAAAATCGCCTGGAGGATTGAGGAGGATTAGGGTTAATTGAATTCTCCTATAACAAATTTTCATTTCAAAACTTCAAACAACACCGAGAAGTAACTCATTCTTAAACTTGGAGCACCAAAGTAAACGTACGAACCCCAAAGAATAAACCAGGTGTTGGATTTGTGCAAGATTGGGAAGGTTAGGGATGGATAAGCTATGGTATACCACTTTGGGGAAATAAAATTTAGTCATCAATGACTCACGCTTCAAATGGGGCACATGCATTAAAAAAATATGCCTTGAGAACTTTCAAGCTTATTACAGTTCCCTGAAAAGGAATTACATGTATCCCACACATGGGGAACGAGAATTGCTTTCCTTAAATACATCTTTCTTAAATGGTAAATGGATAACCGAATGCTACAGCAACTAATGGTAACCTTTTAATGGATAGAATGCACTTTCACGTCAATTTGTTTACATTTATTATATTTCAACATTCATTACAAGCAGTCAAGCACATCCCACATGTCCCATGCTACCACTCAATCAAGTAAAGAGACATAACATGTCAAATGATCTATAGTAAACACATCGCAACAAAATTGAATCAGAGACACGTCAGGCTACAGAAACGCATTCAACCTGACGTTTTCAGTGTGGAGATGTAGCAGGACTTGCTCAGAAACCTTTGTCATCATTGTGAAGCCGTTATTTTGGATAAGAACCAGTTGAACATATCTGACAGCTAAGTGGTCGTATGGGCTAGGCTTCTGTACTGGTAAGTGGTGAGGTGTGGGTTCAAATCCTGCTCATGTTTTTTTTCCTGTTAAACAACTCTTGAATTAGAAAATCCAAGCTTTTCGGGAATGTTTCAAGAGGCCACTGATGAGGCCAAGGCTAGAATTCTACTCAAGTGAACATTAGCACACATGTTAAGGAGAATACACAAGAAAATGTGGATTCGTAATTTAAGAATCCACACTTGCAAGTGTATTCTCTGACTTAAACCATGCCATCAAAAGAAGTATTGTCGCTAACTCTCTGGTTTAGTGGAGATGAAAAGCCCATTTGGGCATAATCTTCATTAAGGGGAATTTTCGAGGATCTTACATAAGCAAGCTCTGGATTAGTGTTGTAAAAAATGAATAACCATGGATTTGTTATTGTTACAATTTTGGCAAGATTAAAACTGTTAATTACTCAGTTTGATTGTGTAAAGGAAATTTGCATAATGGTGTGTTTCTGTAAAGAATGTCTATCACCATACCTGAACAACCAAGTAGCACAAGTCACGTTGTATGACCACACCTTCACATCAATATGGATAATTCAGATGATGATTAGTTTTGACTCATAACACTATTTGCATTGACAGTGGAGAATCTCATTGTGCAAATCTTGAATAATTTTCTGAAGAAAGTTCCCTAAAGACCTCTTACTAATGCTCCTTCGTAGTTCCAAATCCACACTTTTTATCCAATATAAAATATTTGTAGTTCCCAATCCACAGTTTTAACAATGGTGTTGTCATAGCAATGGTTTAAGTTTAACTAGGTACCTGCAAATGTGCCAACCCTATGGCATGTACATGTATGGTAAATGATTAACTTCTCCAAAATTCAATTGCAACCTGAAGTGACATTGTTTTCCAAATGGTACCTTCGAGAGACACTTTGGCATTGGGGAAACACTGGGCATTAGGCATGTTAGGGAGACATTTGAATGTCTCCCCAATGTTTTAACTAACATGTCTAGAAGGAATTTTTGTAGTCAAAAGTGTAGTATAATTGAAAAGTTTTGGTTTGGGGGAAGTTTTTAGAATTTGGGTTATGGAAGGGTTTTTGTCCGTGCCCAAGTCTATGGGAATGTTTCCCTAAACATGCTAAAGACACAATTTCGGTTTCTGCAAATATCACTTGTAACATATGAAACTTTTTAGGAAAGGGTAAATTTCAGCCCTGAGAGAAATTTAATGCTCCCTGCATGCAAGTCAGTAACTCTTGGAACAAAACAGCGAATGACTCATGAAGACTAATTGCCTTTCTTGATTCACATAATGTTGAAAAATGACCTCATAAGATCTGGCCATTAAACTTACTTGTCCTGGTGTAGCTTGGGTTTAACAAGCAGATTATTTTTTTATCTGACATGTCTGATATCAAAAATGAGTTTTGACGCCAACCGTGGTCAACATTGCTTGCACAGCTGTCTGTTTTGTTGCAAAACCAACGAATTCTATCGACACAAACAGCAGTTAACAGTAATTTATTGTGTAAATGACAGTTTTAAAGTAAACATTCATTAAAAGAGAAATAACAGAATACAACTTCCCAATGCGTGACACCAGTAAATAACTTGATCAATGATACAATAAAGGCATGAGAACTCATCGCAAAATAAAAATTGATAGACACTGACTTGAACCTGCTTTCTATCATCAAATATCTATTGAAAACTATTGTCCATTATAAACTGTACATCAAGACTAATGTAAATCCAACAGATGGTTTGCTCGTTCAAATGTTTGCAATGAGTGACCACGTGTTTGTGGGAGTGTGACAGTTTATGCTACTCTGGGTGATACCACTTGTTGTAAATACTGCCCTTAACCATGACAATTATCATGGAAACACGGGAAAAGGCAAACAATGGACCATCCCTATGGCATTAACTCAGCTGACGAGCTGTTTGTGGACTTGTGTTTGCTTATTAATTAACCTACATGTACATGCACAGAGCTCTGTCATAACCCAACGGCCATCTCAAACTTCCAGGAGTCAATTACATGTATCAAGGAGGTTTTCAGTTGCGTATTTCATTTCAAAGTGACTGAAACTGCAGGCCATAAGAGATGATTCTGAGGTGGATGCAAATTGGTATGTGTATGGTTTAATTTAATTCATTAATCTTGTTGTTTGCTAACATGATCTGACATTAAACTATTCTTGTGGCATCACACTATTGTTGTAAGTGTGGATTGTTATCACTACAGTTTACTGCAGATTCATCACTACAGTTTACTGCAGATTCATGGCAAATCTACAGCAAACTGTAGATTCATAACGAACCACAGATACCCCATGGATTCCAGATTTTTGTAAATTTATGATTATTGCACTGAGGAAATGAGGTCAAAATGGAAAACACCCCCCCAAAAAAAAAATTGTTGCAAATTAGTACAAGCTAGAAGATTTGAAGGTATTTTGTGTCAAGAAAATGTTGCTATGAAGACATGACTTGACTTGCTTTTGGTAGTGAGACATTAACCTAACTATACTGACGCCTTCCATTCACTGTTCATTGACTAAATGTGTACCCGTGAGTAAGTTTACGAATTTACACTCATTCAAAAACACGGAGAGTGGGGTGATGCATGGGACTCATTTGAATAAACCTTTGTTATTTTGAGAGAAAAAAAACTGCGTAAGTCAGTACTTTCCTCGCCTTCCACCACTGTGACCCGGGTTCGAATTCTGCCTGGGTCAGTATGTGGAGTGGGTTTTCAGTCCCCACCTGATTCCCTGGGTTTCCCCAGACTATTCTTCTGGGGTTTTCCTCCCACCTCTAAAACTGTAATTTCTTCTCATTGTCTCCTCTCTACAAGTTTCTTCAGGCTTGCGAGCTTTGAGGAATCCTTGGTTTCAGTATCAGAAATTAATAATAAATATTATAATAATAAGAATAGACTCGGAACTGCTGATTCGCGCAGGTATACATGAATCTACAGTTCCTCGTCCATTCTCGATAAACTAATGAGAATTTGTTTTAAGATTTCAATTCAATTTGCATCTTCGCAATCCTGCTGTCGCTGCTAACGTCAAAAGCTTTTTAATACAATTTATCTGATATTGAATAATCAGTAAAAAGGAGAAAATCAGATACCTTGTGTTCCATATCTCAGCCTAGAAAATATTGGCAATTTGAGGGGGGTTCCATTTATTCAGCAACTACCTGTAATTTTCCATTTTAAAACAAGGCATTCCCTGAAAATGTGTACTTTAATTCAGTATGACCATACTGCGCCTTTTACAATTTTTCTCTCAATATTAGCAAGGGAAAACTGGGTAGAATTTGTATTCCATTTATCCCTGGATTGAATCAGAAAAGTTTTTTTTTAAACAAATTAGGGGACAAGACGACATATTTCACTTATACCACTAGTAGATAAAAAATAAATTATGGGGATTTCATGGCAAAGGTAGAAGTTGGTAGAGGTGCCAATTTGAAAAGATGCATATGGAAACAAATGAATATCGGTTGAACTGTTTCCTGTTGTGACATGTACATGTATATATCCAGGATCATGAACGTTAATTGGTAGATTGGGCACAGTTCACCATGTCACGATTTGGACAAATTGTCTACTACAGGTAATGCTTTTCTGAATTTGTAATTGCAGGACAGCGTGGTTGATTCTACCCATGATGGGATCAAGTATAATGTCCAGCCAGTGCAGTGAACAAGACACATTCAACATTAGTGAGGAGAAAGTACCTTGGTGGCTTCATACTACTACAGACAGGGTCTTCTTCACCATTGTGATTCCCATTATTCTTGGTTTGGGCGTCATCACAAACCTGTCTTTTCTCTTCGTCATCTACCGCACCCCTAGAATCAGATCCGACACCAGCATATACTTGACTCACTTGGCACTTGCTGATCTGACTTTTCTGACCTTACAAGCTTTTAAAGATATTTGGGGCTACATGGCATCACCCGTTGCATCCACCACTCCCTTTGGCAACTCGGCCAGTTGCTGTTGTTATTTTGTAATTGTTAATACTGCATTCTTCGCAGCCATTGCTTTGGTGACTGTAGTGACATACGACCGATATCTTGCCATTTGCCACCCCTTGAAGCAACTTAAGAGACGAGGGCGGCGACAGACCTACCGCATGGTGGCAATCTGCTGGCTGGTAGGGTTACTATTTTGTGTCAGTATACTGCCTATTGAAGCAATTTTCAAGCAGCAATGCTTGCGATGGCCAGATAATGATGCATACGCAGAGCTTCCATTGACAACTGCACACTGCGGTACCATACAACCTTGGGTCGAATACTACGCTGATCCACTGCAGCATATCCCATGGATCTTTGCCATGGGCGCAAATGTGTTCATGTGTGTCCGGATAATACACACGTTGCACAAACGTAGGAACATAAGTGGCAGAATCGGACAAGTCCGGAAGGCGCAATGGGCTAGAAACCAAATGGCCAAAATGCCGATTGTTAACGGACTGGTGTTTTTCACTTGCCAAGTCCCATATGCTGTTGTGAATCTCTCTGAATGGATCTGTATGTTGGCCAATATCCCTGATCCTTTTTCCAGCTCTGTGTGGCGGGAAGCAGTTTGGATGTCTTACATCCCTACACTTATTAACTGCGCTGTTAATCCGTTAATCTATGGAGTGTTTAATACACAATATCGAGCTGCCTTTGTCCAAGCGTTTCAGTGCAAAGGGAGATCACGTTCACAAGTTCCTTTACTGTCTTCTGCACATGATAGCAAAGATGCTACTGCAAGTCCTTTGAATATTATCACAAACAATAAAACAGAGGAAACTCGGCTGTGAAATCAATTTGTTCCAGCTCATGTTTGCCAACTTAATAAAGTAAAGTTAGATATGTCACATGGATAATATATTTTTAGATGCTTTAGTAGAACAAATATTTGAAGAAAGTTTTAACCCTAACTCCCTAGGCCTTTTTGCTAGGATGTAGCCTCAATCCTGCAAAATCCTCCGCTATTTCTTGAATATGGTCCATGGAGGGGTGACCACTGCCTGAATCCTGCAAAATCCTCCGGCTATGACTGTAAATAGGCTGAGGCAGAGGCAGTGACATCCTGGAGCAGTGCGGAGGATGTCAAGTATAATCAAGGACTAAATTTATGCACGGCTGAGCATAAACAATACAAGGTCCGGCCCAAGACCTTGACACAGTGCGTACTCCGAAATCAGCAACCCACTTTTGCCATGTAACCTCAATCCTGCAAAGTCCTCCAATTTGCAAAAAGGATTTTGGAGGATTCAGGGCGGTTAGGGTTAATTAAAGCAAACTTAATAACAATAACCAAAACAAAATCTGTGATCATGCCCCCCCCCCAAAAAAAGAGGACTCAAATAAGTTTAAAAAAAAAAATGTTAGGTGAGTTTAAAACTAGAACAGCACCACCCCAAAAAATATATGTTTAACTCAATGTGTCAGGTAGTGTTGCATTAAGTATTACTGAATGTATTGGGACAAAAAGGACCATTTTCCTTTGAATAATCTTCCTGTATTCGAGTAGTTCGGCTTGCTGATAATGCCTCTCTTAAGACAAATTGGAAAATGAAACTTGTTGATTTTAGGCCATTTTTCAATTTGTAAATCAAATTTTATTCACTATCTAGACTTACCTAAGATGTAGACTATTTATAGAATAATTCCATAATGATGTGAAGAAGCCATCAACTTTGTTGTTAATGCTTTGTACAATGTTGTTTCTCCCCGATACTTACGCAAGTTGTACAAAATGTATATCTTATATTGCACGCAGAGTTATTGGATGCACATATTGTTTGTGTGTTATTTGCTTTTTACAAACAAGTTAATGATGTACTTTGCTAATGCAGCTGTGATTTCAGTATCGGGGTGGGTGATTCGGTAGTTTGAGTCCCATATATCCCTTGAATGTATTGAGTATTATTGAATAAAAACCAGTGTTGTAATACTCATACTCAGTACTCGTACTCGAGTACTATTTTTGAAGTACTCGTACTCGTATTCGTACTCGAATGTCAAAGTACTCGTACTCGAAATGATGGTACTCGTACTCGGGTAGCAAAGTACTCGTTCTCGACATGTCGAAATTGTACTCGATCAATAAAGTACTCGTACTCGAATAGCAGTACTCGGGGGAGGTGGTATAGTTTGACTTACTATGGCCTTATTTTATTGATACTTTCAGATTGAAATGGTTGATTGGCTTGTGGAGAAATCGAAATTTCCTGATTTTCCTCTGTGCAAGTCCGGACAAACACATTAACAGCTACCGGTAGCCGTGAGTGGGTCTGTATACCAGTCTGACTGGGCCTGGGCCATTTACGTTCAATGAACCATTTGCCGTATGGCTGTATTCGGAAATGCGAGTACTCGTACTCGTACTTGTACTCGGAAGGACACGTACTCGTACTCGGAAGTACAAGAACTCGTACTCAGAAGTACAAGTACTCGTACTTGTACTCGGCAACCTAAGTACTCGGCAATACTCGGTACTCAGAAAAAAGTACTTGACTACAACACTGATGAAAACAGATGAAATCTTACTGTGTCATATTCCATATCAGTGCCGGCTTGACTAGGGGCAAGTCTACCATCATCACTGTCAACTTGAGACATGGCATCTTGAAATTCATCATCATCATCGTCATCGTCATCCTCATCATCATCATCATTGTCATCTTCATCCTGTGGAGGAATAGAAGTCAGCATTAAATACATGCTTGATATATCGTGTGCTTGGATACTGTAATTTCATTGGTTTATAATGGCCACGTGTCCAGTCTAACACTGCGTTTCATAAGTAAACACCATTTTACCGGTATATCTCTGCACTGCTTATAAATTGCACGCATTGCACGCTTGTGTAGGGCCTGCCCCTGCACTGTCTCATGTCTGGTAAGCAAGCTTGCAGCAGTCAAAGGTTACAATGTAGTGATTTAATTTAATCTTGCAAAGTAAAATACAAGTATTTATCTTTTTGACTTATTGGCACCATATACCGGGTGAATCAAAAAAAGCAGAACCCAAACCCCAAACAATATATTTCATATTTAACAAAATATGTAGCACCAAAAATAATAATGACTGGAAAGCCAATTTCAAAAGCTACTTTTACAACATGTTTCAGATGAAAAAATCACTGAAATTGCTCAATCCGTTCAAAGAATATCACAATTTAAACGCAATGACCCTAAAACCTGTCTCGTCCAAAAAATAAATTTATTGTGTGTTTTGACTGTTTGGAACAACAAAGAAAATGACACAGAATACTTGTTTCAACAACTGTCACCAACTGTAGTACACAATATTTTGATTAACAACCCTGGTTAGGCAAACAATATGATTTATAAAATCTACTTTTTGAAAAGACGGGCCTTCAAAAGGACTGTGTTGCATATTGTTAACGTTTAAACTAAGATCTCATCGCTGGTGATGTTTGAAGACAATTGTGATGACAATTGTTGAAATTGCATTTTTGGACGAGACAGGTTTTAGGGTCATTGTGTTTAAATGGTGATAATCTTTGAACGGATTGACCAATTTCAGTAATTTTTTCATCTAAAAGTAGCTTGTGAAATTGGCTTATTGTTTTTGGTGCTACATTTTTTTTTAAATATGAAATATACTATTGGGGGTTTGGGTTCCGCTTTTTTGACTCACCCTGTACATGTAACAAAACAATCATTGACTGCTGTGATGTGGGTTATGTCGTTTTCAACCCCCTTGGGGCGCATAGCACACTTGGCCCGCCGCTTGGGTGTTAAAAACAACATTTCCCACATCACAACAGTCAACAATTGTTAAATGTTAACACATCTTTTCAATTTTTTGTTTTGTGATTGGGAAAACAACTGGATCAGTTTAACAGATTTATAGAACTAAGAAAATGGTGAGCCCATTCCGTAAATAAAAACGGATTTAATTTAACAAGATTTCTTTTTATTTTGTCATCGATGAGTGGATGGAGCAATTACAATATATGCTCTAATGAGATAGTTTAAGGAATAGGGACCGACGAGCAGCCGTAATAGATCGATTTTATTCAGGATATGTAGAAGCAGGGTAAGCCTTAAGGATTTTTTTTTGTATAGCAAAACTGCTATGCAAATTTTGATTTGCATAGCAGTTTACCAATTTTGCATAGCAGTTTTGTTATACTCAAATTTAGCCTCGGCTTTGCAATTACTATTTACCTGTCAGTGTCAGACTGTACAAATTACAAAGCACTAAGAAGTACTAACTTACGTTAAGCTGTGAACTTAATGACTCATCAGTTGTCTGTTTATTTCAGGAGCTGCATGCTTGCTGGAATAACTTTCGAGTGAAAAAGCAATTTATTAACCCGGGCGGCCGGGCCATTCCTGGCCCCGGGTCTAGATCCGCCTGCCAATTATTGGCAGTATTTGCCTTGATACCGGTAGTTTTCGTGAGTAGCCATGTTTTCATCAATATGCTACACAGCGCACAAACGACAACACAGCTGGGATTTTGACGTTTTAGTTCCCACGAATCCCACGTGCGTATCAAGTGAATTAATTGAAGGGGTAAACCCGTTTTCCGTGTCGGCAAAATGTTTAAGATAAACCGACAAATATCTAAAGAATAGTGATGAGAAAAGGGCTCGATTTACCCGGGTGCACGCATGTAGATTTTAGCTTGGGCACGCTTTTTTACTGAGCATGCACGACGTGCATGTAACTTTTTTAGCCACCAAAATACTCATTTCATGCATATATTTACCAGTGAGCGAGAATAAGAATAAAGTTTGTTGAATACTTGACCAGATAGTGTACAAACGTATTATTTCTTTTATAAATCCATAAATTATTCCTCGCACAGTCGCAGCAGATTCAAAGTACGAGGTAAAATCTCGACGTACGTCCCGCAAACTCCTCCGATCATGCACGTGATTTACCACGTGATACATGCTGTGGATAATTTGGTATCGCACTGACGCTCCGGGCATTCCTTATGTCCGGATCAAAAGCGCGATTCCAAATTATTAGCTGCGTTTATCACGTGGTCTCGTTATCAGACGCCGCCTGTTTACAAACTAAACACGTACAGATTGTATACAGCTGAACAAAATTGACGTTCTGTTTCAGTATTTAAGCTTAACTAAATCAAAACATGATGGATGTTTACCATGTCCGATAGTTGTGGAATTCAGTGGACCGAAATTTGGTGGCAAGTACACTTTGTGTCAACTTTTCATGATCAAAATGTTGTATAGCAGTTTTGCGATGCACTTTAAAAATTGCGTCGCAGTCGGCCTCGAATGTGTCGCAAATTGCGATGCGATACCGCTTATTGCGGACCCTGTGTAGAAGGTGTGGTGGCACAGAATGTGTGCAATTAACATTTCAACTGAATTTTCACAAAACCACTGTCATTATGAGGAGCACTGGATGAAATTCGTAACAAAAGCAGCTGTCATAACGAACTGACACATTCAAATTTGAACAGCCTGTTAAATTTTTTCACCAACTCAGACAGCACACACTGTACAAATTTGATCAAGTGTATTTGTGGTTATTTTTCAGACACTAATGGCAACAATATGCATCTGAGCTCGGAAATACAGGATGAAACTGGTTCACAAGTTTCTATAAATATAAGTAATGTTTTGCATTTTGTACTACTGACAAAATTCATGTAATGAATCCATACTGATGTAACCCTTTAATATGACACAGATTCCCTCTTTCTTTTTGACCTTGAAACAGGTAATTTTTTTTTTTTTTTTTTTTTAGAATTCCCTTTAATGCTCACTCGTTAAAGAGTTTTTACTTGATTAAATATTTTTTGAGTACTTTTAATTATGTTCATGTCAGTTAATAAGCTTTTTATGTATTTTCATTAGTGCAAATACCAATATCGTCATTGGCGTCGCGAGCGAGGGAGGGGGCAAGGGAGGGGGCGCTTGTCCCCCCTCCCCCCCCCCCAGAAAAGCATAAGAAAATTTTTAAAGAGAAAAAAAAAACCAACAACACAGAAAAAAAAAATAGGCGGAAAGTCATATTGCTGCTAATTTAATGGGGGGGGGGGGGGGGGGGAATGTCCCTGCCCCCCTCAAAACTGATAAATGGAGAATGTGTTGGGAAATACAGAAATTTTTTGGGACAAATATTTTTTGCCCCCTCTAGAAAAAACGCCCATGAGTATCGTATACATAAAAAATGATCTATTATTATTAAAATGATGCAGATAACTTCTACCCAACCTTAATTCCATTATAATTGTAGGAATAACAGCAGTTCGGTTTAACTCACCGATGTTTGGTCTTCATGATCACTGTCAATAATCCAAGCTGCCTGGTATTCAGAGGTTCCTTTCGGTACTCGCTTTTTGGTCGTGGTGGTGTTGGCTTCTTTTAAAGCAGCTGCAGGGGTCCAATACAAGATTGAAGGTCAAAGTTCAAAGGGTGACAATAATTTTGGTACAAGGTGTTGGGCTTTCGTTTGTACCCATCACTTTTTACTAAGGCAATAAATGTGTGCTTGGCTGGCATTAAATACTATGTTTAAGACCCGTTGGAGTCTGGATGCTGATAATTACCTGAGCCGAGGCGATGGTAATCGGCTCAGGTAATTATCAGAACCAGACTCCAACTGGTCTTAAAACATAGTGTTTAATACCTACCAAGATCATATTTATTCCTTTTCATAATTCCTATTCCTTTTCGGTCAATTAATCAAAACTTTCGGTCCAAAAATCAAAACAAGTCAAAAATTTAAAATTTCCAACAATTTTGTTCAACAATTTCACTCCATGTTTTTCAAAACACCCCTCTAGCTAAATAATCGAGTGTCCAGCTTGCGAGTAAGACATAAAGAACTCCTTTTATCGTACGTACTGCGCAATGTCACACAGATGCAGCTGTGACGAGTGCATTGTGAATTTAGGACTGCAAAATACTGACTCACTGGTACTATTGCCCATGCCTACGTGAGGATTGTGCACGTCCAACCAATAAAATGGTAAAAGGCACTGGATTTCTTGGGAGTCCAAATTTCATGTGACACTGGAAAAGTGTTTAAGACCAGCTAACCATGTCTTTATCATGCGTTTAAGACTAGCCTTGGACGGACTCTCAATCAACGAGAATGGGTAAATTGTCTTAGGTATTTATGAATGCAACTTAAAACAAACGTCTTAGGTTATATAGTGGAGTCTCAACCATTTTAAAGTTCTGTCCACGGATCACAAAAAAGATGTGCGTTCTTTCAGCAAAACGAACACGATTCACACACATCCCTATGTGATTTGTTTTCATTTTGCTGAAGGAACACTTACCTTCTTGTGATCCGTGGACAGAACTTTAAAACTGTGGTTGCGTTTAAAACTCTGTAACTTTAAAAGTACATGAGTGATTTGAATGATTCTTGTACTAAAAGCAAGCTTGTGAATTGGGCTTTCATATCCTAGTTTTGAAAGTGCTACATGCAGAACTTCACTAAAACAATAGTCCCGACATTTGGATTTTGCTTTTTTTGACACACCTTGTATGGCAAAAGTGAGTCACTTTTTAGGCTCCCAATATGGCCACTGCTGCGCGGAACACAGACAATAGCTGAAAACAGGACTTATGGGCTCTGTGCATAAGTACCCCCTCAACAGGGAGAGACATTGGAACGCATTGCCGAAGATGCCTGACGCTCACGTGAAGACGAAGTGGGTTTGTGCACATTCAGAATGAACTCAGTCAAGAAATACGCGCAAGCCAGTGCGCGCATCGGTGTGTCCCGTCCATGGGGCTCTCGAAAGTGGTGAAAAGGCACCCTCTTTTGTCTGCGCACAGAACCCATACAGACCAAGACTTGATGGAGATTTTGATGGGTTTCAGTCCCCCCCCCCCCCCCCCAGTGTACCTTCTGCTTGGGCTAGTTCTTCCTCTGTTGGCCAGGTCTGTTCTCCTTCCATGGGATCCGGGATTGCCTCACTGTCTAGGCTCTCCTGCATGGAAGGATTGGCTCGTCCTAAGACTACCACACCCTGCTCCATGGGATTGGCATCATCATCCTTGGACAAAATACAAAAATGCATTTATTTCTGTATCCTTTACTGGATCCCTGATGCAAGTGTAATGAGAGGAAACAGGAGGGGAATGTGTTTTAGATGTTTGAGGTGAAATTCTGGAAAGCAAAATTCAAGGTAAACTTTACATATTGTTTTGTATAATGAAAGGTTTTTTTTATGTATTCATGTATTCTTTCTGCTCTTAGTTTGACAAAGACTTTAATAAAAATATCGGTAGATTCTGCCTATCGCCGTTTGCGAGTTAGCCACGCCCCTTGGACAACCCTATGAAGATTTTGCACACTAAGTTTTGTTGTCTCAAATTGTGCGCGTTCTGCGTCCACTTGTATATCATGCAATTGAACAATATTTCACAAGCTGCATGGACGCGATTCTAACGCGATAGGTCAATATTCTAGTAAGCCTGTGAATGACAACACTGTTTATTAATTTGAGAGACATTACAGTTGCATACCCCATGCTCTTTAAACAAAAAAAAATCAAATTTTTTATTTGAATGTTGGTTGTTACGAAAAAATACTTTTGGGCATCTGCAACCTTCTGAAAAATGGCCTTCACTTGTGCACAATCAACCCACCCTAAGAGAGCCGAATTATTGTCCGGCAGTCAATAATTTGAGTTATGTGAAGAAATCATTCAATGACCCATAGTCAGTGAATTCCTTCCTTCTATGTCTCATTCAAAAGTGAATAACTTTTATATTGCTGGGGAAATAGCTGTTGAAAAGCAAATCTATTTTTCCAGGTGAAACTCGACAATAGCACGGGAATACATCTTTAAAATCTATTTTTATACAGTATTCAACACTTCAGCTGATGCTGATGTACATTGTAATAAGTGTATACAAAATGTAATTAAAAATTTTCCAACCATATTTGTTAGTGTAAATTTTGTAATCGCACAACTAAATAACAACTCCAATATATACGGATTGAAAATCATCAGCAAAATAGGGAGGGTAAAGCAGGATATCAGTGAAAAACTGACAAAACAGTTTTAATGATAAAGATGATTGTATCTTTACGGAGGTAAATTTTGGAAAATATCTCCAAAAATAATTTCTATCTTTATATATTATTGGAAAGGATGTGAGTGTTTTTTTTGTGAATGTGAGTGAAACTTGAATCAAAATTACCGCTTCCATGCTGTCTGATTCTTTGGGCTTTTTCTTTGGTGCCCTAGAGGTCAGAGGGCAAGGGTCGGGTGTCACATCGATCTGACTCATCTGGAAAGACCCAAGCCCAGGTAAATGGACCAGACCATTCACTGACAGGGGAGAACCACGTAGGAATCCTGTCACCTTCAGAGTTCCTACAGCTTCCTGATAGGGAACACACAGAAATGTAAACAATGAAAAACAGGTTTATATATGATTGGTGGACAGCATTATCACTCTTATTTACTTTGCAGCGAATTCCCCTATCGATGATTTTGGTTGATTCAAGAAATTATAACAAAGAAGACAGTTTCAAGTATTTAACAGCTGATTATCTGTATGAAATAGTTGAGCCAGATCACTAAAGCTATAATAAATCCAAAGACTTAAATATCATCACCGCAAGCAAAAAGTTAAAAGTTGCTTTGAAAAGACCCTTATTATGCTTCAACAACCTGCACACTCATCATTACTTGTGATGCTACACTGTGTGAGTGACCCATTGTTTCTTAACCTTAACCTTCCCAAATCCTCCAAATTTCTCTTTGCAAAATGGAGGACTTTGTAGGATTGAGGCTATATGGCAAATATGTGTGGCTGATTTTGGAGGATGTACTGTGTCAAGGTCTTTAGCTGGACCGTGTGTTTTTATGCTCAGCAGTGCATAAAGTTAGGCCTAGATTGAACTTAAAATCCACTGCACTGCTCCAGGATGTCACTGGCTCTGCCTCAACATATTGACAGTGATTGCTGGAGGATTTTGCAGGATTGAGGCAGAGGTCAACCCTCCAAGGACCAAACTCAAAAAAATAACGGATGATTTTCGAGGATTGAGGCTGTATGCAATTTTTACATGGAGGCAGTTTGAGGATTTCGCGGGATTGTCGTTGCATCCTAGCAAAAAAGCCGAGGGAGTTAGGGTTAAACATTTATTGCAGCCATTGTCATTTAAAATGTATTATCCATTGGACAAAGTTACCTTGGCTTGCAGTGCTCCATGAATTTGACCCCTTGTGTCAGATGACCAGGCCAAAGTTGACCTAACATTATGGTAATTGCAGAACACTCTCGTCTTGACAGCAACTTGTATCACTTTTTAATCACAAAGCTCAAGAAGCAGCATAATCTGGGCTTCCAATTTTGGTCTTTTTGGAGGGACCTTACACAAACTAGCTTCTCAGTAAAAGTGTATCTATATGATTTTGGCGAGCTTTAATAACAACAGAGTACAACATTCACAAGCAGGCTTAAAAGGGGAGGGCAGGTTTTCAACAAAGGTCATTTTCATAAAATGCCGAACAATGTGAGAAAAAAAAGACCTTATCTAGATTTACAGGCAGAATGTATATTTACTGAAAAAAGTGTAATGAAAAGGCAGATCTTAACATTCCATAGCATGTGAATTCAAAGACAGTTTGACGAAAAAATTTACAACCTAATGAAAGCCACTGACCTGGTCTTGATTGGGTTCAAAGTTCACAGTTCTTGCGAGAAGGTGAGGTCTGACGTCCCTCCATTTAATGGGCCTCAGACGTTGCTCGGTCATGTGACGTAGCAACAGCAAACCCTCTTGTTCTGTGTCGAATGTGTAGAGTTTTTCATCTGCAAACCTGGTTCCCCAAAATAAATCAATAGTTTGTGCATTAAATCATCAATTCATAGCATTCTGCATAGTAACACAACTACACACCGCAGAAAGAAAACAAAGTCCCCATTCATTGGAGGGGTCATATATTTGAATCTGGTCATCTTATGATGCCATTTATAGGCCTTTGGGAAATTTTGTCAGCTAAATTTTGATACCCTGTTTGCTACCAAAGACTGTAAATGGTCGAAGATTGACAACGGTTCATGAAAAATGATGCAGTTTGAAAATTACGCGAGGAGAAATTGTTAAGTGCAAACACACATGCCCGTATAATTGGCCCCTGTTGACTGCACAGTGCCCGAACAAAGCGCAGGTAATTCAATTTGCGTGCTCCCATGCATGCAAGCACTGTGCGATTGATATTCCCTGCCGTTTGTTTTGGGCAGTGTAACATTGTCACGCAGTAATTTCCATTCGTGTACTCTTTAAATTTGCAACTTTTCACACTGTATCATTTTTCATAAACCATTGCCAATGATGAACGATTACAGTCTTTGGTAGCACACAGATTATCAAAGTGTAGCTAACAACATTCCCTAAAGGTCTATTAAAAATGATGACCACTCCAATGAGTGTGGACTTTCTTTTCTTGCAGTGTTTAGTTTTGGCTACATGCTTAACTAAAGACAGCACTTTGGAACTAATACCTTTTCAACCAGCCAATTTTTTTTATAAAATCAACATACTATATCTACACAACTTTTAATGAGGTTTCCACAAACAAAATTCAGAACAAACTATAAGGTATTAAACCATTGCTATGACGTCACACTATTGTTAAAAGTGTGGATTCGGAACTACGAATGTGTTATGCTGGTCACAAAGTGTGGATTCGGAATGACGAATCTTTAGCAAAGTGTGGATTCGGAACTACGAATCTGCTACGCTGGTCACAAAGTGTGGATTTGGAATGAAGAATCTTTAGTAAAGTGTGGCCACACTTGGAACACGTCAGACAATTGTTCTCCATAATGAGCATTAATAGGATCGTATGCATGAAAACTTTCCTTCCGAAATTACCAATGCATCTTCACTGTTAAATTCTCCGCCGTCACTACAAAACCTACTTCGAGTCAGAAAGAAATCATTTCCGCCGTCACTACAAAACCTACTTCGAGTCAGAAAGAAATCATCCGCTGTCACTACAAAACCTACTTCGAGTCAGAAAGAAATCATCGTCTGAACTATCCATATGTCGACGGAAGGAGCTGGGAAAAATGTTGCAACCTGACGCCACTTTTTTCTTCATATATCATCTAAATGAAGGTCACTCATTGCAAAAATGATGATAAGACATGAATCTGGGACTGAGAAATATTTCCAATTTTGTTAGGAAATACTTAGAAAATGTTCCTGACTCTCCATAGACTTTGTACACAATCGCGGAAGTGGCGTCAGGTTGCAATAGTCTTTTCATCTCCACTCACTGTTAATGCCAATACTTTTTTTGACGCAATGGTTTAAATCGAAGAATACACTTGCAAGTGTGGATTCTTAATTTACGAATCCACACTTTCTCGTGTATTCTCCTTAACAGAATGAATTGATAAACTCACCTCCTCTCAACTGTTTTCTGAAGAACTTTCTTGGCTTCGTTTCGCTTCTTGATGGGAATTTTATCTAAACCCTAGAGAACACAAATTAACAAGATTTAAATCAATAGATCATATTTGTTGACAAATTATATTTGTTGACAATTGATAAATGTTGGATAGAGTCTACAAACTGTGGTTCCGAGATTGTTTATAAGAAGCTTGTTTCATCCAAGCACACTCCGAATCATCAGTTTTCATGAGACTTCACATCAAACAGGTTTTCTCTAGGCACCCTGCTAAAAGCAATAGCAATGAAAACCATTCTAAATGCAACAAGGTGCATCAGTGGATTCTGTTGTATTGTGAGGTGAGCTAATGACACACCAACAATGGCACTATGCAGTTACCCTGCCAAATGCAACATGAAACAATGGATTCTCGTTGCACCAGTCTCGACACTATGGTCCTGAACCCTGCTATATAATGCAACAGTATCCAACAGGGTTGCCTAGCCTACTATTAAAATGCAACAACATGCAAAAACACATGGCACTTGAGTTGACTGCTAAATGCAACGGTGTGCAGCTACTGCTTTACCATCTAATGCATTCTGTTGCATTTATGGTTAGGGTGAACTTAATTGCAGCTTTAAAGATCAGTCAAACCGATGGTATCTACTCACCCTTGTGACCACCGTTGTGGCAGGCAGCCCTTGGGAGAAGAGACAGGATAGACAGAGGTCCCCCCACATATCCCAGCATTCCGAGGGTGAGACAACACACAGGAGGGAGTCAGCCACCTTGGCTGCATCCAGTATGGAGGTCAGGTCAGCCGGAGGGGTCAGAAAGGTCACGCGATGCTTGAACCTCGGGATACTGAAAGGTTATCAAATTCAACATCGTCTTTATATTACTAAATGCACTATTAGGAAGACACCTAGTCATAATTTTCTCGATAATAGGGAGACACCAATTAATAGGGAGACACATAACTGTCTCCCTAATGGCACAACCCCCTTTAGAGGCAAAATGTTGACGTCGCAACTGAGTTATATTTGTTGCTCGTGGTCTAATTAGTACAAATACTGAATTTCGTGAAAAAAGGACAAGGGAATATTGGGTTAGGGCACATTTAAGTTCGACAAATTGTGTGCACAAGTCTATGGGAGAGTCTCCCTATTGCCCCATTACCGGTAATTGTTATGTTTATTTCATTAGATGAATAAATGTACTGGGACAAAATAAAGACCACCTACATGTATTAGTAGAAATTTCTGTTGCAATTTGGACGTTTAAAAAAAATTAAAATAAAGTAACATGTTTCTCCATAATCATACCTGAGGTCACTGATGTTTTCATCGTTTCTTGGTGATTGGACAGAGGTTTCATCACATGATTGAAGTTGCTCCACCAATCCCTTGACATCGCAGGCTGAGTGTAAGCCAATCACAGCCTTTCGTATGTATCCAGAAAAAAATACCGTTAACCCACAATAGCCACTGTACTACATTGTATATTACATTTTATAACACCTCACCCACAGATTCTGTGTCTTGATTGGCCGAGAGCGAGTCACATGTTACTTTCTAATTTTGCTATCTATCTGTGCACGGCCAAAAGTACTATGCGCATAGCAACCAAAGTACTATACCATTAGCAACCAAAGTACTATTTCCACGGCGCGGTATTTGTGTGCAAATGCATGCTGGTGTGCGCGTTGCGCGTTGTGCGTAGCGCGTATTATTGCAAAGAGAGCGCGCCGCAGACTTGGGTTCAAACATTTTGTGAAGGGGTAGTTTTTAAGAGAGAAATACATTTTCCACCAATTTTGTATTGAAATTGAAGTTTATTTCAACTGTGTTCAGATTTAAATAATTAAAAATATTAAAATCAAGCAGAATCTGTGGGTGAAGTGTTATAAAACAAATATTGAATGCTTTATCTCGTGGTGAAGTAAAACTACACCACTCGAAGCATTCAATATTTGTATAGTATTTATTTCCTGAAGAATCCATGCAACCATATAGTTCTTGGGCAGTTTGAGGGTGGCACAGGGAAAACAGGCAAGGCGGTTTGGGATGATACAAGGTCTAATGGATGAAATAAAAGGTCTTATAATGTGTACCAATGAAATGACATAATGGTCATATTTGTTTTGGCCATGCTGTGCTGAGTTTGGTCATGCTGGTCACATCTCTCATTGACAACTGATAGCAGAGAGGAATCACATATAGGATCTTATGATCCTAGGGTGCTAACAAATTTTGACTGACAATTTTTCCAGTGCCTAGAACATGTAGAAAGATCGAAATACATGAATTTTTTTTGATGAAGTAGTTTCCAAATACAGGATTAAATGATTCAAAAATATGTCTGATGTTAATATCACTAGTTTTGCTTCAGCATCAAACCTTTCCTGCCTTTTAACTGTAACCCCCCATGGTGTGTGAAAAAAATCATATTCAAATTATGCCGGCCTCAGGTTGCCCTGCGATTTGCTTGTACTGCTACGGAACTGTCGGCATCAAGCAAAAAAAGGCATGTGCCTGTCACCAGTCACTAAACTGAGAAATCGTGTGATTATCGTGGTACAAGCGGTATCTCAACACAAAATAATCACAATCATGCTCAGGTCACCAATGACGGGACAACAATTTACAACAAAATTACATTATCTGGATGCACGCATGACTTCAAAAAAGTCAACTACGATTGATCGTCTGTTGCGAACACGTTCTGTTGAAATTGAAGTTGAAATTTTTCTACTTCTGGGACTGTCAATTTGTTTTTGCCGATCATCTTAATAATGTTGTCATAGTTGCACTTAGGTCACAACAAAATAGGCGACTGATATGTTCCCGATGGTCGTACCTCAGGAACAGCTTGATCCTGAAAGTCAGTCACCTAATGTTTTCTTTAGAGGATTTAGAGGATTCAAGACTGTTAGGGTTAATATTAACAGTGTGCATTGACCAATTACATGTAGATCATGATTTAGGGTCAGGTGATCACAACAGCTTGGTCAAACTCAGTCACAAGCGCTGTGAGAAATGCACTAACACCAAAGGTGGGTGGGGCTGATGGCCAAAACTGGAACGATCCATTACAATTTGCTGGTTCTGAAGTTGGCTAGACCATAGTGCCTCACAAAACCTGCATCTAGGGACAAGTTCTGCTAACTGGTCTTACCACAAGATGGGGTGCACTGTCCCGACCACCAATACTGCGTTTCTTGGCTAATACTTCCTCACGTTTGTGCTGTCTTCTCTGCTGGGCCTGTGCAAAAGATAACAATCACTTAACCAAATAATAGTTCAAACATTTATTGTGTTCTTTTACATTTGAACCTTATGTCACAAAAGTCACCAGAACAATTGCTCTTAAAAAAATAAAATGCAAAAATCATTTGGACTGCAGCCATCTTTGAGATGTGTGCTTTTGTTCAACAGTGATACGCATGAGAATACCTCTTCTGAATTCATTAATGAATTAACATAACAAAACACACCTCCAAGATGGCGGCTGAATGCAATCAATCTATAACTGAGAAATGCAACCCAGCAAAGAGGGATTTTAGAAAGAGGGGCATAAATATATTTGTGATGAACCCGTTATCTATGACATTTATAATAATGATTTCTTCAGTATTCTTCCTTACTTGGTGTCTCCTGTTAACTTTGCTGACTTCATGTCTGTTTTTCTTTGATTGGGTCTTGATGCTCACACGACCTGTGAGAAATGAAATGAGGGTTGAGTAAAATGTTGCAAGGTACAGATGCTACGAAATAGTAAAGCCACAGTCATGTACATGTGTTAGCGTCTGATTCAATGCCATGTTCATGTATTGGTTCTAATGGAGTCATTGCAAAGGTATCCAACCATGGATTCTCTATACAAGGATAAACGACTTCCTTAAATTTCTGGTTAGATGCGCGATACCGCACTTGGGCATCATGAGTGCACGTGCCTCGGCATGCAACTTTCAGTGGTCAAAATTCTATCAGGACGCACGCATTGTTCTTCATGTTCTACGCGTTGTTGTTCTATGCGTGGACGCGGCACATCACGCATGCAGACAAACTGTTCTGTTCATTTTGTACACAAGCTCAGATGAGTCATTTATCCTTGTGTAGAGGATCCGTGATCAAACCAACTCGACCATCTGCTTACTCGACTCAAACCAACTTGACCGTTTGCCAACTCGTCAGTTGTGCCAACTCGACTGCTGTGCGTTCAAGCCATCTGTTGCACAACTTGTCTGTTGCACAACTCGTTTGTATACAACATTGTATACAGGGGGGGAAGTGGTCTGTCTTGCGCCTCTGGAACGTTGGTCGTGTACAAGCATGTGCTGCGTAGTGTTGTTTGATGGGTAAAATGGACAGGTTACAGGGCTGAGAATTTGCCGGGTCAGTCGCGATAAAAAGCGTGTGCTGAAGAATCTCACTTCTAAACCATAGTGTACCAGACCGTGAGCACCCCCATTTGATTTTATCATATGCCTATTCACGACAATACTCTTGGTTGCAGAATATAATATCAAGGCCCAACTAGGCAACTAGACAATTCCAATTATTCGAGTTTGGTAAAAGATATAAATCAATAACTAAACTTTTGTGGATTGTTTTTTCCTTTGTTAACGGCCGAGTTGACTCCATGTTTTGAGCCAAGTTGTACAACAGATGAGTTGGCAAACAGTCAATTTAGCAAAACAGTCAAGTTGGCAAAACAGTCAAGTTGGCAAACGGTCACGTGTTGAAACAATATTATACCCCCAATCTTTGGATATATTATGTAGAAAACATGGTGGGGTTTAATTTTCATCCAAGTTCATCTCAAGGTCGGGCGATCCAAATTCAAGGTAGAAGGTCACAAGGTCATCATACTTCAAATAACTCCGACATGAAAAAATAATGGTCAATTTGGATTTCTTAAAAGAAACCAAGTTTAACAAATTTGGCCCACAAGTTATTGAAATATGGTCATTTGAAAATTGGCAGCCACGCCCATTTTGACCAAAATTGCCAAACAATGGCGGAGTAAGGAAGAATTTTGCAACCTGACGCTACTTCAGCGGTTGTGTACAAAGTCTATGGAGAGTCAAGAAAATTGCATTTCCTAAAGTATTTCCTAACAAAATTGAAAATATTTTTCAGTCCCAGACTCATTTCTTATCATCATTATGCAATTACTGACCTTCATTGAGATGATGTATGAAGAAAAAGGCAGCGTCAGGTTGCAACATTCTTTCCGGAGGAGGTGGGGGGGGGGGTAGGGGGATGGGGGGCATATATCCCCCTAGTCCAAGTAGCTTGGACCCAACTTATCGCCTTTTTAACATTCAGACATGGTCTGGTGATAGTAGGATCCAAGCTACATGTATTATCGGTCGACACAATTTTGTTCTTGACCCCAAAACCCAACATTGCCCCCCAAAAACATCAAATTTCACCCTCAAAATAGCCCACAAATTACTAGATATGCCACCTGAGGTACACACTTTTAGACATTGATGATTAAGATGGTTGTACTGAAGTTTACTTACGATCTGAATGAAAAGTAAAATTCGTTGGTCCCCGTATCCCGAGTGCGATTCCGTTACCGAGCGCAATGCATCGATTATGATAATCTTAATGAGTAGGCCTAAGGCCTATAATAAATACATTTTGAACGATAATAGGGAGTCCAGATATGGGCAGCTTTTATGGGGGGAAACCTGTGTTTACTGATCCAGTCTTCTCATTATCATAATCGATGCATCGTGCATGGTAACGGAAACGCACTCGGTATACAGGGACCATCGAATGAACATGCATGACCACATCGCATTGTTCAAACATGAGTCGAAAATTTAACGTGTTCACAGTCGATCGCGAGGGGAGCTCTTGGAATTGAACGGGAAATTTCACTTTTCATCCCAATCATAAGTAAACTTTAGTACCTCAATCTTAATCATCAATCTCTACTTGTACCTCAGCCTCAGGTGGCGTATATAGAGGCCATTTTGAGCATGTTGAGCATGTTGAGGGTGAAATCTGATGTTTTTGTTGGACAATGTTGTGTTTTTGGGTCAATAACAAACTTGTGTCGACCGATCCCGATTGATGCGGTTAAGCTTGGATCCTACTAATTGCCTGACCATATCCGAATGCTTAAAGTAAAAAGGCGATAAGTTGGGTCCAAGTAAAGTTGCCAAGTTACTCGGACTAGTAATAATAGTATTATCCCCCACTTTAGACTGGGGTGGGCTATTGAATCATCCCCCCCCCCCCCCACACACACTTTTGCATCAGGCATGCAACTGTACATTCTCAAAAAAGAAGAAAATCCAAAATTCAGAAGACTTTGTACAGTGTTTTTCTATTTTGAATGGCTGAAATGGGAATAAAAAAAGAGGAAATCAGCTGCTCGGTAGTCCGAGTAACTTGGACCCAACTTATCGCCTTTTTAAAAATTTGGACATGGTCTGGCGATAGTAAGGTCCAAGCTAATACCGCGACCTAGACAACACAGTCCCAAAAACCAACATTTTCCAACAAAAAACATCAGATTTCACCTTCAAAACGGCCTCCAAATTACTAGATATGCCACCTGAGGTACAAGTAGACATCGATAATTAAGATGGTTGTACTGAAGTTTACTTACGATCCAGAAAAAAGTGAAATTTTCCGTTCATTTCGGAGAGCTCCCCTCGCGATCTTGAACACGTTAAATTTCTGATCGTGTTTAATGTTTGAACGACGCGATTTCTTCTACATGCCCAGCGTACATTCGATGGTCCCCGTATCCCGTGTGCGATTCCGTTACCGAGCGCGCGCGATGCATCGATTATGATAATGAGTAGACTGGATCACGTTTGTAAACACATGTGCATTTCAAACGATAACAGGGAGTCGGGAACTACATGTAGCGCAGCTTTTATGGCGGGTACCAGTTCAAGCTGGTTCCCGATTCCCTTTTACAGTTCGAAATGCACAAGTATGTGTTTACAAACGTGACTCATTATCATAATCGATGCATCGCGCGCGCTCGGTAACGGAATCGCACACGGGATACAGGGACCATTGAATGTACGCTGGTCATGTAGAAGAAATCGCGTCGTTCAAACATTAAACACGATCAGAAATTTAACGTGTTCAAGATTGCGAGGGGAGCTATCCGAAATGAACGGAAAATTTCACTTTTTTCTGGATCGTAAGTAAACTTCAGTACAACCATCTTAATTATCGATGTCTACTTGTACCTCAGGTGGCATATCTAGTAATTTGGAGGCCGTTTTGAAGGTGAAATCTGATGTTTTTTGTTGGAAAATGTTGGTTTTTGGGACTGTTTTGTCTAGGTCGCGGTATTAGCTTGGACCTTACTATCGCCAGACCATGTCCAAATTTTTAAAAAGGCGATAAGTTGAGTAAAGTTACTCGGACTAGCTGATCGGAGGAAAATTTACATGACAGTTATGCATGCTGAGAAAAAAAAATGCGGATTTTGAGGTATTTTTACTACCCAACTACCCAACAACCAAAACACGGCCGGGCAATTTTCGGTTTTTGGTCATCCCCCCCCCCCCCCCCCCCCACTACCGCGCCGGCACAGTCACAGATTTACGCCACTGCAATTTGCAAATGATGGTAATTGGAATGTTTCAACTGTTCATGCAAATGAGACCAATTTTGAGAGCTCACCTTTCCCTTGTGTCTCGATTCTTCCCTTACTGCGATGTCGACCTGTTTTATGCGTCTTATTTTGCTGTTTAAATGGCCCTGACCTGTGTGTTTCTTGTTCGCTGTTCACAGCCATCTTGCAAAATCACACACACGTGCATACGAATAGGGCGCCACCAAGTGGTGAACCACACCATCGCCAGCGCAAAATGCATGAGATTGCAGGTCAACTCGCCCCCTGGCAGACTCGACCCTTACTGACTCGCGCCTTACCGACTCGCCCCTGACCGACTCGCCACTGACCGACTCGCCTCCTAGCCGACTCGCCCCCTGACCGACTTGCCCCCTGGAGCCAAATTATTCAAACGACATTTCAAATGATTTCTGGTACAATAACAATAATTATTATAATAAATGGTAATAATAACCAATAATAAAAAGGTCACGCATGAAAATAAAATAATCCCTTTCCGCAAGAGAAGAGGGTAAATCACGTTCAAATAAGCTTTGTTATCTGAGTTTCGGTTTTGATTCTCAAAGTTGAGCCTCAGCTCCTCCTATAACATTTGAAGAACACCAAACAAATAACTGTTTTTTTTTATTTTCGCAATATACATCCTTAATTCTAAAAATACTTTTTAATGAAACTGAGGACCTAAATTTGAGATTTACAAACGGTGAACGCGGTACATGCCGCGCACCCGCAGTCACCATGAACGGACCGCGAAATAGACCGGCTGCTACGCGCGATAGGCCCCGGGCACTCCGCGAATACCGGTATAGCTGTGCTAATGTGTTTCCAACCCAAATTCTTCATAAAAGATCAATAGTTTCTTGCATTTGTACCGGAAATCCTTCAAAAGTGGCGTTTGAATAATTTGGACCATTGGGTTTCATGCTACGATTGGGCAATGTGTTCCCGCACTCATTTTTTTTTTCAAGATATCATTGTGATGAGATTATGCACGCAGTATATTCCACCAGATACAGAACCAGGATAAAATGGCCGGTTTCGAAGAACGCTCCATTTTTTGTAAACTTGGTACCAGCCCAGCCCCCCCCCCCCCCCCCCCACCACCACCATTTGATTTTACGGAAGCCAAGTGTCCGGTGAAAAAAACATGTCGACATCAAGTTCAGCACGGATGTGCCCCCCCCCCCAAAAAAAAAACTGGATACGCTGCTACACCAACGGAAGATGCCTTTTATTGAGCAAGTGCCCCGGTGATGCGACTGTAACCGGTCAGTCCAAAAATTCAACCCCCAAAAGTGGGTGCAGTACATTTCGTTTTCGTCCTTCACAACTGATTTAAACAGGCAATTTTTTTCAACTCAAGTTGATCAGTATGAAACTGTGCCACCCCTCTAAGTAAGTCTCGTGACCAAAATGTAATCGCCCATCGGGATTACGTCATTAGCATTCTATCCGATTCTCATTTCTAACCCAGGCTTGCGCTGAATGCACATTATGCAAATAACGCGTTTAGAAGATTTCCACTCAGACTCCAGCCCTATTGTTACATTCATGCCTCGCTGATCACCATGGTACAGCGACCTAGCGTGCACGGGCTTTATCTTAAGCTGTTGTTTCGGTTCTGGGCTAGGCCTTCATTACTGTCGTTGTGCTCCTCACGCTCACTGCATGCAACTCATTACACTGTTCAAAATTATCATTTTGGCTCGTATAAAATTATTGTTTATTTTTATTGAACGTGCACATTGTGTCCAATTTATATTGTATTAACAAAGACATCGTTACCCTTACTCCAAGATCAACACCAAGAGGGGCAATGTCTTCAAGAGTAGAAAGAGGTACGTTACATGTCTCTGATGATTGTAGAATATAATCTTGCATAGGAATTCATCTCACACGTGCAGTGACATTGTGTTCGCACGTATAACATAACATTTGCATAGGAAATCGACAAGATACGTGCAGTGACATTGCGTTCGCACGCATAATGTAAACTTTGCATAGGAATCCATCTCACACGTGCAGTGACATTGCATTCGCACGTTTAATTTGCATGGAAACATAGATACAGAACAAAAAGACTAGATCGGCAGCGCGTCCACACGCGCGGACTTGCATGGAGGGTCACGTGCTGGAGGAAAGATACAAATAATGCGCGAAAACGTGACGAACGCAACGCCGTTTAAGCGCACAGTGCCCCATTATCACTAACAAGGGGGCGAATCGCGTAAATAGTCGGTGCGTATTTCTTGCTTCGCGCGCGTTGAGCTTGGTCACGGTGCTGGAGGAAAGATACATTTTAGCTCCATTACTTGACGTTAATTTGTTGCGCGTCCACAAGACACAATAAAAAAAGGCGGAGATTTATCGCACAATGAATGGGCGCGTGTGGACGCGCTGGCGATCTAGTCTTTCTATTCTATATCTATGCATAGAAATTCGAAAGACGCGTGCAGTGACATTACGTTCGCACGTTTGTAAATAAAATGGGGCGTGGCTATAGGCTCCGTTAAGCCAAAGCAGGTTAGATATAAAGTTTGAGACTGCAACTGGCCGGCCAGGAATTGTTTTCTGGCTGAGCGGATAAATTACTTCATTTCAAGGCAGTAAAATGCTTTAATTTTTTTAGGAAGCTCTGGTAAAATTAGAGAGTTTTGTCACCTGAAACAGAGAACTCCTTAAAGGGAATATACAACATTTGCAAACATCGAAAAATAAAACTACCAAGTTTTTACGAAATACCTTACTAGGATGTTGGTAACTTTGTGACAGTCTCAAGCATCTTGTAAAATTATGGCACCTGGTGTGAAGTCATTTTCAAGAAAATTGTTATTTTGTATACATTTCCAACGGTGGTCGGCCGACCAGCGTTGGAAAAACCTAACTATTCTTCAACTACTGCTCCAAATTTCCATTTTTTTAGTCCAAATGTTAGTGCTTTTGGGTACATGTTCATGAACGGGTGCAGGCCGGCTAGACTGGTTCCCTTGCCTTACAATTTTCCATCATCTATAAATTGATCCATTTTATCTTTTGTGGAGTCAGGAAACCAGACTACTTGAACATTTTTGTTTTTCTTGGTTTGTCCAACCTTTTCGAACACAAAACTTCAAAAATGTCAGTGTATCAATACTTGATCTATTATACTAACCCCTCAAATAGTTCATTTCTAAAAATTACAGCAAAAGCCAATGATTTTACATTCCCTTTAAATTTCATTGGATGTTAAAAAAATGTTTACATGGAAGATAATTACAGCAGAATTAAGGTTGAACGAAAATGATTATTTTATTCAATAATAATGCAATGCCAATAGGAATTTGTCACGTGCATTGACTGTGTGTTCCCACGTGTGTTAATTTGCAAATAGGAATTTATAAAATACGTGCAGTAACATTGCGTTCGCACGTTGAGTATAACATTTGCATAGAAATTCGTCTGAAATATGCAGTGACATTGTGTTCGCACGTGGGGAGAAAATACAATTTCGAAAGAATTCGTCAGACACGTGCAGTGACATTGTGTTCGCACGTGAGTTAATTTGCATAGGAATTTGATACGTGCAGCGACATTGCATTCGCACGTGGAACAGTTGAAGGGTAGCATTCCAGTGGATTTTTTTTTTTCAAATTGTTGTCTCTGAATAATTAAACTCGCTTATTTACACCAGTATTTTCAATGATAAACCTGTGACAGTGTCTCCTTCATTGTCACATTGACTTGCAGGTCTTATGTAACTCCCTTTCTGGAGAGGGTTAAAAGACGTTCTCCACCTCAGTCTCAGAAACTAAAAAATAAATTGAAACAATATAAAACCTAATCAACATTCTGGGCAAAACGTTGGTGCAAGTGATGCAAACAATTAATTAGTTTTTTTTGTAGGTCAAGTTGGGAGGAGTGCAGACGCTGCAGGCGTGCATTATGCAGCATCCGCAAAGCAAAGCAGCTGCTGGATCTGTAGGAGTGTTAGGATAATGTTGTAGGCATTTAAATTCGGCGAAATATTCTCATCCGCGTTTAGAAACCTCCGCACCGCGTTCTATCGCTTTTCCGTTCGACAATAAGGCATATTCATTGGAAATGTTCGGCAAACTCGTGTTGTTTTTTGTTGTTGTTTTTTGGCTAGACCGGAGACGGTTTGGTACGAAGACCGTGAAAGGACATGGGAGTTATTATTTTTTTTCATTTTCATTATACTATTACGTATGTGTTATTGTCACGTACGTACGTAACTCACGCACGTACTTGAATATTATCACGTACGTAGGTAATATTGTCACGTAGGGCCCACGTGATAATTATTACGTACGTAGGGCCCACGTGATAATTATTAAGTACGTATACACAACGTATACTCGTTTAAGGATACACGTATTATCACTTACATATGCAATACATGTACGTACGTAATATGTACTTAATTTATCAGGTATGTACGCAATAATAATACTAATATTGCGCTAGTACGTAATATTATATTATCACTCGCATGTATGTGATAAATTAAATGTATCACGTACGTACGTTGTGATTGTCATATGTAAAGTAGTAGGCCCTAAATAAGAACAATATTATGTTCATCTCCTCTTGGTCTTCGTACCTTCGTACCCACGTACCCGCGTATCCGCATATCCGCATATCCGCGTACCTGCGTAATCGCGCGATTTCGTGTACCATACTTCGAAAATCTAGGGAACTGTTTAGCAAAGTGCAATGAACAGTGTTAGGGTAAATGAAGCAAACGAAAATTAGGGAGCAAGCATAGCCCGCTGCGAGCATGCGCACATTGAGCCTGCAGGCAGTACAATGGGGAGTTTTAGAAGTTTTCTAAACAAAAACAAAAAACAAAAAAAGTATAGGCCTAACACTAACTTAATGCAAACGAAAATCAGTCTAATGAATAACACTGTCCCCTAAACTTGAAAGTACTGGTGTAGTTTATTTTATTTTATCTATTAAGAAACTTCACTTGCAAATTTAAAGTCGATTTTGTAATTGATTGAGAGTCATTTTGTGATGTTCTATCGAGCAACTGGAATGCTGCCCTCTATACGGACATGGGCTGGTACTTTGCTCAACTCAAAACAATTATTAAACAAAGTTAGTCAAACAACTACAGAAAGTGGCAATGCTTGGTGCGTTGTTCACCAACGACGATATAATTTCTTTATGACTGTCTAAAATGTTCAAGAGCAAACAAGATTCATAAATTCTAGGCCATCGGCAATTGACAGTGACCATGCCTGGTGCAGTGTCACTTGTAAGGGATACCCTCTTCGGTGCACATTAGTAGCGCCTATTTCCAAGAGGCCCCTTCCTTCAGAAAAACTTGAACATTAAAACTTAAACCGTTTAACAAAAACACGGAAGGACGTTACTACTTAAATAGCCATACAGAGAAAACTCTTGGTTAATAATTAACGCTAATTCCTAAATGAGCTCTCTGTTAAGGTGACATACACGCTCTTATAGTAACACTAAAAGGTCAAAAAATCTGGGATTAACAGCGTCTGTAAAAGCGCCGCATTGTCTATACTTCGCTAGTCTGTGAGCAGTGAGGGCACAGTTGACAGTTGACCATATTTTAATGATCGTAGTAAAATCAAAAGTCATAACTTTGGTTAATTATACTTTGCATAAATTTATATAAAAGACATTTTTATTCTGTGAAGAGCTTTCAAGCTCGGTTCATTATTAAGTATTTAAAGATAAACTTTTCTGTGAGTTAAAAAAAATGCTTACAGAGAGAATGACTTTTGGGAGAAAAAACTCAAAAGTAGATTGTATTTTGTTTCATTGTAAATGTTGCATGTTTGATTTTTTGCCTTAGTGTGCATTGCTCTCTGTGTGGTGTGATTATTTTTAATGGTATCCGTCATGTTGTCTCTGACAATAGACAAAATTAAATGTTTTTAATTTTTTTACCTTTTACTGTAATACCTACCCGGATATTTACTTGACTACGCGTATGACGAAAACTGAAAACAAAATTCAAATCGGTCTAAAATTAATTGTAGCAAAAATCACATCGTAAGCGAATATTTTTCCGAAAAATAAAATCACTCCGCTTTCTACGTGTAGGCCTACACGCTAGGAAAATGATGAAAATAACGCGGGGAAAACATCACAGCGTTAGTGAGAGTTAAAATACCCGAAATCAGTATTATTTTTCTTGCCACAAAGTAAACAAAATGTGTTATGGAAATTACAAATAAAAATTACGAAAATAACAAAGTAAACAAAATGTGTTATGGAAATTACAAATAAAAATTACGAAAATAACGGCATAGAAAATAATCATCTTAAACGAGAGAAGTAAATACATGTACTTGTAAATTGGTGCTAATTTCTAAACTTCGATGCCTTTCAAAATTTGGCCACAGAAAAAATACCGGTTCTACATTGCCTCAAAAAGTCGGAAAGCGAATTTTGGCAAACGGTGGAAAAATGACGGTAGCAAAAGAAAATGAAATTGACGAAATTACGAGAAAAACAATCACACCATAATGAACAAAATATCTGTTTAAGAAAATGACTAAATTTCAGTTATATACAGCGGCATTTCAAATATATCAAAATTGTTGGCATTGTCGAGAGAAGTGCCTTCAAAAAAACCTAATTGCGCCCCCCCCCCTCCCCCCTCAAAAAAAGTACATTGTGAAAGGTACAACTTATTGGCAACCTACCATTATCGGCGTCGGCACATGTTCGTGTGCATTATGACAAAAAGGTCATGTCTGTTTTAAAAAAGTAAATAGTGGAAACATGGGTAGAATCGTTTAGTTTTTATTTGGTAACAGTGGCCTTATTACAGGTAGGCTTAGACATAATGCTTTGGAATGTTTCCCTTCAGTAACAAATGGGCTAGGCCCAGTGTTTTCGTAACCCTGTTCACTTAGGAAAGAGTTGCAGCTTTCATCAAAGAAACTGACGATCTAAAAGTTGAGACTGCATGGATGAGCTAGGCTGCTTTGTCTGGACGAAAATGAACCCTCCAAGGCTCCAACAGCCTAATCACACAGAAACTCGAGGAACCGGAAGCAGGGAGGAGGACCGACAGATGAACGGATGACCTGCTTGCTGGGCTACCCATTACTGATTCTTGAGGTTAGGTTACATGTTGGCCTCCTCTTTGCAGGATCAATCAAGTCACAGAACTCATCAAAATGGGCGATTTGACTATGTTATAATGTTCTTCCACAAAGAACGAGTTCTTGGTAGCCGTCTTTGCTTAGTGGGGTTAATTCAATGTTTTCTTTCCCCTTTCTAGCCCTGGAACAAATACAGCTCAATAATTCAAATGATTTCTTTCGTATCCTTTCAGAAAACTGAGGACCACTGACTGATGAGGGAATTGCTCTACTGAGATTGATGAGCCTGCCTCAAGACATCGTCGGGGCTCCATCAGCCTTATCACACGGAAACTCGAGGAACCGGAAGCAGGGAGGAGGACCGACAGATGAGCGGATGACCTGCTTGCTGGGCTACCCATTACTGATTCTTGAGGTTAGTTTACATGTTGGCCTCCTCTTTGCAGGATCAATCAAGTCACAGAACTCATCAAAATGGGCGATTTAACTCTGTTATAACGTTCTTCCACAAAGAACGAGTTCTTGGTAGCGGGCTTTGCTTAGACGGGTTAATTCAATGTTTTCTTTCCCCTTTCTAGCCCTGGAACAAAAACAGCTCAATAATTCAAATGATTTCTTTCGTATCCTTTCAGAAAACTGAGGACCACTGACTGATGAGGGAATTGCTCTACTGAGATTGATGAGCCTGCCTCAAGACATCGTCAGGGCTCCATCAGCCTTATCAAACAGAAACTCGAGGAACCGGAAGCAGGGAGGAGGATCGACAGATGAACGGATGACCTGCTTGTTGGGCTTCCCATTCCTGATTATTAGGTTAGTTTACATGTAGGCCCCCTCTTAACAGGAACAATCAAGTCACAGAACTAATTTAAATGGGCGATCTGACTCTGTTATTATGTTAGTCCACAAACGAGTTCTGGTAGCAGGGCTTTGCTTTGTGGGGTTAATTCAATGTTTTCTTTCCCCTTTCGAGCCCTGGCATGAATACAGCTCATTAATTCAAATGTTTCCTTTCGTTATTTGAATCCTTTCAGCAAAGTGAGGACCACTGACTGATGAGGATGAGCCTGCCTCAAGACATCGTCAGGGCTCCGACAGCCTCATTAAACAGAAACTCGAGGAACCGGAAGAAGGGAGGAGGACCGACAGATGAACGGATGACCTGCTTGCTGGGCTTCCCATTACTAATTCTTGAGGTTAGTTTTCAGTTACATGTACCTAAAGAATAAGCAGAAACAAGTAATCAAAATGGGTGATCTGGCGCTCTTCTATGTTCTCCACAAATAAAGAGTGCTGGTTGTGGGGCACTGCTTTGTGGGGTTAATTCGAACATTTCTCTCCCCCCCCCTTGCTCTACCTTTCAGATATTTCTTAATAATAAATCGGATATTTTCTTTCATTTGAATCTTTTTACAGACGTGAGGACCACTGACTGGTGAGGGAATTGCCCTATGATGGATGGGCCTGCCTCAAGCTGGGAGGACAGACGGTTGACTGACACTGCCTGCTTGGTTGGCCATTACCGATTCCTGAGGTATGTTTACTTGAAAAGAGACCAGGGATATGTAGGCCTACACTTAAATTTGTTATTCCTTTAATACTATGTCACCTCTTACGATGCTTGATTTCCTCTTTAAATATTAATTCTCAATTTTGTTAGTTTACTCTTTTTGTCATGTTTTAGAAGAGGAGGAACGCCAAGCTTGGATGAGACTGGAAAATTACGAAGCTGCTATCTGGACAAGGATGCCCTCATCAGATCCTTTCCAATTTGCGGAATATTGGATCAAAAATCAGACTGCATATTATTTTGCAATATTATAAAACATAGAAACGACGAAAATACGAATTCTGGAAACAAAAATCAAATCGGTCCAAATTAAATTACAACGAAAATCACACAGTACGTGGAGTTTCTTCTCGAAGCACGGCACTCTGTTTCTACAGGTAGCTACAGGAAAATTACAAAAAATACACCGAAAATCAACGCGACATATAAGTGAAGTGACGAAACATAGTTTGCACGGCTAAAAAATCACAGCGTTAGTGAGAGAAATAATACTTGATATCAGTGTTATTTTTCTTACCTACAAAGTAAAAAAAAATCGATTGCGGAAGAACCAAATTAAAGAGACGAAAATCACGGTAAGAAAGATTAACAGCGGCAGCGAAAGAAATAAATATTTGAAAATCGGTAATTTTCTAAACTTCTAGGCCCTATGCCATGATGCAAAAATTTGCTAAAAAAATTTCAAATTATAATCTGCAGCCACTTCCGGTACGGTACTACACTGCTAAAAAAAGTCGGAAAGCGAATTTTGGTAAACGGTGGGGAAAATGACGGCAGGAAAAACGTTTTAGAAAATGACGGAAATTAAGGAACAACTCTTGTATCGATGTAAAGAAAATGACTGAATTTCAATTAAAGCAGCATGTTAAAGGCATTCCTCAAGTTCTAGGCCTACACCACATCTTTTAAGTATTATTCGTCGGCGAAAATAACTGCAATTGGGACATTGTCAAGAAGTTTCCCTTCAAAAAGGCCAAAAATAGCCAGGTTATGCATGTGAAAGGGTACAACTTAAGTGTAATCAACAAAGCGATAGGGAAAATGGCTGTATAAGACATGCGACATATTTACTATCGCATGCGACATTTCTTCGTGTTTTGTAAAGGTTTAAACTTAATCTACATCATTTATGTGAGTCCGATTTGGAAAGATCGGCAGGGATACATGTTTTCATCAAGTATATATTTCTCCTTTGAGTTACTCATTTGGTTGTCTTACTTTGACCTTTGATAACGTACAAGGTCGACAGCGCTGTTCGCATGTAAAAGGGTACAACCTAAGTGTAATCAACAAAGCGATAGGGAAAATGGCTGTATAAGACATGCGACATATTTACTATCGCATGCGACATTTCTTCGTGTTTTTGTAAAGGTTTAAACTTAATCTACATCATTTATGTGAGTCCGATTTGGAAAGATCGGCAGGGATACATGTTTTCATCAAGTATATATTTCTCCTTTGAGTTACTCATTTGGTTGTCTTACTTTGACCTTTGATTCGTCTTTCATGTTCATGATGTTCTAGGTTTCCTCCATGTCTTTTGGTTGTTGTTGTTGATTTATGATTAATGAATAAAAGACATGAATTAATAAATAAGGTCGACAGTGCTGTTTTATTGAAGGGGAGAACACGAAAACCATAACGGAAAAAAAGCGTTGCAGTAGTTAAAGAGATCGGTCTAATATAGACTTTCCCGATCAAATCTTTGTGGGCTACGAGTATACCGTACTTAACGTAAATTTCAAAAGAAAGCATTTCAAGATATGCGACAGGTTTAGAGTTACATAGAAAACTACTATTTCCTTGTTGATTTTAGCCTACGTGTAACCCTCCTTCCGTATAGTACTATGTTCAATGTAAGTCCGATTTGGAAGGGATCGGCAAGGATTAAGATGGCATTTTGTCATCTTAATGTCACGTGAATTTCTTTTAATGGTTATTTATAGTGTGCGAGTTATATGCAGTTTCCAAAGCAACCTGCCATTATCAGCGTCGGCACATTATGACAAAGTAGTCGTGTCTGTTTTAAAAAGGCGGAATGGAAACATGGGTAGAATCGTTTGGTTTCCATTGGGTCCTACCCATGACCTGGTTATAGGTAGGCTTAGACATAATTATTGGCTACATTTGCAATGTTTCACTTCAGTAACAAATGGGCTAGGCCCAGTGTTTTTGTAACCCTGTTCACTTAGGAAAGAGTTGCAGCTTTCATCAAAGAAACTGATGATCTAAAAGTTGAGACTGCATGGATGAGCTAGGCTGCTTTGTCTGGACGAAAATGAACCCTCCAAGGCTCCAACAGCCTCATCACACAGAAACTCAGGAACCGGAAGCAGGAAGGAGGACCGACAGATGAACAGATGACCTACTTGCTGGGCTTCCAATTACTGATTCTGGAAGTTAGTTTACATGTAGGCTTCCTCTTAGTCACAGAGCTCAAAATTGGTGATTGGCACTTTTCTGTGTTCTTCCACAACGAGTGCTGGTATAGCGTTGTGTTGTTTTGTGGGGTAAAAAGTAATTTTGAATTCATTAAATTATTTATGCCTCTAAAATAATCTTAAACCGGATACTGCAAAAGACAGTTAACAATGGACAGTAATGGAAACTTGCTGAAAAATTATTGTAAGGGTAATGATTTGTCACTGGCTTTTTAGCAGTGACATGTCTGGGAGAATGGATGTTCCTTTGATCTGTCCTGGGTCATCCAAAATTATTGCATCAGTGAGTTAATAATTTCATACTCCTTACCTTTCATGCATTCAATTGGATCTTCTCGGTAAATTATAAACGAGGTCTCGCCTAAGGCTTTCTATTTGCTTTTTGTTCAGTTGACAATGGAGAATTTTGCTCTATAAATTTAATTTGATATTGAAAGTGCATTTTTAAGAAAACCAATTTAAGTCATAAGAGTTTTGAAAGATTTCAAAAAGGATTAATTTATTGTTTAAAAACTGAAGAAATGTAACAAACTTTATTAAAATTTAACGTCTTTAACAAGACGTCGGTTTAACTAAAACTTGACTTTCTTTCCATTGTATATTTATTAGAAAACACAAGAACGTTTAATTTTTAGGAACATTTAAAGAATAAACTGTTCAGGAACTTCTATCCATCAAAATGCATTGCAACAGGTATGAGTGACACTCAAATTACATTTGTGTTTGTCCTTTTGTGATTTATTTCATTGCACTTTTTTACCTGTTATATTTTTACTTCGTATGCACAATTTTTTTTTCTTGGTGGTTTTGCATGTCTTTTCATTTTCTTATTAATAATTAACTAACCTCACAAAAGGATAAACGCAATATATATCGAGTGTTGAACTTGCCTGGCATCAAATATTTTTGTTCACATAATAGCTAAATTAGACAAAATATAGTCCTGAAATGTTTCAAAATAATCTAGGAATTTTTTTTTGGGGGGGGGGGCATTCCCAAGTTTTATCTCCCCTTTTTAAAATCTTATTTACAAAATGGCGAAATACACAAACCTGGCTCACTTTACCGTGTACAGTCATGTAGTCGTTGCTTATGTAATAATCATCTATATTATAAAGTGATTATTAATTTCTCAAATTTATTGGCCTTCTGCCCAACTTTTTCCCTCATTTGGAATCTTTTGTATTTGTTTGTATGAATTGGTTTAAATATTTGTATGTCAATAAGACTAAGGAGTTAAACAAAATAAATAAAACTTGAAAGATGTGAGACACTTGATATCATTGGAAGATTGTCAGTATTTTGCCTATTTTTGTTTTAGTTGTTGGCGGGGGAGGTCAAGCTACTACAAAAGTAACAAAACCCAGCTGAAATGACGTTTTATTATGTATGGTATTGGGGGCGGGGTGCGCACATAAAGGCACGTCAGGGAATATAAAATAATAAGGTGTTTTTGTAAGGGAAATCTTTACTCTTAAACGGAAATAAAAAAAATCTCCTAGGCTCCTAGGTTCTGCCTTTTAAAATTGTCCCAAAAAAAGGACCCGAGTTTGCATACGCCGGCCAAATCACAATTTGCATGCCCCCATGGGCTTTTAAAAAGAACTTTTGCAAATGGGAAAGACACTTTGGAAACAACCAATCAGTTTGAATATGCTTCATGAATTTCTGAATAAACGAGGACATTTTTAAACAGTAATTAATTACTCTTATTTTTCGATGTGGTGGTGGTGGGGGGGGGGTGGCGGGGGAGGGCTAGACAGAAGATATAATTTAGGAATGGCGTAATGAAACAGACAGCGGGCGCAATAATTTTGATAAGGGTTTCAAAAATTTCTACGCGAGTCGTTAATTTGCTTAAAAAGTGCCCCCCCCACACAATTTTTTTTATAAAAAACGAGCCGAGGATCATCTCCCTAGCTTTTGAGCTGTTATCTAAGAGCAGATTTGATAAAATTAGGGTCCAAAATGGGTCCTATTTGCACGATAAAATGTAGGGATGCCATTGGTAACTTTGGCAGTTTGCAGGCTCAGCATTACCGGCAGGCTTCAACCCCATTACGGACACACTCTCGCAAAATGTGGTCCGGTGTGACAGGTAATTCTTTCCCCCCTGATAAATGTGTCCCCCCCGGACACATTTACCAGCTCGTGACCCGGTAAATGTGTCCGGGGACACTTTTACCTAGGTAGATTTGTCCCCCTCCAGGTAAAAATGTCCCCCTGCCCATGGAGGAAGGAATTCCTTCCTCCATGCCCTGCCCAACGGTGAAAGTGTCCCCCTGGTAAATGTGTCCCCATGCAGCTGTGCAGTATATACTGAGAGCAGCATGCGTGTCGCGCGCGCGCCAGTACACGCTGCAAGATATGTGGCAGTGATTATCACATGTGTACATATGCGTCTCTTTCTACAATGGAAATTCATCCAATAGGAAATTTCGTTAGCGCTATGATGGGAACACAAACCAATCCAAGTAGGCGTTGTGTCGATGCGACGAGGGCCATCGCCATGCATCGCCGCTGTGTTGACCTATAATTGCGGTAGGATCGCGATAGGCACCGTACCCCGAATCGAAACATTGTGTTCACATAAAAAATTATCATATAATAGACCAAATTAAATATTTTTACATTCATGAAGGGCAGACTAAAAGTCCAAAATGTATACCTTGTAGAGTGAATTCACAAAACAATAAAGAGAACTGGCCTTCCGGGTTTCAAAAGAGGGGGACAAAAAAAAACCGGGGGGGGGGGACGACAGAATTACCTGGAGGGGGACATAAATACCTGGAGGGGGACATAATTAACGGGCCGGGGAGGACACTTTTACCTAGGTAATTCTGTCCCCAGGACACTTTTACCGGGGGACAGAATTACCTTCCACACCGGCAGCTTTCTATACAGAACCTCGTTGGCTCGGGGTTTTGTGCGTAAACCTTTTTGTGCGTAAATCAGTCAGCCGATCACTACGGAAGTGTATTAAGGACATGACCAAAAAAAAAAATGTCCGGCCCTCTATTTCGCCCGGGCGGATTACTAATTTGCCCGGGCGAATTATTATTTCGCCCGGGCGGATTACTATTTCGCCCGGACGGATTAGCATTTCGCCCAGGCGGATTACTATTCCGCCCGGGCGGATTACTATTTCGCCCGGGCGGATTACTATTTCGCCCGGGCGGATTACTATTTCGCCCGGGCGGATTACTAATTCGCCCGGGCGGATTACTAATTCGCCCGGGCGAATCCGGCCGCGGAGAATTAGTAATCTGCACGGGCGAATTAGTAGTCTGCCCGGGCGAATTAGTAGTCCGCCCGGGCGGAATAGTAATCCGCCCGGGCGGAATAGTAATCCGCCTGGGCGAAATGCTAATCCGTCCGGGCGAAATAGTAATCCGCCCGGGCGAAATAGTAATCCGCCCGGGCGAAATAGTAATCCGCCCGGGCGAAATAGTAATCCGCCCGGGCGAAATAGTAATCCGCCCGGGCGAAATAGTAATCCGCCCGGGCGAAATAGTAATCCGCCCGGGCGAAATAGTAATCCGCCCGGGTGAAGTAGTGGGCCTAAAAAATATTTTCAGTCATGTCCTAAATACGCTTCCGTAGTACGCGCTATATATTGACTTCGGCCAAACCGCAACTCCCATCATAAGGAATAAGTTAACCGGACCATTTTTTTCCCAAGAGTGTGTCTCTAATGTGTAAGGTGTTTAAATCTACAGTCCATCAATATAATGTAATTTGTACATTTTGTTCGTTTGAAGCAACAAAAGAGTTCAAAATCTAATGAAGGATACTGAGCAACTAACCTGATGAAGTTTCAGCTAAGCTTCAGCTGTACATTCCGAAAAAACAGCATTCTAAGATCTCAATTTCAAATCAAAAGTTACTGAATCATGTTTTGAATTGTTTTGAATTGCAGCTATACGCGGCGTCGCGCACTGATCCGACGAATTATAACAACCGCGCGCGCGTGTGCGTCGTTCCAATACTTGTGCGCGCTGCGCTGAATAACAAAACGAACTACTAATTTAAATTTTCCTACGGTGCTTCTTAAGAATCACCGTTGGAAATGCCTTCTTTCGTTGATTACTTCAAAATGACAGCTTCCCAGAAAGAATAATTTCAGAGGGAGTTTAGTCCCCTTATTACTATCTTTCAACCAAGTTTGTTTTTTAACAGTAATTACGCCAGTTACTTTTCGGATGGCTGCAAATGATGGACTATAGCTTTAATGGACCGATCCAGTAAGCACCGCCCCATGGTGTTCTGACCAATCACAGCCGTGATTTATGTCCGACATGCGCGCACAAAAGTCCGACATGTGTGCACGCGCGTATGATGCGCGCGGAAGAAAAATGCAGCGTGGCATTGGAGAGGAGCACGTGTTAATTTGCCCACGTGCGCAGTGGGCGGAGCTTACTGGATCGGTCCATTTTCCAGGGGGCGAGTCGGTCGGGGGCGAGTCGGCTAGGAAAGGCAAGTCGGCGAGGGGGCGAGTCGGCCACGGGGGGAGTCGGTCAGGGGGCGAGTCGGTCAGGAGGCGAGTCGGCCAGGGGGCGAGCTTGTAAGGGGCGAGTCGGTCAGGGGGCGAGTTGACCTGACACCGTGCATGAAATGGCAGCCAACATGTCTCAGACCCAGGTTCGTTCATGTATTTCTAACAATAACATTGTGCCCTGTTGAATCAGTGAGAGAATTAATGATAAAAGCTGACAAGTGAGAGAATTAATGATACAAAATCTTATGTAAAGGGGAAAGAATGTTGCAACCTGACGCCACTTCAGCGGCTGTGTACAAAGTCTATGGAGATTCAATCCTATTTGGTATTTCAGTGGATATTTTGCCGGAGACGGCAAACCTTCAGTAAACGTTAGTTTGCCGGATATAAATGCACTGAACATGCGCAGTTACTGTTGTTTTGTACTTGAACATTTTCCGGTCACAAATTTTAGTCTGGCTCCATGCCAATATTATCGTTGTATTTTTGTAATTACAAGATGGGAATCAGACCATTTTATAACTTTGGACTTTATTTCCCTTTAAAAAAAATCCTCCAGAGCCACAAATCTGAAAAAGAAAAATTAATACTCTGCAATAAAATGTTTTGAGACATTTTAAAATAATAAAAGAAGAATATTCTTATTAATTTGGGGATGGGAAAAAAAACCCTTAAAATTGTGGCGGGGATCAGGATTCGAACTCGGGACATCCTAGTCACTAGAGCCATTGCTTAACCATTGCACCGACTGTGCTACACAACTTTGGTGGGAATTTAATACATGTTATAATTCAGCCCTATCTTAAAGAGTACAGCGCCCTCTGTTGATATGGATTGCCGCCGGCAAACTTTTAGTAAACGTTAGTTTGCCGGCGTTACCTCCGGCAAAATATCCACTACCTATTTAAAATGTTTCTTCATTGACATCCAAGATTCATGCAGAACCACAATTGACACCAAATTTACATACTGCTAAAAAAACGTGTAAATGCATGACAATATTTTCTTTTGATTTTTGCTATTATTAATGATGTTCTTTTTAACATTCATTGCATTGCCACTTGTATTTTGATTATCTTAGTCTTCAGTCAGTTCTTCGCATCCAAGTCTTGAAGAAGCAACAAGAGTTTACAGAGATGTTGCAGCAGTACCTACTCCCGCAAAGGCTACTCTGCTCCAGACAAAAGAGGGCGCACTCTCTGTTATAACTGACTGGAGCCAACGAGATTTGGAGAGATCGGAGAAAGTGAGATTTCAGTCGGTCCACTTGGTTCTCCCAGGAGAGGGAAATAAGTTAGGAAGAGTTATCAACGCGGGACACTCTGCAGAGGTTAAGGCAGAGTAAGTGTCTATAATGTCGTGAGTCTTGTGAGAATCAAGATCTTGCTGTTTTAGATTCGTGTATATATTTTGAGCTGTTTTATGGGTTGCTATCACTGATCTCTATGTAAAGACTGGATAGCGGATATGCATACAACATTCACACAGTAGACTTTGCATATTGGCCAATTCGCCCCCAGTCTCACGAAGATGGCCGCGTATAATACGAACGTTCTACGCGTAAATACGCGCGCGTTGTATCAACAGTTGACGCGCATTTTGGTCACGTACACATATTATGATGTTCTAAAAGGGACACATTTCCGTAGTGATGATTATTTCAAAACACCGAAAAAGTGATATTTGCGGAATTTTAGTAACCACGACGTTAGAAAAATTGTAGTTAACCTTGGTCAGTGGAGGTGGTCAAAATATAAGTCAAGTGAACCGCGACGTTACAAAAGAAATCATGCTGTCTATAAAAACGGCAACTTGTCCTTTGTAGATCACCAGCCGGTCTCACCAATATGGCGTCAAATTCATTCATTGTGCAGCTCTTTATTAGCTATCCAGTCTTTATATAGAGATCAGTGGTTGCTATGCAGTGTGCTACATTGCAAACTTTCCCCCAAAAGCAATGCAACATATTTCATTTTATCCATAAATGGACCTGCCTCACTGCTATACTGTGAGCAGCTTTTCTGTAACCTGGTTATCTGTTATATCTGAGGACTTTGAACAATGGGCTACTTGTGCTAACAACCTTCTGAGGACCTGAACCCAAGTCCTCCGAAGGTTTTCGTGTGCAGTGGAGTGCTGTGGCCTTGTGGTTAAGGGCATTGGATTCATGGTCTGCGAGTAAAGCTGCAGGTTGTGGGCTCAAGTCTAGCCTGGGGTCATGGTGCGTGTGCCCTTGAGCAAGGCACTTTGTCACTCATTGCTTCTGTCCACCCAGGTAAAATAGGTACCTGTGAGGGCAGAGATGGTTATTGTGATTAAATTAGCTTCCTTGCATCTAACAGGCAGCATTGAGCTATAAACACCCCAGGGAGCTGAGATGGTATTTGGAATGCTTCATTGGCCCAATGAGCAGGGGTAATAATGATGTAGCGCATTGAGCACCAGTCCGGGTGGATATGTGCGCTTTATAAAAACCCACTATTATTATTATTATTACAAACATTATAGGACATTCAAAATCTGGTTTTTGCCCTTCACTGACGTATAAACACTGTATACTCAGTGTATTACCTCTCGAGTGAGAAAAAATCACTCGAGTGGGACTCGAATCTACTACATGTACCTCCTGCTTTCTATCGCAGACGTTTTACCACTCTTCCGCTGAGCTTGCCGGAATCGGTTGGCTGGTTCGAATCTGATATAGCAGAGGGTACCGCAATGAAACTGTTCACAAGATGGAATTTGCGTCGGGGTGATGTACATGTATATTCAATTTTGAATTCAATTTTGAATTTACATGTTGTACATATTGAATTTACATCAATCTGATGCAAAATTCCTTCTTACAAAGCTTAGGACAAAAAATAGGAACGAAAGAAGGGAACAATAACGGTCCTTGGAAGTAGAGTAAACCAGACTTGGTGTGTACATGTAGGTGCGTGGTACAACTATAGAATGCAGGGCCACTTTACTCTACATCCACGCCTCCGTACGGCTGCGTGGAGGCGTGGAGCCGCAGTCGACCTACCTCCGAAAATCGATCGTGGAGTCGTGGAGCCGCAGCTCAGTCGATATCTCCGAGAATTGCGCCCTCTATCGGTGCGCGTCTCTGCGACTCCGCGCCTCCGCCACTCCAGTGCCCCGCGTCTCCGCGACTAGACTCTGCGACTCCCAGACTCCGCGCCTCCGCCACTCCAGACAGTGCCCCGTTGCCCTCCTCCCTTCCTAATTTGCGAGCCCATTTAAAATGGATACGGATGCTTCGTTCTCAAAAAATTCCGCCGAGAATTGCGCCCTCTATCGGCGCGAGTCTCTGCGACTCCGCGCCTCCGCCACTCCAGTGCCCCGCGTCTCCTCCGCGACTAGACTCTGCGACTCCCAGACTCCGCGCCTCCGCCACTCCAGACAGTACCCCGTCGCCCTCCTCCCTTCCTAATTTGCGAGCCCATTTAAAATGGATACGGATGCTTCGTTCTCAAAAAAATTCCGCCGAGAATTGCGCCCTCTATCGGCGCGAGTCTCTGCGACTCCGCGACTCTGCGCCTCCGCCACTCCAGTGCCCCGCGTCTCCGGCCGCGACTAGACTCTGCGACTCCCAGACTCCGCGCCTCCGCCACTCCGATCCGTACCGTGCCCCCAACACGTTTACAAGCACGCCCTCCCTTCCGATCCTTCATGAGAAGCTTAGAAGACAAGTGCATTCGCTGTACTTAGCACTTTTTGCAGGTTTGCATATCTATTACTCCTATCCATCCACGCCTCCAAGCAAATTAAAAAACCTTGCTCCGGCGTGGCCCTGCATTCTATAGTTGCTCCAGGTGCGTTAGCAGTAATCTGGTACATGGTACCCTGTGGAGACATGTGCATAATAGGGAGCAAAAGATTGTTTATGTCTCCACAGAGCAATTTCTATAGATGATTGTGTCTCCACAAGGTTATCGCAAAAAAGATATATGGATTTTACTCTAAAACTAGGAATTTCCAAGGTGGGTTGATCTGTCGCAAATTGAAGTATTTTATGTACAGGATATTAATTCTGAATTTCATTAATTATTTCTGGTTAGGCCAAAAGAAAAAAATATTCGGTCTCTGGTCAGACCAAAGTTCCGGAATTGACGCGGCCACGCGGCTTTTCTTTTTTTTTTTTTTCTTTTTTTTTTTTTCTTCAAGCTTGAAATGTACAGACAAGGTAGGTACTATTTTGCTTTTTTGGTGTCCTCATGTACATTGGTGCCCTCCATAATTTGCCTTGGTGCTTTCGATCATTTGCCTTGGTGCAATTTCCCATTCCTTGGTGCTCTTTGGTAAAAAAAAATTGAGGAGGACCGACTTATTTTTTGGGGGGGCCTTACAATAGGAGCATTTTGAAACTACCCTTGCAAACTCGAAAACTTTAGGACACGAGAACAAAAAAATGACTCCACAAGCATGACAAGGATACAAATTCCAGTATGTGTGACCACATTGTGGGGTGGTATGTTTTATTGTTGGGGGAAATTAGGAGGGAGTTGTGGGGACTTTTAACAATACCGGTAACTATCGCTAGTGTGGTGCCCACAGCTACAGAACAGGTAAGTATGTGGGTGTGCTTTCTGGTGCCAACATGGCCTTCTGCCTGTACCTTACTACAAAGTTACATTTTTGTATGTCAAATGGCAAGAGAAAAACTAGCACACTTTTTTTTTCTCAGATTACTGAGCAGTGTGAGTCCTTCTGGAGCTAAGCGGGCAGTCATTAGGGAAGTCAAGAACAAGAAGGGAGACGAGAAGCAATATGTAGAGGTCAGTGGCTCAAGGAATACTGCCATCTTGGATTTATCTCATTGTATTGTGCTCTTACTGGTAATTTTGGAACTGGGTACCTGTTGCTGTATCAGTCATGAGGTACTTGTCTCTATGGCTGGCAATTTCCACAAGGCCAGCCCAGCAGTCAAAATAAATCAAGTGACTTTAACAGTGGAGTGGTCCTTGCCTTCATCATGTCGGCTGCAGGCGGGAACCCCTTCGGCGTCTCCAATCTTCCCTATCCATTATGCAGGCAGCCAACTCTGTTGTGGTCTCCGCCCCGGCATCTCGTCCTCTGTCTTCCCCTCAGCTTCAGCCCATGAGTCGGTTCCCACAGCACTAGACGGCTTGCTGGTAGCTCAGGGTGTCTGCAGCAGTGCCCTGCCATGCCTATCCGCCTGTATGCGATCCTTTGTGAGATCCAAGGTAGCATGCTGTAAAGGGTGTTACTAGGCACGTGGTCTCTCTAGTCGATGTTAAGCACCATTCTCAACATTCTGGTGTAACACCCATCGAGGGACTTCTGAAGGGTCGTGGTTAAGGACGTTCATAAAATAGGATTAACTGGCTTTGATTGTTCTGAAACCTGTCATAGCTTTGCTTTGGCCAGCTAAGCCAGCTGTGTCTACCAGTCACCTGCTTTTGTTTGTTGATGGAATTTGGCTGTCACAGTGCCTACAAGAAATATGATCTAACTGTTGGTGACTAGCCTGTGCCCTGTGTAAAAAGCATGGTAGGGTAACAGGATTGGATTTTTGACTGACTGTGACTGATCAAACAAAAGGAGGGTAAAGGTTAACAATATAACAAGCTCAGAATACCTTCACAAATTCCTTTTCCCATGTGTTTTTCTTCTGTTAGGTATGGGATGCAAACCATAAACTTCACAACATAGATTTATCAGCACAGGAAAAGCACGGGAAAGTATATGAAGATGGTAGGTGTCTTGTTTAGTTTAAGCCATTTAGCTTCATTTGCAATTACCCAGAAAAGCATCTACCTATTTTAATTAATAAAGTTATGCTCTTGTGTTTGGCTGGTTTAAAACAAGTACATTTAAACCGGCTTGAGGCCTGGACGCGGATAATGGCCCGAGCCGAACATTATTGGCGACCAGGCCCCAAGCCGGTTTTAAACCTACTTGTTTAATACCTGCCAAGCACATATTTATTCTTATTCACATTAAATATCTTTCAGTCAAAAAGTCTGAACAAGTAAAAAATAAAAGATTATAGATTTCCAACGATGATTTTGTTCAACACATTTACTTCATGTTTTGAAGAACACCCTTCTAGCTATGTTCATGGTACATGTATGTGTCTCTGGGGAGTGGTACTAAAATCTCCTTAGATGGACATTGGCGCAAGCGTGGTGCATACTGTGCGAAGTGGCGCAGAACACAGCGGTGCTGTTGTAGTGTGAATTTAGGACTCTACAAAATACGGACTCATTGGTAGTATTGCGCATGAAGATTGTGAACGTTCAACCAATAAAAGGGTAAAAGTCCAAATTCATGTGACACCGGAAAATAGTGTTTAAAACCAGTTAGTGTTTTATCAACCCCTTCTAGCTCTGTTATGGTATGTCCCTCTCGCGAGTAGTCGTAAACAACTCCTTATATAGAGATTGGCGCACGTGGCGCGTACTGCGCGATGTGGTGCAGAACCCGGCGGTGGCAGTGTAGTGTGAATTTAGGACTCTCAAAATATGGACTCATTGGTAGTATTGCATGTATTCCTAAATGAAAATTGTGAACGTTCAAGCAATAAATGGGAAAAAGGGACCAGACTTCATAGAGTCCAAATTTCATGTGACATCAGAAAAGTGTTTAAAACCAGTAATGCACCTAGCTGGTGTTTTATTATCCGTTTAAAGCCAGCCATGTGATGGATAAACTGTCTTAGGTATTATGAATAGCTTATTAAGCTTTTTCATTAACTCAAAATGTCATATTTGCTACATCGGACTCATTTCTACAGAGCACGTCACAATTATTCACAAGTATTGTCTTAACATTGGTGCATTTTGATTTAATTTTTTTCAAGAGTTGTTTGGCAGTTTGGCCTGGGATTCATCAGAGACACGTCTGGTGTACATAGCAGAGAAGAAAAAGCCTAAGACCATCTCATACTTTGACCCCAAATCCCAGACAAATGTACAGACTGAGGAGGAGGCTTCAGGAAAAGACAAGCCAGTCAAGGTAAAGGCCTCATTCCTGGTGTACATAGAGGGTTGGTTTGGTGCTAACACCCAGTAACACTTGTATTGGATATCGAAGGGCAATTCCATATTAAAGGGAATTCATGTACATCATTGGCTTTTTGCTGTAATTTTCAGAAATGAACTATTTGAGGGGTTAGTATAATAGATCAAATATTGTTTAACTGAAATGTTTGAAGTTTTGTGTTCGAAAATGCTTGAAAAACCAAAAAAACAAAACAAAAATGTTTAAGTAGTCTGGTTCCCTTACTCCACTAAAGATAAAATGTATCAATTTATAGAGGTCGGAAAATTGTAAGGTAACGGAACCAGTCTAGCTGGCCTGCACCCGTTCATGAACATGTAACCAATAGCAAACAAAGTTTGGACTGAAAAAAATTGTAAATTTGGAGCAGTAGTTGAAAAATAGTTAGGTTTTTCCAACGGTGGTCAGCCGACCACCGTTGGAAATGTATACAAAAATACCATTTTTTTGACGATGACTTCACACCAGGTGCCATAATTTTACAGGATGTTTTAGACTGTCATTTACCAACATCCTAGTAAGGTATTTCGTAAAAACTTCGATGTTTGCAAATGCTGTAAAGTGGACATGGCTAAAAAGTGGAACATTTAATGAAATCTTGAGAACTACAAGCATCGCAACGTCAACTGTGATATCCAGTCAAAGGGAACATAAATCTTGTCAGTGTTTTTAATAAACAGATCTAATAATTTAACCCTAAATAGTTAATAAAAATGGACACAAATTGATACAGGTTTGCTTTCTGAATTTAATTGTTTATTTTTTCCTGTCCTTTCATCATTGCTGTATCCCAATCATTTTTGACTCGCCAGCCAGGCTATTGAAGGAAAAGTTTGACTGAGCCTGCCGCTGTTTTGACTAGCATTTGGCTAGCGGGCTACCTCTAAAGTCGAACCCTGAAATGTAACGTGAGATACATGTACCATGGAATTGCCCCATGAATCTGTAAAGTCAGATACTGGATGTGAAATACAACCTTGCTGCATCAGGAATATGTGCTCTAGGAATTGTGTGCCTGATCATCAGGGGTAATAATTTTTAAAGCCTTGGCGAAAGGCTAGATGTCAACTGAATAACTAATGATTGGTTGGAATTTTGTCCTCTTAGGATCTGTATTGTAGGTACATAATGTGCTTTTCCTCATTGACTCTCTAAGAAAGCATTGAGCTTATTCAAGCATAATAACATTGTGTTGATGAGGGACCATACATTGTTCTACAACTTTTTTGTTGTATTCTGTAGGGAGATGAGAATGTCCTTTATGAGGAATGGGGTGAAACACTGGTATCCAAACATCATCCTGTGGTCTGTGTACTAGACACCGAGAACCAGACTATCAGCATACTGGACTCTGTACCAGATGAAGTATCTGCAGGACATGTAAGTAGTTATTCCAGTGAGGAAAATGTTACTGACAAATGAGTAATTGACTAAAATGGTAACCTCTTCATGTGGGCATCAGGCACCATTGGCAACGCGATGAAGAGTTCAGTGGTCTCAATTCTCTCGTAGTAACTGCTGAGCAGTTCTTGGGCATGGAGTCCATAGCGATGAACACAAATAATTTGCTTGCGTTGAGATGGAATCGTCGGCATCAAGCACAAAAGTCGTGCTCAGGTTACAAAACTGCAAAATTGTGTGATCATCGTGGAAGCAGCGGCATCTCGACACAGAATAATCGCACCTTTGATATTTATCTTTTGTAATTATTTTTGATTCAGTTTTTATAAAGCAAGGTAAAGAAACCACTTAAATGAAATCTTCATCCATGAAATCTGAGTATTCAATACTAAATGCATACTGCATAGCCCTACTGGTGTCTTTTGGTACAGGGTTTTGTTACTAGAACCACTTCACTTTGTTGTCATACACAAATATTTCTGTTGTGTTTATTCAGTAGATGGCTTGTTTTGTTTGCGGAAGTTTGTTAAAAACTCGATAGCTTATTTGTTCATTCACCAAAAATGTTTCTGCAATATTAGTGTCTTTTTCTCTCTCACAAACAGGCAATATGGGCTCCCAATGACTCTGGCATTGTATTTGTTGGTTGGTTTCATGAACCATACAGACTTGGTGTGAGATACTGCTATAATAGAAGGTAGGGGATGATTGTTTTGGGGGAGTGTGGCCGAGTGGGTAGGGCTTGCAACTCATGATCAGAAAGTCATGGGTTCAAATCCAGTCACTGGCCATATGTTGTGTCCTTGGGCAAGCCACTTCATCCCCACTTGCCTCTCTCCACCCAGGAGTATAAATGGGTACCGGCATTAGCTGGGGAGTAACCTGCGATGGACTAGCATCCCATCCAGGGGGAATAGAAATACTCTCAGTCGTTTCATGCTACTGAAACCAGAGATAAACATCGGCCTGATGGACCACATTGGCTCGTGACAGACTTTACTTACTATTTTAAAAACCTGCTTGTTAGTCTGTGCCTGTAATTGTTTTTCTTTTCTTTTTCATTTTATGAAATTGAGCTTTGAAAATCATAGTGCATAGGAATACAGTTATGTTAGGTGGCATAGTTACAGTGAATGAATCGAAGATTCTGAACTACCAGTAGTTGACAAACTAGTTCGCCTCGGGAACTAGTTTGTCAGCTTCCAATACTGGTACCTCACGGAGTGAATATTGTCTGTCCACCCTCAAACCATGTAATATTTGTATACTGGTGTATAGATTGTAATGTGGTCTACCACCTACTCATAGATGAACGCATTACATGTTTTCTATTCCTGCCAGGAGTGCCTTGTACTTTGCCCAGTTTGAAGGCAACAGTTGTGGTGAGTCCATTATTGTTTCTTGAAAATGTTGATACTTGTGTTTGTTGTATTTGTATACTAACAAATATGGACCACATGTACTTGTATATTTACATCTTCTCTTGTTAAGCCGTTTGAGGCAAACATTGTACCCAATTTGAGCAATTTAGCTTTTGTCCTTCATTATTAAATATAAGCCAGTTTAGTATTCCGACTTTCTTTGATGATTTTCCTTTCCTTGGTTAACAATTTACCACATGTGTGGATAGTTATACAGGATACTGACAAAATTGAAGAAAGCTTCTTGTTATGGACTCTTTAAGTACAAAACATCAACAAGTTTTGCACTGCACCATGTTGCACAGTATTGTGTATGCTCCAAGTGTCAAGAAAAGTTTCCATTTTCTTTTGATTACGAATGGAAAATTACGGATCGCATTTTTGGCACATTTATCCGCTGTTTTCAGTCCCAAGTAAAATTTGTGAAAACTTTATGTGCACATGCATTGTAGAAATACCAAATTGGCTAGTGTACTAGCCCAGGTGGACTCCCTTTTCTCCCTACGTTACGGAGGGAGTCCAGGGTATGAAGTGCTCAAAACCGGGCGAATATTTTCAATATTTTTTACCTTGTTGGAGAAGCCAATTTTTACGTCGTAGTATTCTATGTGTCCTTATCTATGGTATTGGGCCGCTGGGTTCAGAAATTCCATTTGCGATGCTGACCGACCTTAATCAGGAAAATAAAATCTAAAGCAACGTTAAACTTGTACGTGTTTGTAGACTCTTTTCATCAGTTTCTCACCGCCGAGTCTATTCTAGTCGTACATGACGTACGTCCGTGCAGCGTGTAGTCTGGTTCCCTAGACCTGACAATTATTCTCGGCGCTCATATCACGTCTGGTCTGGGAGCCAGACTATGCAGTGTGAATATGCAGTGCGCACGCGCGATTTGCTTAGTAACCACCCTCATACGCACGCGCACTTACTTGAATCTAATCATCACTAATCCAATGACCGAGCGTGTTTTTGCGCCAGTTACCAGAAACATGTTTCGGCTTTGGTCATTGGTTGAGCGTTTTCGTGACGTCGGTTGGCTGGAGTGACGTCACTGTTCCAACCAAAACTAAACAAATGAGGGCGCTAGCGTGCGTGCGTGCTTTCGTGCGCACGTACATGACGTACGACTCGGAAATAAAACTGATGAAAAGAGACTACAAACACATACAAGGTTAACGTTGCTTTAGAGTTTATTTTCCTGATTAATGCCGGTCAGCATCACATATGGAATTCCTGAACCCCTGGATCGATAGAGAAGGACACATAGAAAATGTAGGTGTGAAAAAGCTTCTGTAACGAGGTAAAACGTAACAAAAATCTGGTCCAAATTTTGGGTGGTCTTGTGTAGAGAATTCTCATCCTGGACGTCAGTCGTAATGCAATGAAGACTTCGTCCAACCTGGGCTAGCTAGTGTACATTTGTTTTAAAAAGTTAAAAGAAACAAATTCAAACAGAAATGCATTACAAATCTCGACTGTCGTATTAAAAATTGCCCATTGTTATATTTCCCATTTTTATATGAGTTTTTTTTTTCTGCATGTTCTTCTTAGAATTCTAGAAAATTCAAATTGTAGGGAGTATATTTGATTTTTTGGGGGGCTTAGTTTGATTTCTTAAACCTTGCATTTTGTTAACAGAAGCCCTTAGTAGAACAGACTTGGCTTTGTGGTGTCCACGTTTTAGTCTGGACAAAACTAAGTTGGCGTACTTATGCAATGAAGTCGGGGGACCGCACCGGCATTGCGGCCAAGTCGTTGTGGTAAGATTGCATTCAAAATGTTTTGTTTAAGTCACAATGGTTTTTTTGATTACTTTTTTTGCGAACAGAACTACTGAGCACGACGGACAAAAGTATATGGTGCCCCCGATTTAGCCTGGATAAAAGCAAGTTAGTTTACTTGTGTAATGATGCTGGGGGACCCCATCATCATTGCAGTCAGGTTGTCATGGTAAGGGCCAATTATAGACCTCAAAGGAGGTCACATGACCAAAGGAGGGGTGCTCTTCCCACAGTGTCGTTGTTTAGTCACGTTTTCTCTCTTTGCCTTCAAATTTGAATCTCGTAATCCTTTATTTTTGTGTGAATTTAGTTATTACCTTAACTAAATACACAGTTAATATTGTTGTATCCCCGTAACAAGGTCGTATCTCCTAAAATGGGCCGACGTGAAACGCAAGTTTCAGAATGTCAAAAGGTCGTATCTCACTTAAAATAACCCGGATGTACACACAAAGTCAACTGACGTCGATATGATCTTGTTGCACGGAGCGTATTCGCGCGAGACATGACTTTGTTGCAGAATGGAGTTACGACTTTGTTGCACTGATGCGGCAATATGTAATAATATAGCGCTTTATACTTAAGGTTTCAAAGTGCTTTACAATTATCATCTCTGTTCATCAGGAATGAGCCCTTTTTTTTGTCGTTACCTTCACAGGTACCCATTTATGCTCCTGGGTGGAGAGAGGCATTTGTAGTAAAGTGTCTTGCCCAAGAACACAAGCTCCATGTTCCCAGTCAGGGTTCAAACCCTTGTACCACGGCACATGAGTCAAACACTAAACCATCAGACCACAGCACCCCAATATCACAATATTCGGAACAAGCACAGTGCCAGCATCCTCCAAATCTGGAATGCTTGTTTTCATTGTACCGTGCATTGATACTTATTAGAATTGGTGTATAATTAGGCCAAAAAAACATAAGTCTCCGGTTTCTGGTATGGAGCTTGTCCAAAAAGTGGTGCGGCGACGCGGCTTTTTTTTTTTTTTTACCTGACTTTTTTGCTTCAAATGTCGGCTGATTACTGCAAATGGTGCCCGACTAAACTTAGCGCAAATATATGGGAGTCCAGAGAGGCCACATAAAGCTTTTTCTCGACCATAACCCAATCTAAAAACACGTTAAAATTGTGCAGTAGCAGGATTCCAGTCAAACCAGTGAGTTTGGCGGTTTTGAGACATCATCTTTCATTGAAATTTTTTTTTTTTCATTTTCCCGACGCGCATGGCTACGGCGACGCGCGCGCATACCAGAAACCGGAGACTTTTTTTTTTTGGCCTTACCCATGTTTATTTTTATATTACAATATTCGTCTGTTGTGAACATTGCATTGGTACTTGGCATCCCTCACATAACACAACAGCCTCTCCAAACCATTGTGATACACATTATCTGCTGCATGACAAGTTCAAAGTTAATGTGTCTCAAAACCTGACATTTTATAAAACCTGTTTGCCAAATATTATTCACATTTCACCAACAAGAGAAATACATGTAGGTTACTTGCAGACTTTTTTGTTATCTGTTTCTTACAGTATGATTGGGCTTCCAAGAAGACCACAATTGTTGTAGACACTGTGCAGAAACCTACAGGTACGACTAGACTCTGGATATAAGTATGAAATTGATAACACTTTTGATTAGAAGATATAAACTTAATTACAATATTTAGTGTCACAGATGTGTCCCATAGCATAATCACTAGTCTAGGGGCTAGACGTCGTTATGGTTTGAAAAGCGATAACACACCGCAGCGATAACCCGCTGCTGCAAGAGGGCACTATCATGACCAACCAATATCACCCATGAACCCGTCAGAACAACGTCTAGGCCAATTCCTATTGGTTGTGTAATGCACGCGCACCTGTTTGGCCTATTAAATATATGTGATGCGATCAAGCTAAATGAGTCGTTTGTCGGGAATTGTTATTTGGAGATACAGGCCAAAATAAGATCACTTCATCGCATCACTTCTTGACATCTCTTGGTGTTCCGACTTCCATAATTTAAAAGATGGTATCAGCATGCGATTTTCACAGCAGTAATGCTGAGATTGTGCTCTTTTCAAATCTGTAAAAAAATAAAAATTGACCAGGGTCGACAAACGGCTCATGTAGCTTGATTGCATCACATATGTAGCGTGTATTAAAAAAATCATAGTAGTTCCGAAGCAAACTCTCAAATTTCTTCCAGTTATGTGAAAGATGCAGCAAGACATTTGTGCAGCTTCACTGGTCAGCTCTTTTGTTGTGTGTAGTATGTGTGAGACTGAACATGAACAGTAATTGCCTGCAGAAGTCGCGCATGCGCACTAGTTACCCTCATTTTTCGGGGGGGGGGGGGATTTTAGGAAGTGGCCTCGATGTTGGTACTGACAAGTCTGTGGGCAATATTGGTTGGTCGTGATAGCGCCCTCCGGTGGCGGCAGGTTACTGCTGAGGCGGGTTATCGCGTATCGAACCATAAAAAAGTCTAGCCCCTAGACTACATAATCACATATTCTAGGTTATCTCAATTATCTGCACATTGCACAAAGGCACATCCGAGGGTGTTTCACAAAGATTGTCAAACCATTAATGTTATTTTTCAACAGAAAGTCAGAATCAACCTTAGCAAAAAATATGCGACCAAGAAGATTAATTTGCAAATTTAATGGTTAAAGATTAATCGTTTGTGAAAATAAATTGATTGTTAGGAAATTGAAGATTAATTGTAAAGTTCAGTTTTGTGAGATAATCTCAGTTCACTTCAAGTTTGTTTGAGTTACATGTTGGGAAATACAATATTAGAAATTATTATTTATATCAGGCTTCCGGCGGTAAAAATAAATCAGCATATTGTATGCTTTCATAAAAAGTTGACTGCAATAACATTGTTATTGCAGTCAATCCGGGCATTTTCGCAGGTTCCCGCTTGATCAAGAGCATAGAAAGTCACAGTTGTCAACCACTCAACAGAGCGTAGCGCGCGCGCGTACCGTCGAACACGGAACACGCTGCGCGCATGCAGCGCGCAGAAGGCCAGGTATATGCGTACTGTTGTTAACAATTACAGTGGCAGCTTCAAAACGTTTGATGTGAACGAAAAAGATGTAATGAAGACAGTGTCTTGAATTGTGCTTCTTGTGGATCAAGTCAGCCTGATATAAATAATAATTATAATATTGGATGGCTTGTTTTCGGTGGATACAAGAATATATTGCACTCGCTATGACAATATTGCACTCGTCTTCGACTCGTGCAATATTGTCATAGCTCGTGCAATATATTCTTGTATCCAACTCAAAGCCATCCAATATTATATAATTATAATATAGCATAAACATCTGTAAATTACTCATATGTATTTTTGGTTCACTTTGTCATTTAGCTGGCTCCCCCTTCCCTGGTATCTACATCTTTGGTGTTAATCCAGTGGATAAATGCTGGATGAGTGATAACAAGCGTCTTGTGATGGCCTCTTTTTGGGGAAGTAAAGAGGTAATGCACTCAATAAGCTGTATCCATGCGTGTCCTGTTAAGTAACCAGTTCCACTTTTATTCAATTGAAATTTATAATAACTTACATCAGCAAAATTAACTTTGTTTTCACCTTTGCACATCAGTGACTTCATCAATGAATAGAGTTTTAATTTTTATATGCATTGCTAACCATATTTCCAAATCTTCCTTTTTTAATATTACGCAGGAACTTCTTGTCATAAACACAGAGAAGTGTTCAGTGACCAGATTGACCTCTGACCCCATCTTTGGGGCATGGACTGTGCTTGATATTATGGATGATATCATACTAGCCACACGCTGTGCTCCAAACAGACGGCCAGAGTTGGTGAGTATGAAGGAGTGTTTTACTAAAATCCTTTGGAAATTCTAGGTGTAGTTTGCTTAAAGGGAATATACATCATTTGCTTTTGCTGTAATTTTCAGAAATGGATGGAATTGAGGGGGTTGGAAATATATAGCAAATATAGTTACACTGACTTTTTTGAGGTTTTGGGTTCGAAAATGCTATAAAAACCAAGAAAAACAATCATGTTCCTGTAGTCTGGTTCCCTGACTCCATATAAGAAGAAACAGAGCAGTTTACATACATTGGGGAATTGTAAGGTCAGGGAACCAGTCTAGCTGGCTTTTACCCGTTCGTAGGTGTGTAATCGATTGCAAACAAGTGCGATGGTCAATTGGGGCCAGTATTTGAAAAAAAGCCAACGCTGGTCTTGGAAATTGATACAAAAATACCACTTTTCTTGAAAATGACAGTATACCAGGTGCCATGATTTTACAGGATGCTTTACACAGTCATTCACTAACAGTCCAGCAAGGTATTTCAAAATGATTTGGTAGTTTTATTTTTTGATGTTTGCAAATGTTGTATTTTCCCTTTAAGTAAAACAATGATTCACTGACAACAATGTTAGGAAGTCATTTGACACCATGGTTACATAAGATCAACAACGCTGAGTTGTTTTCATTTGGTATTGGCATCCTTGTAAAACTAATTTGGCTGTGTTGAAACTTCCCAAGTCATCTTTCAGCCCAGCACTGTAACATCACAGTCGCAGTAACTTAAAGTTGTATTCCCCGTCGTATTTTTGAGTTTCATCCCAACAAATAGAGTCCTTTTCATTGCTATTTTACTAGCAGTACAAAAGTTATCCAAAAAGAGACATCGACCCCCTCAAAAATCGACCCATACTTAGTTATTGACTCATTTCTTTACAAAATTATGAATTAGCTGCGGCTTGACAATCATTCTGTTACCGCGGGATAGGCTGGTTCCCGCCTCACAATCATTATTGACAACGTTAGACGTGGAGCCAGTCTGATCGCAAAACATATCTTTTGTGCCCAAAACAAAAGCTTTTTTAGAGGGTTGCAGACCCCTCCCCAAAAAAGGAGGGTTTTTTTAAGAGCACTGTAGGAACAGATCTTTAACAGGAACATTAGTTGTGCAGCCGTCCCCACTGGACTTAATTTTAACCCAAATGTCGGGACTATTGTTTTAGTGAAGTTCTTCATGTAGCACTTTCAAAATCTAGGATATGAAAGCCCAATTCATAAGCTTTCTTTTAGTACAAAAATCATTCAAATCACTTATGCGCTTTTCAAGTTAAAACACAACCACCGTTTTAAAGTTCTGCCCACGGATCACACAAAAGATGTACCTTTCAGCAAAACGAAAACAATTCACACACATCCCTATGTGATTTTTTTCATTTTGCTGAAAGAACACTTACCTTTTTGTGATACGTGGACAGAACTTTAAAACGGTGCATGTGGTTAGAAATCCGTAACTTGAAAAGTACATGAGTGATTTGAATGATTCTTGTACTAAAAGAAAAGCTTATGAGTTGGGCTTTCATATCCTAGATTTTGAAAGTGCTACATGCAGAACTTCACTAAAACAATAGTCCCGACATTTGGGTTTCTCTTTTTTTTACTCGCCCTGTAGTTTCTCCCTTCCCTTACAAATAGTGTTTTCAACCTTGGACCCAATTGGCTGTTTTGTTTTAGGTGTTAGGTGAGCTACCATGTGAGGGGCATGAGTCTGGCATTGCCTGGATCTCACTAGATGCTAGTGCTGCCAACCCTGACGACCTACATGTATCCTGGGAAATCCTTCAACTCAAGGCCAAGACGCAACCAAATCCTTCACATGGTCAGTCCATTATTTTTCAGTGTCCTGATCAAGCGAGTCACGAGTAGCTACAAGTCAGTCACAAGTCCTGCAGTCTGAAGTCAAGTCACAAGCTATTCAAATGAACTGTAATAAAAGGCATTCCTTTGTCATTGTTCATCCCGTGTTGCTTTGTTCATCCCCTGTTGCTTTGAACTGACTTGTGGTTCAACATGAAAGTTGACCTGTGAATGACTTGTGCATTCCAACTCTGCAAGTTTTTTAGTTGAATACCATAATTTTAATGCCTGCTGTTCGGACATGTCTAAGTACATGCATGTTGGGATTGAAGGTGCACGTACTGTCCCCGCACACTGGAACCAGGGGGGGGGGGGGCCTCCTGCTCTGCCCCCCCCCCCCCCCCCCGAAACAAAATTATGACAATTATACTGGTAATGATGTCCGTCTGCGCACAAAATTCATACTGAGCCAGCTGGGGTACGGGGGTATTTGTACACAATTCTGTGATATAGTGTTCATGACTGTCTGATTTGAACAGCGCTCCCTCTGAAAGTATGGTACAACCCCCCCCCCCCCCCCCCGAATTGATTTTACAAAGGTCAAGTGTCCAGAGAAAAAAAAATGTCTACAATTCAGCATTTATTTGCTAATGGAAACCTCCCCCTCAGCCCCCCCCCCCCCCCCCCACAAAAATTCCTTGATCCGCCCCTGGGACCAGTATGCAGTATGCCATATCGCGGTGTGGCGCACGGCAGGCAACTAAAACTATTTACTGGCTTCTTATCAAATCTAGCTTTTTACACAATATATGCATGTCAAACTTTTCAGGGATCTGAAAAGTGCTGTGTTGATGCAGCTTGGTGCCCACCTGCTGATTGTGAAAAATATGATTGTGAAAAGCATGCAAACAATTCATATGACAGTCAATGCTACATTGATACCCAAAATGAAAAGATGTTTATTTATGCGTTGAATGAATGGTGAACTCTGCAGGTGTTGTTGACTATGAGGCCATTCTTCTGACGCCAAGCCAGACATCTAATGGAGGCTCACCACCACCACTTATTGTTCTACCGCATGGTAAGTCAGTATCTTAAAGGGAATGTACAACATTTGCTTTTGCTGCAATTTTCAGAAATAAATGGATTTGGAGGATTTGTATGTTATAGCCACTATTGTTACACTGACTTGTTTCACGTTTTAGGTTTGTAGATGCTGGAAAAACCAAGAAAACCAATCGTATTCTTGTCGTCTGGTTCCCTGACCCCACTTAAGATGAAACGGAGCAATTTATAGACTTTGGGGAATTGTAAGATCAGAGAATCAGTCTAGCAGACTTGAAGTCGTCACAGGTGTGTAATCCATTGCAAAGAAAATGCAGACGAACTAAATATGAAAAAAATTAAGAGCATTTTTTGAAAAAGAGCCAGTTTTCCCCAATGCTGGTCAGCCGCCCAGGGTTGGAAAAATACAGTTTTTCTTGAAAATGTCAGCACACCAGGAGCCACAACTTTACAGGATGTTTTAGACTGTCATTCCCTAACAATCCAGTGAGATATTTTTTGATAATTTGATCGTTTCGTTTTTTGATGTTTGAAAATGTTGCATCTTCCCTTTAACAGGGTAACTGAAGCACACAGTTAATATTGGTTCACGCATGCAGAAAGAAGCCCCGGTGATTTCCTCCATCCTTGTGCACACGGGAGGAAAGCAAATTTTTCACTTTTTATTTTGTGTCCCCAAAAAACCCACTTAGGCCAGAAAGTAATGCCTCTGGCGATTTATAGGGAATTTCTAGATACAAAAAGCGACAAATCCTGGACAAATTGAGGGAAATGACCCAACTGTTTGTAGCCCTGTACATTTTCAATGGACCGCTTTCGTTTTTTGCCGCCAGGCCCATTGATCAGATATGCAACTTTTCCGGTTTTAACTGGAATTCCGGATTTTACAAAAAATCTCACAAAATTCAGGTTTTTCTGGCCGTCAAAATAAACCGGAAAAAGGGAAGAAAAACTGTGGAAATGCGTTGATTTTTACCTCGTTAGCGCTCTCGATTTAGTACATTTAGGCGCACACACGGCACAACGTTGTTCGTTAAAGCAGTCTTAAAAACAGTCTTTGTTGTTGCCGAGCCTACATGCGATACAGGCAGTCGGCCAACGTACTTTCACATAGTATACAACGGCGCCTCGCGCGTGCTTCACCGCGTGCGGGCATGTTGTATGCTGAGCATACGTACATTCAGCCTGGAAATCAGGTTTATCATTTCAGTTATTGGTGGTTTCCGATCGCAGTCATATATGTGAATACAAAAAACGCCGGGCACATGTACCAACCATGTTTCCGTCAACGCATCGCGTAGTGCAAAAGTCCTGTACACCGACAGCAGTGTTGTGGAATCGTGCATGTTTCGTGCGCGTGTCGAAATTACGTTGAAAATTCGGGTAGGCAGAATAAATATTAGGAATTTTTTATTATCTCTTGTACCGGTAGGTGGTCCACACAGTGTACTATCGGCTGAGTATCTGCTGTCAGTGTCGGCGTTCTGTAAGCTGGGATTCGCTATTCTATTGGGTAAGAGAATAATACAGACTTTTGTATGTCTGAATTCAGGTGATTTGGCTGAGTTCTGTGATTCACTGGTAGTTTGCTAGTGCAATTAAATACACATATGTGGGACACACATGATAGTTGAATCAACATACTTAACCCTAACCGCCCTGAATCCTTCAAAATCCTCTTTGCCAAAGTGGAGGAATTTGGAGGATTGAGATTACATGGCAAAAGTGCGTTACTGATTTCGTAGGATGCACTTTTTCAAGGTCTTGGGCCGGACTTTGTGTTGTTTTTGCTCAGCCATGCATAAATATAGGCCTGGATTATGCTTGAAATCCTCCGTACTGCTCCAGGATGTCACTGGCCAAGTCTTGACAGTCACTGCCGCAGGATTTTGCAGGATTCAGGCAGTGGTCACCCCTCCATGGACCATATTCAAGAAATAATGGAAGAATTTGCAGGATTGAGGCTATATGCTATTTTTCCATGAGGCCAATTGGAGGATTTTGCAGGATTGAGGCTTCATCCTAGCAAAAAGGCCTAGGGAGTTGGGGTTAATCGGGGAAACTGTTACCCAGTGTTGTTTTTTTCTTATTTCTAGTGAATTACCGAGGCTCTTTAGGGTTTGGTCAAGCCAGTATCCTATCACTACCAGGTAACGTGGGACGACAGGATGTGGATGATGTGCAGGTATCTATCTCCATTTGACTTGAAACCAGGGACACGCGTCCTTTTTTTGTGCCAAGAAGATTATTAAAGGTTTCTTGTGTTGTAGTGACCGTGAAAGCTTCTTGCAAATTAAAAGTATGGATACGTGTATGCATACGTTTAGCTATTCGGAACCATTATCACCAATCAGTTGTTTTGCTTCATGTACACAAGGCAGTTGCTTAGTTATCGGGACTGTTACTAATCCAAAATGGCAGCCTTTGATGAAAGCCTAATGGTGCATATGTGTTTATCCTCTTTTAATCAATGATACATTAAACAACTTATCACAAGTGAGGGTGAAAATTGACAATTTACATGTACTATGAAGCATGGCACGTGCAATACCATGCCGTGCATCCGTTCACTTGCAAAATTATATTCGAAATTTGAAAATTTACTGAGAAAAGAATGGAATTACTTTCAGTATCTTTATGCAAAAAAAAAATGGCAATATGTAAAAATATGTTTAACCAAAATCTTAACTGACACCGCCTTATGTTTCTAAGGGAACCTCATATTATAACTAGACTCCCATGATGCCTTGCATTTCCCAGGATGCCGTGCTGGCAGCAGTGCAAACTGGGAAGGTTGATCAAGATAGAGTTGTTCTTTGGGGAGGATCACATGGGGGATTTCTAGTCACACATCTGATTGGTCAGTATCCGGTAAGTATATTTGCATATTGGTACCTGTCCTCCAATCAACAACCCTGACAAAGTTGATTGACGTTTCCTTTATATGGACTCCGTGCACAAGTACCCCCTCAACGGTTGCCAAGGGAGAGTTGGGGGAGACCACTGGGAGGAGCATTCGAACGCATTCCCAACAGCGTCTAGCACTCGAGCGAGGACGCCACTGTTTTCATACACATTCGAAACAAATAATCTTGCGTACTTCGTGCCATACATGCGGGAACCAGTGTGTTCGTGTTCTACATAACCCCTGAGGACCGACACACAAAGGGAGATCCTTTCAGTCCTCGGAAGTTGGGTCTTTTGTTGAAAACGGTCCTCTGTGGTAAGTTTGTGTGCTTAGTCTATGGGAGAGTGTTATATTATAGGGACAAAGGGAAACACAACACATTGTCCTCGAGAGTATAGTAAAACAAGAGTGGGTGCACACATGGTGTGTCTCCCCCACTGGAGTTCCTGAAAGTTGTCAAAAGCGTCATCTTCTTTTGGCACACAGAGTGAATTCAAGATAATCTCCCAAACAGAAAGTTGTGTGTCCCAGCAGTAGAGGAATCTATTATTTTGAAAAGTGAAGTAAACATCCAATTGCAACACATGCTTGAAATACTTATATCCTTGAAAAATCTGCCCGTCTGTTATCATGAACCATATTCTTATTTTGATATTTGAAAACTTTACTCTTGAAGTATCCCAGAGATTTAGAGTGAAATTACGGTAGGGTACCAGGCTAGAACACCTGCCATGCACTGTATTTTTCCAAACGCACATTTTGTGCTACTAGTGCATTCTAAACTGTATGTAGCAACTCTAAGTTGATTGTGGTTGGTCCTTTGAGGACCAATCTTATTTCCCCCTCTGGTAATATTGAATTCATTTTACATCCAAGTTGGAAGGGTATAGACTATTCAGAGTTGTAATGACTCGAGTCACTGACTCGACTCGAGTCCGACTCGAGTCACATTTTTGGTGACTCGACTCGACTCGAGTCCCTAAGGGTAAATGACTCGACTCGAGTCACTGCGAGCAATTGACTCGACTCGACTCGAGTCACTGCGAGCAATTGACTCGACTCGACTCGAGTCCCTCATCAGAAGACTCGACTCGACTCGAGCGAAGGCTAATAAGACTCGAGTCCCCAAAATAAAAGCAAAACTTTGCGAAAAGTATTTGCAATGATTACGGTGCAAAATTTATGCTCACTTCGCATTGCGAATAGCAGTCATGTACAAATATACAACGTGCCACTGACTCCCACCTCATGGTTCTAGAACGCACAAAATACTATCCAGGAACCAGATTTTTAAACACATTTTCTAATTCGCTGTTTCATCATTGGCTTTGGGCGATTTCTTATAAAGCCTCTTGGATTCGGACGCTGGTTAAACTTATGGCATCCTTTTATAAATTTTGGTATACAGTGTTCAAATATTCGTGACTCGAATTGACTCGAGCTAACTATTTGACTCGACTCGACCTTTTGACCTAATGACTCGACTCGACTCGAGTCACTTCTTTAAAATGACTCGACTCGACTCGAATCACTTCTTTAAAATGACTCGACTCGACTCGAGTCACAAAAATTAGTGACTCGTTACAACTCTGAGACTATTTGCATTTAGCAGCTATCATTGGAGGTAATTTGTATTCAATAGCAATGAATGCACTAATGGACAACTCATGTGTGCCCCTGAAAAACAAAAGCGCAGTCCTCAGAGATGGCTGCAGTGCAACGCATCTATTGTCATACACTGACGTCCAGCCCTTTGGTTTCTTGACAGTTAACTCATTTAGGGTTGACTTTTTATAAAATTTGGGTGAGGGGTTACCCTGAGTTAACAAAATATTTTCAATTATTGAATATTCAAATATTTGTTTATCAATGTCGATTTTGCTTTCATTCTTAGGACTTCTACAAAGCTTGTGTTGCGAGAAACCCAGTTGTAAACATTGCATGTGAGTACATGTATTCCAGAATCTAGTGCATCAGATAGTTTTGCAGTTATTTTGTATTGAACAAAAATGAGCATTAAACATTCTAAGGTACTTTTTATTTCTTTTTAAATGTGGAAAAAGTTCCTAGCTTTGTTGTAGTGAGATGATTTTTGTCGTAATTATTTGTTATAAAAATAATTAGGTCATCATAATTCATATTAATGGTGTGTTATTCATTTTCCACAGCAATGCTAGGAAGCACAGACATTCCCGATTGGTAAGTCTGGAGAAAAAACATTCTGAGCGGAATTTCCAGTTTAGGATTGTTTTGGAATTGCTCGTAATTGAAGGCCAAAAAAAAAATCTAAATGTGTGTGTCATAGGCTATCATGAATATAAAATGACTACATATAGTCCTACATCATCATCGTCAGTCAACTGCTCCGCAGTCGGTCACAATCTCTTTCCATCTGGCCTTATCTTAAGCAACAGAGGAGATATTTCTCAGTGTTAACTCATATCCCATGCTGATAAGCCTGACAATGTACTGGTTGTGAGACATCCGAGGGCGATCTCTTGTCTGTTTTCCATAAAATAAAATAAGTTAGAAGTATTACAGTGTTAGACAAGGTTAAGCAAAAAGTTCTCGAGGGTAAAATTACTTTTTTGATAAAGCATAGTCTCTATGCAGTTTTAGGCTACAATAAGGGAATAACAGTGTGAGGAGCCGGTCTCCACTGCGTGATAATGACCGGGTTTGGGGGTGACAGCTGTTAATGGACCGAGACGAAGTCGAGGTCCATTAACAGCAGTCACCCCATTAATAAATACCTTTTTAATAAATTAATAAATACCTTTTTAACGAAATAAACAGTTAAAATGCTTCAATTTTGTGACTTTCTTTCTGCGATATTTCCAGACTTGTTTGTGTTCATGTTCATGGGCCATATTTCAAAATATGCGTGGTACCCTGTCTCTTCAATAAGCGTTGTTATATACAACACAGCCGGGCCCAGGCTGCGCTGGACAACGTCTTCATTGCGTACGCGTACGATGTCCAGGGTTTGGACTTCTGCTGCCGTAGCAAAACAAATCACAACAATGTTTTCATATTTTTACCTGATGGAGGAAGCTGAAATTTCGTTTACACATTCCTTGTGTCCAAAATTACAAAGATGCTTGGTTTAGAAAAGGTAAATATGTCGATGGGTGAAGTGTTTAAAGAAAATAAATCGTAGATCTACGCTTGCGTCGTAAACATCCTCAGTATACTGCACTGCTGTACGATGTCGTTTTAAAACTTCCTTACATGCACCTACATAGCAACTGTGTTGCGTACGCGCGCAGCAGTCTCACGCGAAGGTGGTTGAGCGCATGTGCAGTGCTGTATTGTTACAAGTTGCCGTATGACTGTTGTAAATTTGGCCAATCATTGCCTTCCATGGGACTGGATCAATGCTGGTTCAGGGGCCATTTTTTCGCTTGTTCTTTGAAGCCGATCTTTATATCACCGTTAATACACCCCCACGTGATCGAGTCTCGACCAATCAGAAACCATCAACTCTCCAAGGTATTTATTAATAGGATTTATAAAATTAATACATTCTTCTTTTTTTCGTAGGAACTACTGTGAAGCTGGTGTGGGACCTTTTGAATTTGACAAGTTGCCATCTCCTGAAATTTACCAAGCTATGCTGAGTAAATCACCCATCATTCATGCCAACAAGGTACGTCTTAGCATCAGAGATTGTTGGCAACGAGCTTAGATGATTTATATTGTAGTTTGTCTTTATTAATTACTTGTAGGATGTATGTTCTTGAGTAAAACACTGTGTTAGAATGACTAGGTACTTGTATATAGGGTAGAGTATACAAATATATGCATTGGCTACTTCGAGTGATGTGGTAAAACTCTTGCTTGATTCAATTCAATTGGCTGACATCTGGACACCATCTGGTTTGAGGATGGTGATATCTGCTGAGTCAAGTCTTTTGATAAGAGAATCAAGTCAAATTGAGCCATTTGCTCACAGTGACTTGAGTGGAGTCGAGTCATTTGCCCGTTATGACTTGAATCAAGTCATTGAAAATTGTGACATAAGTCAGACCAGAGTGGAGTCTCTGACTAGAGTCATTTCGAGTCTGCAAAAAATTGAATATGGGAATGAGAAATGCTTTTAGGGGAAAAGAAATTCTTTAAAAATGTCCATGACTCAACATAGGATACTATATCTTTTCCATTTGTGGTTGTATGTATACAGCCTGTCTCAAAAAAAAATTATACAATCGAAAACGATTTTTTTTTTTCAATATTAAATCTCAACATAAGTAAGTCGTTTTGAACATCACATTAAAGAAAAAAGACCAGGCTTTCCAATACTTTTTGTTTCATCTCATTTGCTTTTGTCAATCCAGAGATAACTCCAGTTTACTGCGGAACACGAAAATGGAGTTTGTGCCACAGTAGTCGAAACAACTCTGCCCATGCATAAAAGTGGCACAAAATCGATTTTGGTGTATCGCACTAAATTGATTATATCTCTGAATTGACAAAAGCAAATAAGATCAAACAAACACTATTGGAAAGCCCAGTCTTTGTTCTTTAATATTATGCCAAGTAAGAATGACTTATTTTGAAATTTTATATTTAACCAATTTGTTTTCTGATTGTACCATTTTTTTGGAGACAGGCTGTAGATATGTAATTGTTGGGAATCTCCAGTAGGATGCATTTTAACCAGTAACAAGGATTATGATTTCTGATGCCATAGGTAAAGACACCTACCATGATTGTGATCGGTGATGTGGATCTACGAGTTCCTCCCAAACAGGGGCAGGAATACTACAGGGCTCTCAAGGCACATGGTGTCACCACAAAGTAAGTATGCAATATTGCATTGAAGTCAGTTTTTTAAAGAAGTTGGGGAATGCTCGAAGACATTTCCGTAATTTTTCAGGTAAATGTAACCCAAGGTGTGATGAAATAAAAACGACTATTGTGTCTGTCATGAAATGAGTACAAAAGGTACTTTTGAGAGCTGTTTTTCAGGTCCTGTTTCGACCCGAACGTGCAATTTGTGTAAAAGTCGTCGTTGGGGGCAGCAAACAAAACATAGTAAATCGTGACGTAATAAACAGGACTCGTTTATACTACGCTGCATCGGGAGTCCTGTTTATTACGTCACGATTTACTGTGTTTTGTTTGCTGCCCCCAACAACGACTTTTACACAAATTGCACGTTTGGGTCGTTTATACTACGCTGCATCGGGAGTCCTGTTTATTACGTCACGATTTTCTATGTTTTGTTTGCTGCCCCCAATGACGACTTTTACACAAATTGCACGTTCGGGTCGAAACAGGACCTGAAAAACAGCTCTCAAAAGTACCTTTTGTACTCATTTCATGACAGACATAATAGTCGTTTTTATTTCATCACACCTTAGGCTACATATACCCGAAAAATGACGGAAATGTTTCGAGCATTCCACAACCTCTTTAAGAATTCCCAGCCCACATAAAGCAGGATTGACTGCCTTGGACTGTTTTAGTAACTTGATACAGCTATGCGTTGACTCAGGGTGAGTGATAAAACAGTGTGACCACAACTTGCCTGTTTTGTCTGTTGACTTAGTTTGACAAGTCACGGTGCTTGCTTGACATGTGATCTGACTGCTGGTGACTAGCCTTTGTTAAAAGTACAGCAGGGGAAGTGGAGATGAATTTTGACTGTCTGTGACTCTTTAAATATAGCAGGAGGGTTAATGTTGAATTATGCCGTCAATGCCATATTTTTATTTTTTTCCTTTTCAGAATGTTGGTGTATGCAGGCAACTGCCATGGTCTGGCCAGAGTTGACGCAGAGTCTGATTGCTTCATGAATATGTATAAGTGGTTCACCTCATTTATATAAAAATGTTGCACCTTTCCTGAACAGCATTAGAAATTAACTGTCATACTGATAATTGAGTTTTTTTGTATCAAAAGTCAAGCTGGCTTAACGTGCGGACATTACGAATAATGATGACAAGTAAAGTGTTGATACTAACTATGCAATATGTATCGGTAGTTTGTGTGGGAATTGATCTTGTATTTTTTTTCCCTCACACCACATCTGAACTTGTTAGGCCAAAAAAAAAAAATATTCGGTCTCTGGTCAGCGCGCGCGTCGATTTTAATCATGCGTGTCAACTTTTTTTTTAACTTCAAATTAACACGGAAGCTACAACAGCGCCCTCTATTGCCGCGCCTCCTCAAATTTGTGTACCAAGGAGCACCAAGGAATGGGGAAATTGCACCAAGGCAAATGATAAAGGGCACCAAGGCAATTATGGAGGACACCAATGTATAATGAGGACACAAAAAAGCAAAATAGTACCCACCTTGTCTGTACAATACAAGCTTGAAAAAAAAAAGCCACCAAAAAAAAAAAAACCGTGTCGCCGCATCAATTCCGGAACTTCGGTCTGACCAGAGACTGACTATTTTTTTTTTTTGGGCCTTAGTACATTTTTTCTTTTACTCAAGGCAGGGGCTAATTTTACGCTCTGGAAACCATGAAATTCTGTACTTAATACCGGAATCAGAATCTTAAAAATACCGGACTCTTATAGAGCGCACGTATCTACCAACAATTAGGTACTCAAGGCGCTGGTAATTATGTCTATTTTTAAAGACAGGTAAATAAAGTTTATGAGAAACATGAGACCCATTATGTAGCACCTTTATAAAGGGTTTACATGGTGCTGCGGCGCATATTGCAGCCACTGCCAGAAACATTGGGGCAAACCCCTTCTCTTAGCGATGTGTAACTGGGTTCTTTAACGTGCATCACACAACACACGGGACCTACGGCTTTACATGCCATCCGAAGGAAGCAATAATGGTAAAGTGCCTTGCTCAAGAGCACAAGGACCATGTTCCCCGTCGTACCCATGTACCACGGATCACGAGTCGAACATCATAACCATTGGACCACAGCCCCCCATACTTATGACCACCACTTTAATGATCACAGAAATTCAGTGCTAATATGACCACGGATATATGCAGACTAAACTTGCCGCAATACAGAGAAGTTTAGTGAGAACCGCATGGTGCTCAATAGTTTTTGTTGTGCACCCTCGTTTAAAGATATGAATCATATTTGTAATGAGAAACTTCAACACTAGGATGTAAAATGTGACTTACGTGTTATTCACAGGGTTTCCGATGTATAGTAAGTAGGGCTAGAATTGTAGATGCCAAAGGTTAAGGGCTCTATGCACACACTATGTTTTAATGGTTGTTCCCCAAATTGTGAAGTTTCTATCTTTTTTAATGGAATCATATTGTCAACAAAAATATTTAGCTATTTCTGTTTGACTATGGAGATTATATGTATAGTTATTATTATTTTGTTTACAGAAAAGTAGTGGTTGATTATCCAATCAATTTTCATATGGGCGTAAATGGTCATTTTTTTTTTGGATGGTGGTGGTGGGGGGGGGGGGGTGTGTTACGAACCAAGTACATAAAGCAGAGCAAACTAGAACAGGCAGGTCTTCGGTACCAGCAGCAGCTGGACTGTTCAGGAAGGCCCACTTTCATGGTGCTGATTAGGCCCCAAAAAAATACTTCTGCTTCCAGTTTCCCTACGTACCCTATTCTGATAGCCCCTACCCTAATTTTTTTATGGGAAAAATGAAAAAACCCAAAACCATCAATTTCTACCTTTTACCCTTGACTACATGCAGACCCTCTCCATATGATCGTACACACACAAAAACTGGCCAAAAAAAAATCCCTACCTACCTACCCTGTTTTCAGATGCAATGTAATCGGAAGCAGAAGTATGTTTTTTTTGGGGGGGGGGGCTTTAACAGCAGAAAAGTTGTGCTAACTATAGCAGTAAATTGTGCTAACCTTAAGCACTATTTCATCGTGTGGATGTGCTAACATTTGCGCGTGCATGGAGATTCTTATTGTCACTTCACTTGGGGTTAAGCACGTGTGGAAGGGCCAAATTTAACTTGTATTTTTCCAATGTATTTTTGTATGCTTTAGTATAGGAGTAGCTCCCCTGCATAAATCACCTTTTTTATTTAGATGTCCCCTACCCTTTCATAGAAGTGTGTACCCCTGCTTAACTTTTCCCTCTTCCCCAGTAACATGATCTCTTAGAACAATAGCCCCTTTGATAAGACCATGCACATGTGCTCTGCCACCCTGTAAGACCACAGACCCCTCATGATCAGTAGCAGACCAGCGGCAGTAGAGAGAGGACCGTGCATTATATTTCCTCTCTTTCCCCCTTGATTTTCTTGGGTGCGATTTGCCCTGTTTGAGAGTTTATCTGCTCGAGTTATTGATTTCTGCCAGAAGTGTCTTTAAGGTCCACCTTATACCACACTGTGTTGGTTAAATACTGTTGGTTTTTAACTTGGTTAAAGTCCTTGGGTTTTTTTAGGTTTAAGTTTTGGTTTTTAGTCTTTGTTCTTACTTGATTTTCGTGGTCTTGGTTTTATATATTGTTAATCGAATGTTATCTGATTTCCATCTTTGTTTGCGTATGATGTTCTTGCGCGTTGCATGTAAAATACAAATTCATGCCATCTAATATCATTATGTTCTCCCGAAACACACATGATTTCAAAATGTCTGCTCGCAGAATGAGGAGTTAGCGCTCTAATTTAATATAGCTCTGTGGGTAAAACTTAAAAAGGCTTTTCAGATATGTGATGTAAAGTGAAAGATGATAATAGTCGGAGCTTACTGACCACAAGGTAAAGCCTTTGGTTCGCTTTGAATCCATCTCTCTTTTTGACATTGTTACTTCACATGGTAAAGCTTTTATCTTTTTCCAATGTAGACAGTCTTTGTCAAGGCTATATCCCAACTGACTTCCATTATTAGATGTAATGCCAAGAAATAGTGGATATTTTATCACGTCTCAGGGTTGCCGTTAGACATACGAGTTGCAAGTTACACAGGATTTTTTCAATTTACACAAAGTTCACTTTATTACATTTTAAAAACATATTGAATACAATAGTTTCAATTCAGGACAATACTGGTATCTCAAGTTAATATATACACAGCCAATAGTGCTTTTAAATAACAAATATTTTCCCTGTTCAAAAATATAAATAAAGTGTGTGTGATATTAAAATATTTCTTTGTACAAAGTGTTGTTTAAACCATCTTTATACAGGTGTATAGACATTTACTGGCCATGCTCATGTACTGATAAGCCTACATTGAGCTTTTGGGTCATAGACACAGGCATGAGATTTTTCAGACTTTTGTCTAAAATCAGACTTTTCAAATCTGAGAGAAAGACATTAATTCTATAGAAAGATAGCGATCTTTCAGACATTTCATAATTTTTTTGACTTTTTTTTTAAATTTACAATCTCATCCCTTTAGACAAAAGCATTAACTTAACTGTGAAGAAGTGAAAAGTCTATAGATCATTTGCACTGCAGCTATCTTAAGATAGTGTGTTTGCTGTTGTTCAACAGGGATAGGGTCCAATCGTATGACGTCACGTACCAAGTGACCATCCAGTTTCCCGTTATCAGCAACCATTGTAGTAGGCGTGCGTTTGGAATAGCAACCACGCCGTGCGTAGTAAAATACACAGTGGGGCTAATTTTCACATAAATTAATGGCAAATTCGTTACCAGAAGGCATAATAGTCACTACCCGTGCCGTGTAAGGTTGTCAATCACACAACCTAGTAATAAGTGTTGACTTCATGTTTTTCTCACAGTTTTGCCATCTCAGCTTTAAAGGCTTGCCTACTACACGTACCTACTGCGTTATGTGTGATCTTTGCCTACTACAATGGCGATGCTGACCTTCCGGTACCCTGAAGTACTGATCTCTATATAAAGACTGGATAGGGGATATGCATACAACATTCACACAGTAGACTTTGCATATTGACCAATTCGCCCCCGGTCTCACGAAGATGGCCGCGTATAATACGAACGTTCTACGCGTAAATACGCGCGCGTTGTATCAACAGTTGACGCGCATTTTGGTTACTTACACATATTATGATGTTCTAAAAGGGACACATTTCCGTAGTAATTATTATTTCAAAACGCCAAAAAAGTGATATTTGCGGCATTTTAGTGACCACGACGTTAAAAAATTGTAGTTAACCTTGGTCAGTGGTGGTGGTCAAAATATAAGTCAAGTGAACCGCGACGTTACAAAAGAAATCATGCTGTCTATAAAAACGGCAACTTGTCCTTTGTAGATCACCAGCCGGTCTCACCAATATGGCGTCAAATTCGATCATTGTGTGGCTCTTTATTAGCTATCCAGTCTTTATATAGAGATCAGTGCCCTGAAGTAGGCCAGGACACTTGGGGCACAGGAGTAGACTTCTAGTGCATTCATTGTTAATCAATTAACATAATCCACACCACAAAGATGGCCGCTATAAATGCAACTGATCTATCTCCTGGTGTATTTAAACAAACATTTCAGTATTTTAGGATTGAAAACTTTGTTATGGAATGTGAGTGCAAGTGCAATTTCTCAACAAGCATATATTTGAAGATGTAACAGTAGAACTTTGCTGTAGAACTTTACAGCCCATTGATGTGACACCATGTGACCATGGGCGTTGCGAGGGGGGGGGGGCAAGGGGGACAAGGCCCCCCCCCCCCCCCCGAAAAAAAGGGAAAAGAGGTGCGAAGCCATATTACTCTTAATTTGATGGGGGGGGGGGCCAAATGCTCCCCTGCTCACACTCGGAAAAATGATAAATTGAGAATATAATGAAAAAGTTAAGGAACTTTTTTGGGGAAAAATTTGCTCCCCCCCCCCCCCATGTGCATGTGACAGGCTCTCAACCAATACAAATTGCTAAACTGAGCTCATGGATATTCATTTGCATGTGGACAGTGGATCATCAATTCTCAACTTTCAAAAGGGAAACTAGCACAATTTCAACATTTGATTTTCTACTGCACAGTTACACCCACGTCCTAGGGCAAGTTTATGTAGCACACCTTGCATAACTTGGCAGACATCAACTATTTGCACTTTCGTTTCAAATATTTTTTTTTCTTCAAAACTAGCTACACACGCCACCACAATCCTAATTGTCAAATCCTCTAAATACATGTGAATCACTGATATTTTCTAAAATTTCAGCATCAAAACCTCAACAATGCTTGTCATATAATACTTTGCTTCCACATTTGTTTCTTCCACGTTGGCGTTATTGTAAACTGCAGCATCCGCCTTCAAAAATGCCTACAAACACATCAAAGGCTCAGTTATTGGTATGTGAGGTTGGCATAGTAATACTTTCCTCGCCTTCCACTTCGAATCCTGCCTGGGCCAACATGTGATTGGGCTTTCATCAGTCCCTACCCGATTCCGTGGGTTTGCCCCAGCATTTTCTTCTGGGGTTTTCCTCCCACCTCTAAAACTGTAATTTCTTCTCATTGTCTTCTCTCTACAGGTTTCTTTTGGCTTGCGAGCTATAGTGCCTAGTGCCTTTTTGCCTTTTTGAGGGATTCTTGGTTTCATAACCAGCAATTAATAATACTACTACTACTAATGACATTTGGTACTGGTGAAGGCAGACGTGGTGGCGGTATGTTTGGCAGCCTTATGAAAGAAGGGTTCAGCAGATTTACAAGTTTCTTTACCCCTAAAGCACACTTTCCCTGACATTACAACAAAAAGCACACTTTCCCTGACTTAAAACAAACTTTTTTGGCATGGGGGCCCCTCATTTTTTAGGGTTAACCTGGTAAAATCCGCACATCTTACAGTCATACCCATATGATTTACAAGTTTCTGCAGAACCGAAAAAGAAATTGTCCAAATAGTACTTGGCTGCAAGTGTTCAAACCGACTCACTTTAGGGAACGTCTCAAACCTCGGAATGTTTCTTTAGGAACAATGTGAGTTCCCATTGGGAACGTGCTGTGTTCCCAGCGTGTTCCCAACTGGAGCCGGCCGTTCCCGAGCATGCACGCGCATAGACCAAGGTTCCCACGCGGGAACACCTGGCATTCCTGGGCTGTTCCCACTGGGAACAACCATATTCCCAATTGGAACAAGTGATGTTCCCCGATGATACATTCCGAGCGTTCCGACTTGAATGTTCCCTTAGCTCAGGTTGGACGACGTCTTCATTGCAGTATGACTGACGTCCAGGGTATAAATTCTACCACCATAGCGAAAAAAATGTTAACACATATTTTTCATATTTTTACCTGACGAAGCAAGCTGAAAGTTCGCGTACATATTCCTTGTGTAGAGATCATGAAATTACCTGGCTGGATTAACACAACCCCTTAAAATTTTATTAGTAGAGTTTTTTTATTTGAAACTGTATGGCTTCTTCCCTTTCTACCTTTGCTTACAGATTTATTCTGTCAACAGGTGTAACATTTTTGAGGCACCACCCGGATGGGCGTGTCCAGCTGATCAACTCTTCATGTCAGTCAGATGCCAGCGCTCATCCAGCGATCAGAACCGGACCGATGCATTCTACACTTAGCCGAAAGTCCTGATGAGTTGGTGACGAGGGAAGGTTGGAAGGAGTGAAGCCTGACGCACAGGAACAGAAGTGAGTGGAGGGAGGGACCCTCACGTCACAGCATCAACGGTGGTCGAGGCAAAGCTAGAGCAACATGCCCCTCAACACAGTCATGAAGGACGTACTTCAAGCGTACGAGAAGGTAACTGCCAAGCTGAGAGGCCTACCTACTCCGGCCCATGGCAGGTTGCAGCGGAACTGAAGTTGCAGGTGAAAGAGGAAGACAGCTACCTGCGTATTCTAAGGCGAGTTACAAACTACCTTGGCAGTGATGAGGTCCAGGAGATGGCGGATGAAGGACAACAGGTCCTCCAGGCTCTTGGGACCTTCCTTGAGAGCATCATTCCAGAAGAGGCCGAAGTGGACTCTGCGGCAGAAGCAACAGTGGACTCTGTAGCAGAAACAGCCCTTTCCCCTCCCCCAGCAGATACCATCCCCCCCCCCCCCCCAGAGTGGGAAGTACCACCCCTTGCCGTAAAGTCGTCTGTTAATAAGGAATCGGTGACCCTAGCCAGTCTCATCAAGAGAGAACTGAAGATCGCGGGACAAATTGGCAAGCCAGGTCAGAAAGATCGGCTGACCTTTTCCAGCCTTGCAAACCAAATCGAGAGTGCCCACCAGAAGGGATATAGTGATAGGGACATCACACAGGCCGTCATCAGGTCGACTGTCCCAGGCTCCCCGCTTAGAGGTTATTTGGAGGGACGGAGCACCATTTCACTCCCCGGCCTGAGACGAATTGTAAGGTGCCACTATCAGGAGGAGGACGCGACGGCCCTATACAAACAGTTGTCTCAGCTCGCTCAGGGGCCAACAGAATCGCCGCAGGCATTTCTCATGAAAGCTCTGGATCTCCGGCAAAAGGTTGTTTTTGCAAGCCAGGAGGTCGAGTCTGGCCTACGCTATGACCCCGTCCTAGATCAGAACATGTTCCAACACACTGTGATGACAGGACTGAGAAGTGACAGCATAAAGTCTGAACTGCGTCTCCACCTGGAAGATCCCAAGATGACAGATGAGACTCTTTTTGCAAAGCTGAACGTCTGCTCCAGTGTAGAAACCGAGCGTCAAAGCAAGCTAAGTAAAATGAGGCCCCCCACCGTTCAGGAGGTGCATTGTGATGAGAAGGAGAAAGCCCCACCCAAGCCAAACACACTGACAAAAGAGATGGCCTCACTTAAGACCCAAATGGCAGCTGTCACAGTTGATGCCAAATTCTATCTTTTTCCCCTTATTTTCAAGTAATTCCTTTTCTTACTTTTACTTTCCTTTCCTTTTCTGTCGCGCAAGGTCAGGTAAGTATAGCTATTCGTTGATTTTTCTTATGTTTTCACTTTCAATGTTTGTGTATAATGGCGTACGTAGAGAACAATAGATGCATATTAAGAGACTTCAAAGTTTGCAGAACTGGGCTGCTCGTGTCATCTTTAAGTTGGATCGCCGTCATGATGCCATGCCTCTTCTAAGATCGCTTCATTGGTTACCAATTAAACAGAGGATTGTGTTTAAGATTCTTTTATTTATATACAAATTCTTTCATAATCAGGCCCCAGAGTATTTTAATGAGTGTCTTGAGTTGTATCGACCTTTGCGTACTAATCTTCGCTCCAATGCAGATCCATCTCGGCTAACTTTTCCCAGGACTCGTAGTAAGGCAGGAGATCGTACATTCACTGTTACAGCAGCTAAGGAGTGGAATGAACTTCCCTCCTATATTAAATCTGCTCCATCAGTGGATGTGTTTAAGAAGATCCTCAAAACATACCTCTTTCCCAATTGATGTATTATTGTTGTTTTGTTTGTATAATGTTTAATGATTTGTTGTTATATTGCTCATTACTACTGTAATCGCTGTGATATAGTTATACTATGAATAGCGTACCTAAATGCATAATAATAATAATAATAATAATAACAATACCTACGTGCGCATACAATTGCATATAGCCTGTACGCTGAAAGATTCAGCGAACCATGTATATGAATATTTATAAGTTGATGAATAAAGCCGTAGAAACTTTTGGTTTTTTTGCGTGTGTGTCTTAGTAAGTATTTTGTAATGTAAATAAGTGCCGTAGTCATGTGATGAAAGAGAGAAGGATCCCCGCGAAAGAAAATAACCCGAGAGGTTGATCCGCAATTGCGATGCAATTTTGAGCGACATTTTCGCTGATTTGAGACCGGGATCGGTCGTGAAGGGCCAGAAGTCCAAGGGACCAAGACCCTATCTGATTGTAAGTATGGTTGATTTCATTATTTTGGTGTATTTGGATTTTTATGACAAATTTTGCATTTATTTTGAAATGTATTGTCGGAAACCTGGCTTGAACAAAAGAATAGTCTGGTGACTAAGTTGCTTTTTGCCCATCACGATAAGATATTCGATCACGATAAGATATAAGAGATTAGCAGTGTAATTGTAATTTAATGTTTGCTCCTTAATTCTTAAAATGAGGATAAGGAGAAGATATGATTTATTCTGAGGCATTTAGTGATGCTAGATTCATTTTATGAGGATTTGCTCCACGAATGAGAGTGATAGCTTTCAATTAGCGTTTGTCTTTTGATACACATATTTATGATAATTGGAGATAAATTGTTATTATTTGCATTGTGTAACATTAATTTATTTGAAGACGGCACTTTAGCCGGAGCTAATGTCAGGCCAGCAACTAGTATAGCATATGAGACAAGACAGGTCCATAAAGCCCACATAGTCTGGTGCCGAGCGCACCACACAGCAGTCAAGGCTGTCTGATGGACACTCATCAGCCGTGAAGTATGCCGGACGTGGCCTCTGCTCATCTGTAACCGTCTACCAAGCTTGTGACGAGTAAGCGAGAGAGCCGACGCAAGGGGATCGCCGGACTCTAGACGAACGGTATAGAAGGCACAGACTAGTCTGGTGCAACAAAACCGCGGTGGGCCCATAAAAGTGCACATAATTATTCCGGAATATTTTATTGTTTATTTATTTATTGTTTAGTTAGTTAATGATATATGTACTTGATTTAAGCTAGCAATAGACTCTTAAGTTGTAGGTTTAATTGATTAATTACTGGTCGATTGAGTGATTTCCTAAGCACAATTTGTGGCTAAATCTGACGTTTATTTTATATACGCATTTATTTTGCATTTCCGTTTAATTCTTGATCATTCCTTTACCGAGTACATTTCATTGATTGGTTAATTTGTTTGAACCTTTGGCCTATAAGCTTTTAACGGAGGCCTGCAAGTAAATTCGCCAGGTTGACTAGATATACGGTATATAATTGTAAATATAATTGAATTAATTATTATTTTCTATTAATAAATTTTGTTCATATTTTTCTTGAAATTTATATCATTTTTGTGATTGAATTCTTTCTGTCTTTTACAAGTGGTTTGGGGTCTCCAAACGGGACTCACTTAAATTGCTTTAGCCAGACGGGAGTGACAGCAGCCATGCAGGAGAGTTTTCAGATGGCCCAACGTCAGCAGTAAACCCGATCACAAGCCCGACCTTCAACTCGTCGGGGTTGTGAAGATTGCGATCGTGCTGGGACCGTTGCCACATGCCCACACTGCTATCGCTGTGGCTCTCTTGAGCATTTTGCTCGTGGTTGAAGGAGTAAGCCGTCACCACAGCAGGGAAACGGACAAGGGTTGCCCCCACGGGACAGGGAGTAACCGAAACGACAGCGTCCCAGTTAACCTCACAGTCACCCTCCCAGTTCAAGTATCCACCATCCTCCAATGATGTCTTTGTTTGTCATGTCAGTCCAAAGAAGCACTACCAAATCACAAGACTGATAAGACGAAGATGTACTGTTGATTGTCTCCTCAATGATGTGCCAGCAACAGTACTGTGGGATACCGGTGTACAGGTGTCCATGTTAAGTTCTGCGTGGGTCGACCAAAACTTACGAGGAACCCCACTCCGTCCCATTTCTGAGCTACTGGACTGCGATGAGAAAGTAGACCTGCAAGCAGCCAATGGAACCCCTATCCCCTTCGATAAATGGATAGATGTTCAGCTAAAATTGACAGCACCAGAAGGAAGGCCTAAGAAAGTATCCTTTTCTGCCTTAATCACCGTAGGCCAATTGCAGCAACCAATCATCGGGTACAATGTTATCGAGGAAATTGTGAAGAGTCCAGGAGAAGACCCAAAAGTAACGTCCTTGGTAAAGCAGTTCGGAGTCTTGGCCACCACGAAGTAGCCAGCCTAGTCCAACTAATCCAATCCAACGACTCAGATGACCTCTGTAATGTCATATCGGGTAAGCAGGATGTCATCATTCCACCACAGAGTAATGTCGGCATCCGCTGCCATGTTCATGCTGGTCCAGTGCACCATAAGATGGCAGTCCTCTTTGAACCTGATGTTCGCTCGCAGTGGTCAGAGGGCTTGCAAGTTGAAGAATCTGTCGTTACTCTGTCTCGAGGGAAGTCTTGCCCTGTGACCATCAGAGTAACAAATTCCACCGACCACACCGTCGTCCTCAAGCATCGAACACCACTTGGTCAACTGCAACTGGTCCAATCAGTCACCCCCCTATGTCTCTCAACCCAAGATAAGTGGACAAGAGTACCCCAGCAAAACACCACAATAAATGCAGTCCTTGACACTGATGTCTCTTCATGACTCATGGATACCCCCCATCGATCTGAGCCATTTGTCTCCACCTCAGAAAGTTGCTGTAGAAAAGCTGCTCCATGAAGAGTCTGCAGCCTTTGCTAGAGATGGAGAGGACACGGGATGCATTGATCCTCTGCAGATGAGTATAAAGTTGAGTGACGACCAACCCGTGCAAAAGACGTACACTTCTGTTCCACGCCCCTTGTTTCAGGAGGTACAGAACTACTTGTCTGATCTCATTGCTGGAGGGTGGATAACAAAGTCGAGCTCAGCACACTCCTAACCCATTGTCTGTGTCCGTAAGAAAGATGGCACCTTGCGACTGTGTGTTAATTACCGTGAGCTTAATCGTAAGACAGTACCTGACCGCCAACCCATACCACGCATCCGAGATGTTTTGGATAACCTTGGAGTAAATTCCTGATTTTCGACCCTCGACCAGGGGAAGGCCTATCATCAAGGGTTCATGTCAGCGGACAGTCGCCATATTACAGCGTTTGTCACGCCTTGGGGACTCTATGAGTGGGTACGGATACCCTTTGGCCTAACCAACGCACCTGCGGTGTTCCAAAGGTTTATGGAAATATGTCTGGAGGATTTGAATGGTGACATCGCAATGACATACTTGGATGATGTGCTGGTTTTCAGCAACACCTTCCAGGCTCATCTCGACAATCTCCGCAAGGTTTTGAGGCGCCTTATTAAAGAACATGGAGTCAAGCTGAAACCTTGAAACCTTCCAAGTGCGAATTATTCCAGAAGGAAACACGGTATCTTGGTAGGCTAGTGTCCTCAGAAGGACATCGGATGGATCTGTCTGATGTCGCAGCGAGCAAAGCCGCGAAAAGAACAGTTCATATATTCTACTTCCTTTTCTGCCTTTGCTTACAGATTTATTCTGTCAACCACCCGTCTCCCTTACGGGTGAAACACTTGTGTCCAGAATTGTGCCTGCGCTGGGTCTAGAAATGGCAAATATGTCCGTGGGCGGCGTGTTTGCCGAAAATAAACTGCAAGTCTACACTTGCGTTGAAAACATTTTCAGTACGAACTCTCCGCGTGAAGACGTAAACGAGCGTGTCGTTTGCTGCTGTGGTGGCAGCGTGCTAGGTGTGCATGCACGCGCGTGCATAATCTTCACATGGGGAGTTCGTACTGAAAATGTTTTCAACGAAAGCGTTGAATTGCGGTTTATTTTCGGTAAACACGCCGCCCGCGGACATATTTGCCTTTTTTTAAACCCAGCGCAGGCAAAATTCTGGACACAAGGAACAGGTAAAAGGTAAAAATAGGTAAAAATATGCAAAAAAATGTGTTATAATTTTTTTCGCTATGGCAGGAGAGATTCATACCCTGGACTCCGTTGCGTGTACACAACGGAGTCCAACCAGGGCTAGATGTTCCCTTATGATCCTAAATTCCTGAAATTACCCTTTACTATTTCCTTTTTGAAGAAAAAGAAACCCATGGCCATCCATATTGCAACATGTAAATAAAGCTTAATATTGCAGCTATCTCTGGAAACAATCATCTGATCATTAGAAAATTGGCGGCAGGGCATTCTTTTTTGGCAATGTAGTAAGAGGTTCACTATTCTCTGCCTTTTTGGTCTCAATTGCTTTCAGTTTCCTCCTCTGTAACCCTCTGGGGAGCATCCCAGATGGCGAAGGTAATGTATCACTCTCAGCTCGGTCACGGGGGCTTTTCTTTGAGGTGATATTTGATTCCCGTACCCCTCTCATCAACTCGGGACTTGCTGATGTCTCTCTGGCTTGTTCACTCTGCTTTGGGTCCCTTAGAGTGGCACCCCTGGTTGGCTCCGTGGGGGGTGCTGCCTGGAATCTGCTAGGGGGAGCTCCCCTTGTTTCTCTTGATCCAAGGCTCATGGATCGGGAATCGTTGAGTGAAACGAGGCTGGAGTTCTGTGAGCTGAGGGAGAGAGTGTCATCTGCGCCCGACATCCTCAAAAACCGGACATACGCCCTCAACATTATCAACAGATTGGTGAGGGATTCGTCACTTTCATACTCACCGTCTACCCATCGCTTCTTAATGGAACCATCCTCACTCGGGAGATGCACAACAGAGATGTGTGTGGCTGCCTTGATGAACCGGACAAGGATGGAATCTTCCAAGTCTTCAGCAGGGGGTTGTTGGAGGGGTAACTTGGCGACTGTTTTCAAAATGCAGTCCAGTGTCTGCTTCACACCCTAAAGAAGACATTCATACATTTTTTTATACATGTAGTTACATCCCAAAGAGTTTTAATGAATATCTTGTTCTCAAAACATAAAAATCTGTGAGAAAAGTACAGCAAATTGAAGTTACGTGACCCCCCTGGCATGGGTGGCAGTATTTATATAGTAAGTTTAAACACACTTTTCAGTGTACCTAACCAAAATCAGCAATGGCCTCATTTGACCCATACATGACCTTTGACCTCAAATGTCTCCAATCATCTGAATTTCCCCTACCCAAAGATTATGTGACCAAGTTTGTTAGAGAGTGAAGTCTGACTTTTCATATGACGGCACTTTTCAGTTTACCCACGGATCCTCTACACAAGGATAAACGACTCAGTTGAGCTTGTTTACAAAATGTACAGAATGGATTGTCTACATGCATGATATGCCGCGTCCGCACATAGAATAACGCATAGAACATATAAAACAATGCATGCGCGCGGGCCCCACAGCTAGCCAGCGCCCTACAAATTTGACTGGGCAGTTGTGCGTACGTACACGTCTCACGCACGTGAGACATGGGCCGCATCACGCATGTAACCAGACGTTTTGGGAAGTCGCTTATCCGCGCACAGAGGAACCGTGGTTTACCTAACCAAAATCAACGATGACCACATTTGACCCCTAGATGACCTTTGACCTCAAATGTCTCAAGTCATCCAAAGTCCCTACCCAAAGATTATTGTCACCAAGTTTGGTTGAGATTGAAGTCTGACTTTTCACATGACAGCACTGAACAGTTAACCTAGAACCAAAATGGAATACACGGACGCCCTCACAGACAGAATACACTATCGCAATATCCCTCCTTTCTGGCCAATTAAGCCAGGGGGATAAAAACCAAAAAACAAACAAATCTTACCCGGTTTAAATTCTTAAATGCCACAGCTGGATCCTCTTCATCGTATTCAGATTCCAATTTCTTGACGTCTGCTTTGCTCAAAATGGGCTCCTAAAATCAATAAGAATGCAACACATATTACTTTGGCTCACATCCTTCTAGTCACATGACAGGATTGTTAAAATGCCTCCAGTGTATTCCCGGTATTGAAAAAATAATGTTAAAGGCGACTGACCTTCAGATGTTCCAGCCAAGACCACATCAGCATGGACAAGACAAAGGGATCTCCCTCAGTCGAGACAATCTCCCAGGCTGTAGTACTTCGATTCAAATTGTGCTGCCGGAGAAAAATCAGCAGCAAATCATTCAACCAGATCACACAAATCCGGATTTTTAAGTGTTTTCAACACGTTTTTACCCCAAAAGGTGTTCTACAGTACATGTTACTTTTGTTTTGACAGACAGTTTAGAAATTATCGCTTCAAAATGAAGACTATCATGCTTGGAGTAAAACTGAAGAGACTTAAGACCTAATGATGTAATGGCTTTGTTTAGAAGCACTGTCCTATGGGTGCAAAGTCTGGATGCCAGACGAAGTAGGAACACAACCACATAGGAAAGCGCACATGTAAAAAAAGCGCGACGTCATTAGGTCCCGAGCCTATTACATTGTGAGAATTTCTTAAGTTTGATTTAAAACCTTGAATCCTAACTTCCTGTGGTGTGTGGAAAAACAACAGGGATGAAATTGTCAATTGATGAAAGGTCTGAAAGATGCCTTTCTTTCTATGCTGATAATGTCTTTCGGATTCAAACAGTCTGATTTCAGACTAATGTCTAAAAAAATCTCATGCCTGGAATAGTAATATATTGGTATAGATTTCTCGGGTAACACATTTCTAAGTTTTGAAGATGTGTGGCCAAGTGGTCAGGACTCATGACTCAAATCCAGCTACTGGCCATATGTTGTGTCCTTGGGCAAGTCACTTCACTCCCATTTGCCACTCTCTACCTGGGAGTACAAATGGGTACCGGCATTAGTTGTGGAGTAATAGTGGGCCAGCCAAATGTGGAAAAGTTCTCGAGAGAATAATTCACGGCATTTTTTGGTAATTGCTGGCATCCATGCTAGATCAATTCTTTGAACCATAACAAACAAGATGTGGGTGGATGCCATTGTTAATTTTGACCCTAAATATACCTAATTTGCATAAATCTTTAATACCTGCCGTGTAATATATTTTAAATATAATTCATAAATACCTCAGACAGTTTAGCTATTCCTATTGGTCGAGAGCCCGTCACGTGGCCGGTCTTAAACGGATGATAAAGACATGGCTAGCTGGTCTTAAACACTTTTCCAGTGTCACAATAAAATGTGGACTCCTAAAAATCCAGTGCCTCTTACCGTTTCATTGGTTGAACGTTCACAATCCTCACGTAGGCATGCGCAACACTACAAGCGAGTCAGAATTTTATAGTTCTAAATTCAAAACGCAACGCCCCCGGTGCGTTCTGCGTGACATCGCACAGAACATGTTACGCGCGCGTCAATCTCCATAAAAGGGTTGTTTACATCTTACTCGCCAGCTGAACACTCCATTATTTTGCTAGAGGGATGTTTCAAAAAGCATGAAGTGAACTTGTTGAACAAAATCGGGATTTTTTGAACGAATTATTTGATATTTTTTTACGGATAAGGTATTTATGAATGGGAATAAATATGTGCTCGGTCGGTATTTATCACTCTGTTTAATACCGCTTAGAGTCTGGGTGCTGATAATTACCCTCGCCTCCGGCTCGGGTAATTATCAGCACCCAGACTCCAAGCGGTATTAAACGAGTGATAAAAACCTCCGGAGCACACATTTATTCCCTTATTAATGGGAAAGAAAACATTTTGACATGGACATAATTACCGTACTGCAAACAATTTTTTTCTCGGGGGGGGGGGGGGGGGGGGGGAGGGGGGAGGGTTCCTTGAACTTATTCAAGTCTCCCACGTTAAGCAACCCTTCGCCTAATTTAAGCCCAGTTTACGGACAGCCAGCTCGTTTTTTCCCGTTTTTGTTTGCTGAGCTCAATATCACTATGTTATCATTGTTTACATGATTTTCCATAAGGTTTTAATAGGGCAACTTGGTAAATTTGAAGCTCATCAATACTGTGGTTTGGCAAGACTACTTGATGATATCTGGAGACCAAGTAAATGCGCACAATTTTTGGGTAAAATAGTAGCCATTTTTGATTGTGACTATGTCCTTATAATTATTTAGTCACTTGTATGCTTCAGAAAATGTTATTTAAGTGAGGATGTGTAATTAGAACCACCAAAATTAACTTAAAAAAAAATTAAAAATAAAGACTATACCCAAATATGGGAATAAATATATTACACTGCAGGGATTAACAATTCATGCAAATTAGGTTTATTTAGGGTCAAAATTAAGGGTGGCATCCACCTACATTGTCTTCTCCATCCTTTCACTGATTGATTTGACATGGTTGCTTGCTATTACCACAAAATGCCGTTCAAAGTGTCATATTCCACTTTGGCTGGTCCACTATACCCTGTGCATGGTCAGGCATCCCATCCAGGGAGAAAAGAGATATGCTCAGACGTTTCATGCCAAGGAAAGCGGAGATAAATGCTGGCCTGTAACAGATAATACTATTTTGAAGATCCAATATTGGGTTTTGCCCTTCACCAACATATTGTTTTATAAACACTGCATACTCAGTGTTGTTCAGAGTGATTGTGAGAAACAAATCACTTGATGAGACTAGAACCCATGTGCTCCTGCTTTCTAGTGCAGACGTCTCACCACTCGACCACCGAGCTTACCGGGGTCAACTGGCTGGTTCAAATCTGATATAGCAGCGGGTACCATAACCAAACCGGAATTTACGGCGGTTACTTCAATAATTGATGAATTTGAAGATGATAAACAAAAGAGTTAATCTTCATAATCTTACCTGCAACGACTCTACTCGAAGTTGCAGACTCTAAAATGATGAGAAAAAAAAAAGATTTAAAATTAGGATCAATGTAATAAGATGATTAGTTACAAGAACTTGCATTTATATGGAGAAAGGTCAAACTTTACAAAACTTTAAACTCTTGTGAATCCGCATTTGCTATTAGCATGAAAACTATTTCGTTAACTTCAAAAATTACCAGGACGGGGAGTTAAAAAACATTTTATAGATGTTATATTAAATTGGAACATAACATATTAATTTAATATGTGATAAATTTTGGGCTGAATCTTGTTTTAACCAACTCAACCTTAAGCCAACTGTTAACCTAGAATTTGGACCTACAGGAGTATCTTACCGTCAACACTTGATTCAGTTCATCAAGGTCCACATTAGATGATGCAGCATCAAACGCCATAGCTGTCCCCACCAATCGCACATCATCCATAGCTTGTAGATCATCTATCAACAACGCTGCCAGCATTGAAACAGATCGGTTCAAACCTGACGTCAACTTCCCTTTGGGGGTTCTCTTCGGTGTTTGAGCTTTGCTCCTGTTTACATATCTAGCGTTCCGTAAGGCAGCAAGTCCTGAAGTTTCTACAATGGCACTATGGTCGTCATCTGAGCTGGATGCCAAGTTACCGTCTGTGACGTTTCTCCGCATGTCAAGCACTGGGCTGCGGCGAGGCATTTGCTTAGTCTGAGGGACCCCTAGGCTAGCCTGGCTGCCATACCCAGCAGCATCCCGACTCAGATCCTCTGCACTACAACTCTTCTTCAGTGGAGGGAGTTTGTTTTGTTGGGTCAGGCTGTCGTAGCCGACGGCACTGAGGTGCTTATCCCGTGGGCTGAGTCTTGGGTTCTGTAACTCCCTCTGACTGGGGAAGGCTCCCGGTGCCGTCTTCTTTAAGATGTCAATGTTCTCCTTCCTCTGCTTGGGCTGGGGTGTGGAAACGCAGGAGGCGAGTCGTGCTAGCTGGCTGCACACGGCTCTCACAATCTGGGAAATGAGTACAAACAATTCCTGGATATTTACCTTTTTCGGTTTCAGAGCAGGCTCTCGCTTCATGATGCTGCTTACAAGAATATAGAGATTAGCAAATTTTTGTTCAAAGAAAAACACATGTCCATAAGTTGTAGGTTCTATTATTTATATCAGGCTTCCAGTGGTAAAAATAAATCAGCGTATTGTATGCATTCGTAAGAAGTACCCGGATGACTGCAATATTAGACCAATAGAAGTACCCAGATGAGAACAATATTATTTTTGATATTGTCCTATTACACATAATGATATTACATATTGATATTACACATAACAGCAACATGAAGTTGATTTCATTGGGATCAAGTCAGCCTGATAATGAGAACAACAAGTTTGGATGGCATGGGGAGGGGCACTCGCTATAACAATATTGCACTTTCTGTGCTTAACAGCTCTATGTATAAAATAACAGCTTGGCTGTTAAAACCCCTCAGCCAGAGTCGAGTTATCATCCGGAAACCATTTACCTTTAACTCACCACGGTGACCTTGACCTTTGACTTTTTGACCCCAAAACCAATCTCAACTTGCCTACTCCCAAGGGCAACCCCCAAACAAAGTTAGACACCAAAATCTCATTTCTAACTCAAGTTATCATCCGGAAACCATTTACCTTTAACTCACCACGGTGACCTTGACCTTTGACCCTTTGACCTCAAAACCAATCCCAACTGGCCTACTCCTAACGGCAACCATCTACCGAAGTTACAATCCCAAACAACATTTCTAACTCAACTTATCATCCGGAAACTAAGCTGCCCGGACGGACATACGGACTGACGCCGTAGGCGATGACAATGCTCGAGCCTCTCGGCTGAGGGGTCAGTGTTTCCCCTGCCCATTCTTTTGTGAGGCGGCCCGCCTCGGGACTTTTTGAGGCCGCCTCGGCCTTTTTTGGCCAATGTTGCCGCCTCACGGGTACGAAAAAGGAATAAAAAAATATTATAGTCAAATCTGTGCATTTTATGTGTGTGTCTTTGTATTTCACCTTCAAATTCTCCGGACTAATGTTAGTGTTCTTTGAGATCGTCATTCGTACCGTAAACGAAGACGACGTACATGTACGTCCAATTCTCTAGCTAGTATGGAGCCTTTTCAACGTCCGTGTGTATATTATACTGGTTGAGTCTAGGTGCATGTCGACTCAAGATTTTTGACTGAGTGACGAAGTGACAATGATCCCATTTATGGATACATTGCGCAATCCTAAAATGAACGCACAGATCCTCCGCGCTTAACAAGGCAGATAGTCCCAGAATGCTGCGCATGTTCCGGCTGATTCGCAATGAGCTCCTCATGTGCAATTGGGCAAGTGGTGCGACGATCGCTGGTTGCACAGCACGCGTGCGTACATTATGTATGACCTGGTACCCTGCTCAGCCTGCCAAGCGATCGGTGAATGCAATTTTTTCGTTTTCCGAAGGCTACAAAACGGTACCATGTAACGGTTTTCCAATCAAAAATCCTCAAAATACATGCATAAGAAGTCCATGAAATGGGGTTTATTCGGAAGCTTGGACTTTCAGGAGAACCCGAAAGTTGGTTTTTTTTGTCAAAAAATAATGCCGGCCCGTTCCGGCAGCTGATGTTATCGGCATGCCGCAACGCGTGATTACGCGTACACGTGCATGTTCCGTGTTGCCGCGTTGTGTGTACCGTGAATGGAGCTGTATTTTACCCGTGTGTTACGGCGGGCTGTGTGGTCGCATTGCGGTGTGGGCCCAGAGTCAGATATGTCGTACAATCGTGCGGCGCGGTGTTAGTGTAACGGCGGGGGGGGGGGGGGATCATAACTTTTCCGTAACGAGTGATAAAAATAACAGTGTTGCTGTTGAAACCCCTCAGCCAGAGTCAAGTTATCATCCGGAAACCATTAACTCAACATGGTGACCTTGACCTTTGACCTTTGACCCCAGAACCAAGGGCAACCCTCTACCAAAGTTTGACACCAAAATCTGATTTCTAACTGAAATTATCATCCGGAAACCATTTATCTTTAACTCACCACGGTGACCTTGACCTTTGACCTTTTGACCTCAAAACCAATCCCAACTTGCCTATTCCCAAGGGCAACCCCCTACCGAAGTTACAATCCCAAAGAACATTTCTAACTCAAGTTATCATCCGGAAACTAAGCTGCCCGGACGGACACACTGACATACATACATGGCGATGGACGGACGGACGGACGGACGCCCTTGGCGATGACAATACCCCTCGAGCCTCTCGGCTGAGGGGTAAAAAGCTGATTCCAAACTCAAAATATTGTTTATTTTATAAGGATTCTTATGATATTCAACATTTTGATAGATTTGAAAAATTTAGAGGTGTTAAAATAATAATATTTTGACACTAAAAATTTCAGAATGTTTTCAATTTCATTGCATTCTTTTTAATTTTAACTATTATATCTCCAGAACGCAAGCTCATATGAAACTAATTTAAACGTTATTGATTTTGTTGTGTGATTCTCTTTCCAATTATACCAAATTTTCCAGGGTTGTAAAAAAAAATCCAAAAGTGCTTGACTCCCTGGTGGTCAGGGTGGTGGTAGGCCTACATTTTCACAAATAAATAGAGGCCTATGTAGGATTTTTAGAAAAAAAATTCAATAATTTATATCAATATTTTATTCACATATATTGCCCAAAAAAGTAAGAAGAAAGTGACCTTAAATGCCTCACATTGCACCACAGAGCGTCTAGAATGCAAAATTTTTTGGGGCCCTTAAGCGGGCCCCAAACCCCACGCCGCAAGGGCTTCGCACTCGCGGGGTCTGTTTTCGACCAAATATATTTTACCACCTCACACCTACCACCAACCCAGGGGAAACACTGTGAGGGGTAATAAATGTACACATGTAGCTCGTGCAATATATTCTCGTATCCCTCTCAAAACCATCCAATATATAAATATGTCACATTTTAAATGGCAACCAGTTGTTGCTAAGTACATATTTTCTGTGCTTAGCTGCTCTATGAAGCTCACCCCTGATCAGTTTCTCATTCAAATCATCTGACAATACAAACAGCAGCTTAATTAATCTTGATTCAGTTTTCTTCTTCCTTCGGCTGAAGGTGACAGAATGTTTTTTCCCCCAGTAGTCTGGTTTTAATCACTCACTTTGGGTATATGTTTCAATTCCCGAGCCTCGTAGCCATGCAGCATTAGTTTCTGCCTGATTAGGAACTGGTCCAGAGTGAACGGATATGCACACGGATCACTGGAAATGAAGGAATATCAGAATCATACAACCACAGTTAGTGTCAAGTGTAAGAAAGGCTATGTAATGAATACAAATAGAAAAAGTGCCCAACAGATTATAATAGTCTCCTAAGGAGGGTGATTGTGTCCACAAGTGAGGTGTTATGTAATAATACACTCCTCTCTCTCTACTGAAAGGGTCCATGCAATGTAATTTTAAAAAATGGAATCCTTGAAAATGCACCATGTCCCATTTAAAGGGAATGTACAACATTTGCTTTTGCTGCAATTTTCAGAAATAAATGGACTTGGAGGATTAGTATGTTATAGCAAATATTGTTACACTGACTTGTTTCACGTTTTGGGTTCGTAGATGCTGGAAAAATCAAGAAAACCAATCATATTCTTGTAGTCTGGTTCCCTGATGCCACTTAAGATGAACCGGAGCAATTTATAGACTTTGGGGAATTGTAAGATCATAAGAATCAGTCTAGCAGGCTTGTAGTTTTCACAGGTGTGTAATCAATTGCAAAGAAAATGCAGACGAACTAAACATGAAAAACTAGGAGCACTTTTTGAAAAAAAGCCAGTTTTCCCCAACGCCTTGATTCTGCCCTTGGGCAAGGCACTTTGTCACTCATTGCTTCTCCCCTCCCAGGAGTACCTGTGAAGGCAGAGATGGTTATTGTGGTTGATTTAAGCTGCTTTTCACCGAAATGGTAGCCTTTCGCCAAGGCCATCGTGGCTTAGAGGGACGGAGCTGTGAAAGCACGAAGCGACTGGAGCAAAGATTAAGTCAGCAAGCACGAGTGGCAAAGCCACGAGGCCTTTTCTAACTTGATTTTGTTGAATTATTCATATTATTATGCAAATAAGTAGAGTGCTAAAAAGGCTAACCAATCACAGCGTGGATTTTGCCTAGTTGCTTCCATTTGTGAAAGAAGGGTGAGTAATGGGAAACGTAAGTGGAAATAACTATAAATTCAGATGAAAAAAATAAGTTCATACACTCGAATAATTTCTTGAAATACTTTTATAAGTAAAATTAAAATAAGATAATGAAAGAACAATTACGCGGTCACGATCTCGTGCAAAACTAGACTCGCATTTTTTGTTTTTAAATTTTGTGCAAGCATCCGGGGCTCCCCCGCGCATCCAGGTAGTAGCCACGCGCGCCCTGATTGGTTGGAATTTTGCTACCCTTTTGGGGTAGCAAAAATCGAGATTATAAAGAAAAACATAGGAAATTCTTGACAATTTGGAAAAGTCCGTCGTAGCTTCGCCACTCGCGTGTGTGGTCTCCCGCTCCAGTCGCTTCGCGGCTTCACCGATTTGTCTAATGCCGGCAAGTTTAGCCACGATGGCCTTGGCGAAAGGCTACCGAAATGGCAGCATGGAGCTGTACACTCCCAGGAACCTGAGATGGTACCGGTATTTGGAATGTTTCATTGGCCCAGTGAGCAGGGTAATAATGATGTACATGTAGCGCGGCCCTATTTTGGTAAAATGATGTATCTCACTTGAAGGACATTTTGAGAAAAAGTGATTTAAAGATTGAAATGTTGCTGTTTTGGTCTTTAGGTATTCAAGACTGTGAAGCAGTCATTTTCTGATGTCTAGGCAACCAATATTTTGTTTTCTTACACAATTCACTAAATTTCGTGGATATTTCTAGAGATATAGAATGTTTTTGGAAGATACATCATTTTACTAAAAAAGACTTCCAATGGTAAGTTTGGAATTGTTACGCAGTAATAATGTATGTGTGTACATATCATTTGAAGAGACTTAAAAACGAAACAGTCTGCATTTAAGCCTGTGAAAGGGTAATTTCGTTTATGATGAAAATAATGCAAATGACTTTCCCCAGTTTACTTACATATCAGGGGAAACAAATGGGATATGCATGAATTCAAACCAACAGTGCTATTTTGGTAAAATGGTGTATGTCTGACATGCACAAACAATTAACGAGACTTTAATTACCAAAAATGCTGTAAGTAAAAGATACAACATTTTACCTTGTTTGTGAGATTTGCAAACACAGATATATGTCACGTATGTCAGACTTGCATTATTTTTCTAAAAAAAAGTTGCACTAGTTAAGTTTTCCATGGTGAGATACATATAATATCTTTTAAGCGCTTCATTTCTTGACTCTAATATTTTCTGAATCGGAAACAGCGCCCTCACTTTACCGGGATTTGACTCTAACTCAAAATCGCCCAAAAATTGACTTACATCATTTTACCAAAATAGGGCTGTGCAGCACCTTGAGCACCAATACTGGTGGATATACTATGATGATGATGATTATTACGTGCATGGATTTTTTTTTCTTCATGAGATGCAAGGAGTGAATAGAAACAGGTTTCAAGCAAAGGAGTGGCTGAGGCAGGAAGAGAGAACGAGAGCAAAGGGTGGAGATGGATGAAGGGCTTACCAGGATGAGAATATCACTCTGATGGGAATAAGAAACTTGGCAAACTGCTGGCAGCATTCAATCTGCCCTGGCGTCTGTATTGAACCTTTCCTGATATAAATACAAAAAACAATATTCATTCATGAGAAACGTTTGTAAATAAAACCAAAGTTTGTAACAATTGTACATTGGAATTAATGCTATAGTCAAATTTTTTTTTTTAGAGGTTTACCCCTCCCTCTCTCAGTGACAAAATGGAGAAAGACACCGGTACCCTATTTCTCAAACTATCAAATGACAATAATTATGAGTTTTGTAAATTGGGCTCATATTGGTACAATTGACAGGCTGTGTCAATTTTTTCAACTTAAGGTACAATACCTTTCCTGGCATAAGTTTGTCTTTCTGTGCATAAATTTGCATAAGCAATTAGCAATTTTAATGACAAAATGTCACACGTGACCAATAAAAATGTCACACATGTGTCCATAGAACAATTCCTATTTAGTAAAACTAATGCAGAGGGTGTACAGTGCTTATGCATACTGCACATCACAAAAGACTAGTTGTACTCCAAAATAAGTATGGGTGAGTGTGTCCTTAGAACTGAGTGTGGAGAAAAGCGTGAATTTCTGGTGAGGGCCAGATACAATTTTTTGCATTTGATGTCACACACGTGAACAAAACTTTGATGACCCCTGGTAATATTTTGAAACAATTTGTGAAAGTAGAAACTATGGTCTGAGGTGGGGAGTAAAACGTATTAACCAGATGAATCAGTGAAAGTAATACATTGTATGTCAGATGTTAAACCTAGCTGGATTATAGCTTCAAAAATCAGACGAGCCTAATTTTATGTCACACAATGACCCAAAAATGGCCCTTCACATGAGCATCAGGCATCATCAGCAATTCGTTGAAATGCCTCAATTCAATTCAGTTTTTATTTCATAACTTCATAATGAACACAAATAAAGTACGCAACTTAATAGATGTTTAGATTATCTGTTTGGTTGTGCATAATCCAATGAACAAGCAAATTTGCATGATGGGGTCATGGTGCATGTGCCCTTGAGCAAGGCACTTTGTCACTCGTTGTTTCTCTTCACCCAGGAGTAAATGGGTACCTGTGAGGGCAGAGATGGTTATTGTGATTGAATAAGCTTGCTTGCGCCTAACAGGCAGCATCGAGCTGTACACTCCCCAGGAAGCTGAGATGGTATTTGGAATGCTTAATTGGCCCAATGATCAGGGGTAATAATAAAACTGTAAGCGCTGTGATTTAGTTTACTAATAAGAGCGTTCTTCAAGGCCGATTATTATTATTATTGTGTTTTTACAATAACCAACCTCTTTGCTCGCACAAACTGTATGGCATTGTCTCCTTCCATTCGTTGTTCATAGATGAGATAGCACGCTATCAGAACGCCTGTCCGTCCCAAGCCAGCATGGCAATGCACTGCAACCTGTCAAGGAGTGAAAACAATCAGTAACCATGGCAACTGCTTTCGGACACTGCTTTTGCCTTTCAACATCTTGAAGGGGGTGGTGTCTAAACTAACAACACGGGCTCATGATATAATCTTTTTGACAAAAACTTCAAAATTCATAATTAAAATGCAATAAACTATAACAGCAGTTTGTACAAAATGATGGCCCAACCAAGGGTTTGGACTTATTAAGGGAATTTTTCAATACAACTTGCGCTTGTTAGAAATTGGTTTTGATAAAAAGAAATTATTGAGGTGTATTTCTGATCTAGCTGAAAACATTATATACTTTGCAGTTTGAGTGATTTTCATATTTTTGCGAAAGGGAACGGTTGAGGTGCTGTGCATGTAACTCTACTCCAGAACATATGTTATAAATAACATTTGTTACTTGACGAAGTGGTCATTACGGTGAATAAGATTACAAAAGTGAAAACATTAATGACGACAAATGGATAACTGGATTTACACGTACCTTGCCTTCCTTGAGTGCAAAAGACATCACCTTCACCATGTCCAAAATGGAGGGCAGAGATCTAACACCATAGTCATCCCAACCAAAGTTGAAGAAAAAGACTAAGAAAATGACAAAAAAAAATGACAAAGTAGTAATTCTTTGGAAAATATTCTTTTTGTTTTTCATAATCCTGCTCAACTTGCTCAGGCATCATCAAACCACTACAGGCATATTTAAAAGAAAATCTTGGAATACTTTCTTAAATAACATTTTTTCCAGCTACGAACAAAGAAGTTTTGAAATAAACCTTTTCATTTTGGTCACGAAGTAGCAGTACTCTCCAAAACTGGGTATTTCTGTTAAGGAGAATACACGAGAAAGTGTGGATTCGTAATTTCGTAAATTAAGAATCCACACTTGCGAGTGTATTCTTCGACTTAAACCATTGCGTCAACAGAAGTATTGGAAAGAATGCTGCAACCTGACGCCACTTTTTTCTTCATATATCATCTCAATGAAGGCCATTCGTTGCAAAAATGATGATAAGACATGAATCTGGGACTGATAAATGTTTCCAAAATTGTTAGGGAAATACTTGAAATGACTCTCCATAGACGTTGTACACAAGCGCGGAAGTGGCGTCAGGTTGCAACATTGTTTCCTGGCGTGTTTAGCATGTGTAAGTCATTTTGTGTGTATAGGCTCCTTACATCAAAATGGATAGTTCAGACGACGATTTCTTTCTGACTAAAAGTAGATTTTGCAGTGACGGCGGAAAATCTGACAGTGAAGATGCATTGGTAATTTTCGGAAAGCAAATTTTCATGCAGACGGTCCTATTCATGCTCATTATGGAGAACAATTGTCCGACGAGTTCAAAGTGTGGATTCGTAATTCCTTATCCACACTTTACTAAAGATTCGTCGTTCCGAATCCACACTTGTGACCAGTGTAAGAGATTCGTAGATCCGAATCCACACTTTTAACAATAGTGTGACGTCATAGCAGTGGTTTAAGTCCAGATATATTACTGTCTATGTGTCATTTGCCTCTGAAGAGTTCTTTGCTAGAGACGAAATATATCAGGCCTCTCTAACTTTTTGATTGGTATATTTCAGGTCAATCCAGTCAGTGAGCAGTTTGCAGCAGCTTAATTATTTTTCAGATTATGCTTTAAAGCTATAGTCCATCATTTGCAGCCATCCGAAAAGTAACTGGCATAATTATTGTTGAAAAACATACTTGGTTGAAAGATAGTAAGGGAACTAAACTCCCTGTGAAATTATTCTTTCTGGGAAGCTGTCATTTTGAAATAATCAACAAAAGAAGGCATTTCCAACGGTGATTCTTAAGAAGCACCGTAGGAAAATTTAAATTAGTAGTTCGTTTTGTTATTCAGCGCAGCGCGCACAAGGTTTGGAACGACGCACACGCGCGCGCGGTTGTTATAATTCGTCGGATCAGTGCACGACATCGCGTATAGCTGCAATTCAAAACATGATTCAGTAACTTTTGATTTGAAATTGAGATCTTAGAATGCTGTTTTTCTCGGAATATACAGCTGAAGCTGAGCTGAAACTTCATCAGGTTAGTTGCTCAGTATCCTTCATTAGATTTTGAACTCTTTTGTTGCTTCAAACGAACAAAATGCACAAATTACAAATGATGGACTATAGCTTTAAACTACATGTATGAATAATGAGGTTGATTTTCTTGATCAAATGATCCCTATGGATAAAATAGTATTAATCCACTATTAAATATTCATTTCATTCACTTATGCATTATTAAACCCCTTGAAATGAAACATCAAGAAATGAAACCATTAAGTCTGCATATCATTTATAACTGATAACATTAAACATAAAATCTTCATTCTATCGATCCACATCTATCATTTGGAATGGAACATCGCTGCAATGAGTGGCACACTACATGTACTTGTTCAAATCAGCACCCGATTTCATCAAACTCTTTGTAACTTAGGATGCATCGGAGCGCTGCGACGCGTCGTATCCCTACGATGCGTCGCAGCTTCGACGCGTCGTGCGATCCATTTCACAAAACACGTCGTAAGTGCGACGTGTCGTGGGTGTACTTATAGCACAACTCGGTGACTGTTTTTTGTATTTAGTCAGCCTACAGTAAATAGTAAAAAAAGTTATTCCACGAATATAAGCATTTGCATATCTAATAATAATATGCATTGGGTCAGGCTGACTAGGCAAAACTGACCCGAAACATTATGGATATAGACTGAATCCGAACCGAAACCAATCTGAACTCCCCAAATCCTACCCCACCCAACAAAAATCAGGGAAACACTGGCTCGAACTGACCTGAACCGAACTGACCCTAAAGAAAAACTGAATATCTGGCTTGAGCAAATTGTCGTAGTTTTCATGAAAACTGTGTCTGGTAACTTAGTTACCAGCGTCGCGTGAATTTTAAAGAAAAACCTACCGGTCGACCTGTATGTTTATCAGTGGCGTAGCCAGGAATTTTTCAGTGGGGGGGCGCTGGGCGGTCTGGAACATTTCATGGGGGGGCGTCATGTAGATCAATGATAATTTTTTTAGGAACTCAAAATCTCAGTGGGGGGGGGGGGGGGGGGCGACTGGGGGGGCGACAAGGTTTCATGGGGGGGCTGTCGCCCCCCCACGGCTACGCCACTGATGTTTATAGACTGTGCGGAATAGACCACAATCCACATGCACAATCATATGGTGGGTTGACGCTGTAGTTGCTTTCGGGTCGGTTTCGGTTTTGTGTATGGTTTGTATAACGCTAATGTCTAGACAGTGAAATAGGCTGAAGACTAGCACAACTGTTTTGCTCTAATGACAAGAGTAAAAAAATTAAAATCAGCTATACCCCAAAGGCCAAAAAAAAAAGTCTCCGGTTTTTGATATGCGCGCGCGTCGCCGTAGACATGCGCGTCGGCAAAATAAAAAAGGTTTTTTTTCAAGGAAAGATGATGTCTCAAAACCGCCAAACTCAGTGGTTTGACTGGAATCCTGCTGCTGCACAATTTTAACATGTTTTTGGATGGGGTTATGATCGAGAATAAGCTTTATGTGGCCTCTCTGGACTCCCATATATTTGCACTAAGTTTAGTCGGGCACCATTTGCAGTCATCAGCCGACATTTGAGGCAAAAAAAATCAGGTAAAAGAAGAAGAAAAAAGCCGCGTCGCCACACCACTTTTTGGGCAAGCTCCATACCAGAAACCGGAGACTTTTTTGGGGGGCCTAAGCAGATCCACAAAAATATTCGCCTCATTTTACTCCAAACTGTTTGTCAATCACCCATTCCGATATCAGAAAATGTATCTATTGATCAAACTGCTGACCTTCTGATGACAAAGGGACAAGCTCATCCTGCATTGAAAAGAAATTCTGTCAGTTCCCTTTCAATGCAACTTACTATCATTGTCCATAAACTGTTCTGGTTGATAGGCGAAGCCACTGCTTTGCAGCGGGTTGCCGCAACTGGAATGTTCCCCTGGCCGCTGTAGATTAATAATGGAGTTGATGCCATGCCTACAAAGGAATGTCCAAATTAAAACAAAAATCACTGTAATAAAGGGACGAGTTTAAACATATTTTACAAACGATTTAAAGTTATACTTATTTTTGGAGAATTGTGTCTGCTAAAGCCTTGGACTAAGTAAAATTGGCCTGTTTTTGTTTTACATTTTTGTTTTTCTGCACTGAAGGTCCCAGTCTGGTCTGTCAGTATTATTCCACTATAGATATGAAAGCGACTGTCTGCTTCCAATGTGTTACAATATAAAATGCGTTTTGTTACTACCATGCATGGGGCAGAGCGTTGCCATGAGACCAGTGTAATAAGCTTGACGGTTTATTTTCATGCAAAGACCAATTTATATCTTTTTCAAAATCCTTTTGAAGGCACCTTGTACATATAATGACAAAAACTCATTACTCTTTGTGTTGTGCATGAGTGCCTCTGATGTAAAAGTGCACTGACATGTACATGTACCGGTACTTCAAGAGATGATCATCTATTTATATCAAACTGTCATGCTGTAATGCAACAAAGTCTCTCAAATTTGACCGTTAAAAAATTGCATTTTGTTCAAAAGGTTTCCCTAACTTGACAACCACAGCAAAATTTGCTAAAATCAAACTGCTCAAACTAGCAACAAAACCCATGCAAAACAGAAAAGGAACCTGTCTTTGTGTATTACATGCACATTCAAGGAAATATTAACGTAATGTTGTTGAAGCAATATGTTGATACCAAGACTTACTCCTTAAACTGCTCCACAATTCCGTATTTTTCAATAGCTTCAGATGACGGCCTTGCTATAGCTAAGATGCTGTCTCCAACCCTGACAAACAAAGGGGTAAGCAGAAGAAAAAAACCATTTAGATTCCAAACAAAAAACAAAAAACACTGTTCAGCCTACCAGTGTTGGATTTGGTGATGTTGGGAGTTCATTTGAACCCATACTTTTACTAGCTAATGCTGTATTTGAGGTACTCGTTGATTACAATCGTCACAACTCCATCACAAGTCAGCTTGTCCCAAGTCAACTCACAAGTTATTCAAATGAAAGGGTGTTAATAAAGACCATATGTTCCGACAGTGTTTTGGCTAAAATGGTAAAAGTTAAAATGGTCACCCAACGCGGGAGGCTGGTCGTAAAAATAAAACTACCGAGCGTCCAGACATCGTTTTAAGTACAGCAAGTTCAACTCGAAGTACTTTATCTCAGTTTCTGAGGTCACGTAGAACTTCTGCCTCAACCAAAACCGCACGCTATTAAAAGAGCCTTCAGTTCATCCATTTTTGTAACTAGTTTGCTACACTTGGTCTCCCTCTGTCGTAACGTGTCGCTGTGGTTGACATCGTAGCCCTGGCCCTAGCCAGTTAACATGACTGTCACACTAGTCCACCACGGCCATGCTTTACTGCGGGCAGGGTACGATGTACAGTGAAGCATACCTGACTACATGTACGGTACACTGTACATGTATGTTGGACGGGTTCCTTTCGTGATTTTCCCATCTTTTGAAGTGTCGTACATCGGCTTTAATATTTTTTTTCATTAAGAACATGTACCGTACACTATTTTTGTTTACATTTTGGGGGCTAATTGTTGATACCATTTGCGGTGCAAAAACGCTTTTCTGACGGAAAAAGTTGCTGTCCGAAACCAGCATTCAAAAACCACACGAGCATAATAATAATACCGGAGTCTTAGGGTAAACTGGGGTAAAAACGCCCATGGGGTAAAAACGCCCACTTGACTTGTTTCCACTGCTAGTAAAAAATTATAAGATGAATTACTAAATGGAATATATTTCTAATAAGTACAATGTAAATAAAAACTAATAATAAAAAGTATTAAATTCATTAATATATTTGAAGGGTACGTAGGTGCTGTTGAAAAAAACTTGAAAAAAAAAGTTTCAAAAATGACCGTCGAAGGTTTAGCCTATATTGCTTAAAATTATTTTATAAAAAAAAATATTTTATTTTTTTATTATTCTTTAGTTGATATACATGTATGTTAAGAAGGGTTAATTACATAATTACAAAGGATTAAAATAATAAAATCTATTTTTATATTTGCTTAATAATGTTTCTTGAGTGGGCGTTTTTACCCCGGACAAAATCAGGGGTCTCGGGGTAAAAACGCCCAGTACATTTCTTGACATCAAACTCTATTGCAGCCTCATTTATCATCAAAAACCTCACTATTAGAACTTTCTACAGCCATATGTTTCTTGTATGAGTAAGTAATAGCTATTAGAGTCCTACCACAAAAATATTGAACAGTGTATTGTGTGAAGTGGGGAGGTACATGTAGGCGGTATCACTAACTGACGTTACTTAGTGGCAAGGAATCTGGCATTTGTTAGGGAATGCCCGAGAAATCATGGGCTCATGGCATTTTCTCGAGAAAAAACAAAATAACACCTTTGAGTATACTTTTAATAATTAAAAATGACTAGAAATGGTTCTAAGACCCAACTAGACCGGTTTCTGCTCTCATGCTATACTAGCAGAGCTTCATCAGTAGTAAGCCAATATCGGTATTTTATATTCGGCTAAAGTCGTGTCAAATGTTACAGTGCATAGATACCGGTAAGTGCACGTAATATAATTTTGTGTCAACCTTCTGATGAGTCCAATTCCCGGTGAACGATAAACATTGATTTGACAAGTAAACCTTTCAGACTTTTGGCCTTTTTATAGGCAGGAATTGGTTCGCTGGGAAACAGATTGCCTAATTTCGGGTGTTCCGAAATTAAATGCCAGTCTTTCAGCAATGCTTTTGTTAGCTGCTTGGTTTTGATGTGTGGTGTGTAGATTATCTTGAAGACTAGAGGTGGTTCTTTTGGTCGTGTTTCATTCATGATGTATTGCTCACAGTTTTAAAATTTTACGTCTTTTATGACTGGCAATTTCCTCTTTCTTGTGGTTACAGAGTAGAAGTTTCTCCATGATTGCATTTCTTTGCTCTAAGAAATCTGTCTCGTTGTTACAGAGATGTGCATATTAGTACCGGTAGTTCTCCTTTGATAAAGCCTTAGGTTATCAGCAGTAGGCTAGAAACATATGGTATGCCTAATAATATTGACTATCCTTTGGCTCAACATGATTGAAATAGATTTTTCAATATTGGCAGGCATTATACATACATTTGTAAGCCTACAACTACAAGTTTGTTATGGGCGAATTATGTACCGGTACGCTCATGTTCCGCTTCCTGCCACATAAAAATACCTGGTTTAAATGATCAAGTTTGTAGTTATAATTAACCAGCTGTGTTTGAAAAGTTATTTGTACTTGATGAAGTATCCCTCAATATTAAATTAATCACAAAAATATGACTACATGTATACTACAGGGAACCTGTGGTATATCCAGTTTTTTTTTTATAAATGTGGGTGGGCGTTTTTTCACCGAGGCCCGGGTAAAAACGCCCGCCAAACTTCCTCCCGAAAAGGGGGGAAAATTTCCCCTTATCAATATAATGACCATGATATTATATTTGCACCTGATAGAGGAGACATGTAATGCATAAAACCACACATTTATTTCCTAGTGTCTCCAAGTAGTACTGAGATATTTAACAAAAACCTAAAAATTGGGCGTTTTTACCCCAGTTTACCCTATATAGCACAGGGACCATATCTACCGGTACCAACAATTAGGTACTCAAGGCGCTGGATATTATGTCTATTATTAAAGACAGGTAAATGAAGTTTATGAGAAATATTTACAGCATTATGCAGCACCTTATAAGGGTTTACAAGGTGCTGCGGCGCATATTGCAGCCACTGCCAGAAACACTGGGGCAAACCCCTTCTCTTAGCAAGAAGTGTTTCTGGTTCTTTAACGTGCATTACACAACAAAAGGGACCTACGACTTTACGTCCCATGTCGGGTGTCAAAAGCCTTGCTCTTTAAGGGATGAAGGGGGGGGGGGAAGTCAACATATTGCAGGTATTTCACAGAGAGAGTGTTCTTCGTTGTTAAATTCAATAACAATTAATGCACACAAGGCTTACTGAAGGTTGACTCATTAAAGGAATAACAAAACCATTGCCCTCTAAAACTCTGCCTTTACTATACCGGTAAGATAACACATACTGGTACGGCATTTAAACTCTAGTTTAGGAAACTGGAGGTTTGTTTATTACAGTTCTAACTCACCAGGATGAATACAAGCCCCTGAGTGCCATCTCACTATCCGACCATTTGGCTGGGTTGTCATACTTGCAGTTCTTGCCTCCGCAGAACATGGCACATTGCCAGGGGCCTGGGGTGATCTGCCGTACCGTGTTGGACAGTCGGTTGTACTTGGCCATGGGGCGCTGGATGGAACTGATGTGGGTACCAGAGGGGTTCTGGTGGTCATTCTGGGATGACTTCATGGCGGAACAGTCGGTGGGGAGGGGGGGGGGGGGGTAGAGGGGGATAGGTGGTCGGCAGAGCCAGTAGTTATGTGCAGTAAGAACCAAGATCTGTCACATCATGTTTTGAAAACCTAGAAGAAAAAGGAGAAAATCATTTGATTATGGTGGCATTTACAACAAGTTGTACAAACGCAGAATACGAAAATAAAATTTAGTACAAATTAGTGGTTTGTAACAGAAGTGAACTCTAGAATGTATCATACAAGACCTACACGTAATTTCAAAGAGATAATTTTCTACCACATGGAGACTGAACATGGTAAGAACAGCACAGAGCATATTAACCAGCCAAAGTTGTTTGGAATTACATGTACGTGTAATGTACAAATATTGATGCTTCGAGTGGTTGGGTATAAGGTGATCCATGGAGTGTTCTGTCTTCCCTGAGACTTTCCAAACTGAAGCAGACAATATTTGTTTTATAACGCCTCACTCACAGATTGTACTTACATGTAATCTTCAGATAACCGATTAATTTAACCAAAATCCAATTGATGTACATGTACTTATATTCTTCGATATGAAATTAGTAGAAACTTTACTTTTCCAAACTGCCGATACCCCTTCATGAAATGTTGAACTGAACTCTGCAGCAAGGGAACAAAATGTGCAACATGCACATCCCTATGCACACAGACCTCTGGTTGCTTCATTGGTTTCTATGCGTATGTATGTACATAGTACTTTTTCAGACTGAGGCATCCGTTGTGTAGTCGTTTTGGCCATGCACAGCAAGTAAAACTATCAAGAGCCATGTGACTCGCTCTCGGCCAATCAAGATACAGAATCTGTGGGTGAGGTGCTAAAGGATGTGCCACAAACGATGAAAACTTACTGTTACGTGTAGCAAGGACTTTTCATACAATGACATGCCTTACACATACAGATTGCATCTTGACCTTTATGCTGTTTGCGTACACGTATCAAAAAATCAACAAAACATTGTGTTCAGACAACAATAATTAGATGAACTACCGGTACATGTTATGATGTAGCAATCTTGAATAGTACAGTGCATGTACACACATATTTAGAAAGATTTGTGATCACACATTGTGCGGGCTCCTCACTGCATCACGTGCTACCGTACAACCTCACACGATTGGTCTGCTGCCATTGTCCAAAAAAAATCCAGCACTTTATAACTTGCTTTGATGCAGTATCCATGGCAACCAACAATATGATTGGGAGCTTAAGTAAACTGATTCAAACATGGCAGATGAAGCAATAGGAATGCATATTATAATACACTCCATTAACATCACACCATGGCAACAGGAAGGCCTTCATGACGATTTGCTCATCCGAGTCTAAAGGTTACTGAGGGAAAGAATGCGAAGAACAGCATTTTACTGGAAATAATTTAAAAAATAACTTGGCATGATATACGTACTTAAATGTGTGTATGTACAATGTATCATTACAGGGAGGACTTGTTTTTTTAAATGTTAAATTTACAACTATTTAAATGTTGCACCCATTGACAACAATTTTGATAAGCCTACCGGGTATGTACACAAGAAAAAGCAATAGCAATTGACATGACACATTATGATAGAGAATGGCTCAGGATGGACCACATTATTTGGAAGGGTTGGCAGTTTTTTTACTTAAACTTTTTTATTTAATTTTTGTTTTTAATTTAAATCAGATTTTTTAATTTTATCTGGTTTTGTGTATTTTTAACCTTCAATACTGATTTGTCTCAAAATTTGTCTAAATCTTACAATACACGCTTACATCCATCAACAAGGAGTTTTCAGGCTTCTATAATATACCCATCATTCACAAAACTCAATTCAGCATTTGGAAATTTTTAGACAAAATTGTGCAATAAATTTTCTTTGGAAAAAAATTGTATTGAATACGTAAGTGATTTAAATGTGTTAACAACATCGTTCACTTTTTTAAAAATCAGCTAATTTAAATGATTAAAATGACTCTCAATCAATTTAGTTTGCCCCAAGAAACAAAGATTTTTACAAAAAAAAAGAGATTTAAATCAGTGATAAAAAAAATCATTTGATTGTTAAATCGCCATTTAAAGGGAATATACATCATTTGCTAAATTACTGTAATTTTCAGAAATGGATGGAATTGGGGGGTTGGAAATATATAGCAAATATAGTTACACTGACTTTTTTGAGGTTTTGGGTTCGAAAATGCTATAAAAACCAAGAAAAACAATCATTTTCCTGTAGTCTGGTTCCCTGACTCCATATAAGAAGAAACAGAGCAGTTTACATACATTGGGGAATTGTAAGGTCAGGGAACCAGTCTAGCTTGCTCGTATCCGTTCATAGGTTTGTAATCGATTGCAAACAAGTGCGATGGTCAACTGGGGCCAGTATTTGAAAAAAAAAGCCAGTTTTTTTCCAACGCTGATCGGCCGATCAGCGTTGGAAATTGATACAAAAATACCACTTTTCTTGAAAATGACAGTATACCAGGTGCCATGATTTTACAGGATGCTTTACACTGTCATTCACTAACAGTCCAGCAAGGTATTTCAAAATGATTTGGTAGTTTTATTTTTTGATGTTTGCAAATGTTGTATTTTCCCTTTAAGTCAGTCCTGTGAGGTTTTAGCAGTTGCACAAGTCTACAGTGACAAGTATACGCGTACAGTGACAAATTTCATTGATGTTACTGTACCGTGAATGATGAAAAAAATTGTCAGAATACTGCATTCTACCCAAGGTTGTAAAAAAAAAATTGGTCTAGCAATACAAAACAAAAATCATTTTGGAATGAGACATTGAACATACATGTACATGTAGCATCAGCTGGTTTACTTATAAATGGAATAAGTTAGTTAATTACAAAATTTCAAATTATATAAATTTGCAGCCTGAAAATAATTGAGGTGTTCAATCTCTTTGTGCATTAGAGGTGCAAAACCAACAGCAAATACACTGTACGTAAAAGCCACGTTTTCAGAGGGTTGCAGTTGCAAAAAAAAAAAAAAAGGAAAAAAGCAATGATCTAAATTAACGACTGTCTGGCTATTGATGACCCATTACCAACACATTCTCGAAAAGTTGGTCCGGTACTTCTGTCTTAACTTATTCTTTATGATAAGGCTTGTGTTTTTTCTAAAGTCAATTGAGCGTGATGGGCCCTCTGGTAAGGTCTGTGCACAAAACCCCCGGCGCATGGGGTTTTGTGTAGAATGATTGGAGGACCAACTTTTACGGCAATAGTGTCAGTAAAGGCATAGAGCAAGGGTAATGGCCTAGCCTGCGTGCAGCCAAATTTACAAATAGCATCCCTACATTTTCTCGGACAAATAGGACCCAAATAGGACCCACCCACTCAAAGCGTAATTTTATCAAGTCTGCCCCAAGATAGAAGCCCAAAAGCCAGGGAGTTGATCCTCGGCTTATTTGCACAATTCTACCGTTTTTTAAACCAGATGGTCTCTTTTTTCAAAAAAATTGTGGGGGCACTTTTGATGCAAATGAGCTTGCATATAAATTCTTTGAACCCTCATCAATTGCGAATTCATTGCGCCCGCTGGTCTAATTGCGCCATTTGGATATCGTCTATCTAGCCCCGCCTCTTCCCCCCTCCCACCACACCGAAAAATAATAGTAATAAAACATTGTTAAAAAAATGTGCTCGTTAGTATAATATCCAAAATGATTGGATATTTCCAAAGTGTCTTTCCCATTTGGAAAAGTTCTTATTGAAAGCCCATGCGAGCGAGATGACCACTGTCCCGTTACGAACACACTCTAGTCAAGGTTGGTCTGGTACTTCTGTCTTAACTTATTATTTATGATGAGGCTTGAGGTTTTTGCTGAAGTCAATTGAGCATCATCTGATAAGGTTTGTGCACAAAACCCGCGGCACTTAGGGTTTACAGAATGATTAGAGGACCAACTTTTAGGGCAATGTGTCAGTAATGCTCCTCTCTCATTTTTGCTCTTACAAGAGTGTTCCTATTGTGGTGACCACCCCGCGCGAACTCTGACCTTTGTCAGCATTTCGTCATACTTTGACCTGTCAGCACTTCGCGTGTCGCTGGTACCTGTACATAATACGCGTTTCACATAGACTTTTCGTTGGTTCACAAACACGTGGGAAGGACGTGCCCCTTCGTTCTAACGTCTTAATATCGTCGCGTTCCTGTAAATTTGAAGTGCCAAGTTTTTGCCAGTTTATCATCGTTATTCGTCAACAATTCCAAGTTTTATACTACATGTAGTTAGTTAACTCTCGTCATCTTCGTCCATCCGTCGGTAACCTTGTGAACATTTGTAAATATATATTCTCGGGACTAGGATCGGTTTCGTCTCGCGGTAGTCGAGGCAATTTCTACCGCCAGCCACCGTGCGGGAGAACAGTTGGACAGTACCGCACACACACATCGGAACAGAATTGGGGTGAGTGACACTTGACTTTAACGATCTCGCATTCCCCAAACTATCAAAACTTTCAGCAATGTTTTTAATTCCAATGATCCTTTTTATTTCATGAATACGAAGACACAATGACATTGTCGGCACCGAACCAGACTAAGATTTGTCACGGTAAAAATTTGTAAGTCCCAATAAAAAGGCACTGTGCATGTTCAGTGCCTATCAGGAAAATATCATTTTAAAAAATCCAGCACTGGCTAAATATACACTGCCAATAATAAAGAACATTACTCATATTTTTTGGGATAAAATTTGTTTTTTTTCCCCTCAAAAATGCGAATGGACATGACAGCGGCTTGAACCTGGAATCTGTCACTTAAAAGTCAGGGGCGCTATCCACTCAGCCACATGTGCTCCTTTACCCTAACTCCCTGCTGTTTGTTACTAAGTACTGGACCAAGTCCACCAAAATCCATCAATCACACTGCTTCCAATGCATGCTTTGCTTTAGGCCTCAAGGGCGAAGTCCATCATACCGGTACTCCATCAATATTAAGTCACACCAGGCCTGCAGGATCAAGTCCCCAAAATCCACCGAAATGGGGGAATGGATTTTGAGCTCGGGAAAATGCTAATTAACATTTACGTGTGCAACCATCTCTTCAAATGTAGCTAGGGCAATGTTCGGGCATGCGTTCAACCATGTGGCAGTTCCACGATTGCTTCGTAAAGCGCATGTGTAGTAGACTGCCGTACAGGTAACGCGTGTGACAGTATTACGTATGCGTATTTACCCTGTGCGTGAATACTCGCACGCGCGCTTGGTAAACGGCAAAAATAGCATCTTGCACGTGATGGTGAATGGACCAGTAAGAATACAGCTTTCGATCATGAATATGTATGAGGTACGTGTAGAGTAACATTGGTTGCTACCTTATCTGACAGCTCATTTGCATATCTCTTGCCCTGCGCCCTCGCTTGACCCTTGAAGTACACACTTAGTCTTTGTCTAAGTGATTGAGGCATTCCACCTTTAGCACTGGTGCTGTTCACATCACCATCACAGTGTTCTCTAAGCATACCGGTACTTCTTAGTTCTACATGTACTAAGATTGTGAGCCTCAAGATTTCTTGAAAGACTCAACTGTTTTTTGTTGGTTTTCCTTTTTCGTCTTTAAGATGTACCGGTAGTTCCACCATTAAAAGAACCAGACACAGAAATGTACACCCTCCTTGTCGTGTCACATTTTCCAGTGTCACATTTGGCGCCATAGACAGAAAGATCTCCACATTGGGACCAGGGTTTTTCTTCGAAACCGTACCTTCAAGGCAGAAATAAGATACAAGATATTATGTGTGGAACAACCGACTTCACACGGTGGAAGGTAGGCCAAACGCAACTGGGCACGTGTACATTGTTGCTCCACTTGACAGAGAGGGGAAGGAAATCACCCTGAATCAGAAAGATCTCCTGGACTGCAGGGCTTTGGTGCTGGATGATGGTAACTACCAGATGCTGGATGTCATCAAGGAGGTGGATGAGGAGGCGGACGATGTACTCATCACACTGTGACCCCCCGAGGTGCGAACCGATCAACCAGAGCCAGGGAGAGGACCATGGGAGTCAATCCTGGAGGGGGGACAGGGGGACATGTCTCCCCCCCCCCCCAACTTTTTGAAGGATGGGGGACACAATATCAAATGTCCCCCCCCCCCAGATTTTTGAACTTGTGTGTCTCATTTACAGGGCCCTATACAACGTATCTTTAATATTGGTTAAAGTGGTCCGAAATTGCCTCAGATCACACCACAGAGCATCAAGAATCCTAAATTTTTGGGGCCTTTAAACATGTGTTAAACAGGCCCTAATCCCCACGCCTTTAGCTAAAAATATAATACATGTAGCTGATTCAATAAGCACAGCCTGAGATCGAAAGTGTTTGATTTTTCTGAAGGGAGGAAAACCGGAGGGCCCGGAGAAAAACAATTGTTGCAGAGGAGAGAACCAACGCTCAACTCTACTCGAACATGTGATCCGCGGCCAGGATTCGAACTGTGGTCACCTTGGTGAGAGGCGAGCGCTTTACGCACAAACCACCCATGCCACCAAAAAATATCAGTAAACATTTGGTATTTGTTATTCCTGACATGAGTCATAATCATAAATGTTCCTCAACCAGCAATAGCCTAGTCCGAGTAACTTGGACCCACCTTATCGCCTGTTTAACATTCGGGCATGGTCTGGCGATAGTAGGACCATGTCTGAACGTTAACAAAAAAGGGGATAAGTTTGGTCCAAGTTACTCGGACTAGCAGTAGCCTACCTTAAGTAAGTATCTTCATCCTTTGTCAAAAACTCCTGCCAGGAGCCTTCGTCTCACTTGAAACCTGAAAATGATGTTATAGAAGCTTATTACCCCCAAAACCACAGAGCAACAGGTAGGCCTAATGTTAGAACTATAGAAGCTGATTAGTAAAACTATAAAAGGCTTAATTTATACTTTCTTGCCTCAGTTTGCACTCACCAGACAAAGATTGGGAAAGATTTCCATATAAGAAGTTCACTAATTTTCCTCAATATTGACTAACAAGCCCCCAGATAGCAAATTCATGTCATCAAAGTCAATTTGAGCAGTGAGAAAATACAAGCATTTTCTTAGAAAACACTTAGAATTTTTCAGTCCACTCTCATAGGGTTTGTACACAGGGTGTTGAGTGAACTTCTTATATGGAAATCTTTCCAAAGATTGGAAACAGAGTCCATATACGGAGAGTCAAGAAAATGTTCTAGTAATTCCTAACAAACTTGGAACTATTTATCAGTTAGCTCTACTGAGTGGAGCGTTGAACTATGGTACAGTGTTGTAGTACATGTACTCGTACTCAGTACTCGTACGCGAGTACTACTCAAGTACTTTTTTTTGGAGTACTCGTACTCGTACTCAAATGTCAAAGTACTCGTAATCGAAATGACGGTACTCGTACTTGGGCAACAAAGTACTCGTACTCGACATGTCGAAATTGTACTCGATCATCAAAGTACTCATCCTCGAATAGCAGTACTCAGGGGAAAAATACTTTCAGTTTGAAATGATTGATTGCCTTGTGGAGAAATCGAAGTTTTCTGATTTTCCTCTGTGCACGTCTGGACAAACACATTTAACAGCTAGCCGTTAGTGGGTTTGTAAATCAGTTTGACTGGGCCTTGGCCAATTACACACAACGAACCATTTGCCATATGGCTATATTCGGAAGTAGCCTACTCGCACTCGGAAGTACAGTAGGGGGCCTACTCATACTCATAAGTTCAACTACCACTTACTCGTACAGTCGTTTTCCTAGTTCCGGATAGCAAACATCATTCAGGCTGATTTCGGCTCAACTACTCCACGAATTCAAGTGACATTGATTAAAAAGTTTACCTTGAGTGATGGAGAGACCACGAAATAATTTTTAAAATTTAAGCTCTTTTCATTTTGATTTTACGACGTCAAAAGTGCCGATGTCACTTTTCCTAGTTCCGGATCAGTTCAATCAGTTCCGAATCGATCAAAACTGCTTCATGCGAAAAAAAAATCACGCAAGAACATCTTTTTTTTTCAGCCAGAACCAACCGAATCAAACATATTTTCTGATAAAGTATTATTTCATTATCCAAAGATAGTTCATGCAAGAGAATTCCAGCAAATTTTAAAAAGAGAAAAAATGTAAATGATTTTGAGACTTTTGTCGGCAGTGCAAAGGCTCGAACTCACGCATTGACCGAAAATCTTTGACCCAGCACAGAATAGGTCACACAAAATCGGTTAACGCGCAACATGTAGTTGGGTCATAAGTGCACGCGCGATCCGGAACTAGGCAAAAGCATACGGTCATTCGTTGGCGAATATTCAAATATTAGAGACGCTACAACTTATTTTGATTGAACAAACATTCGATACGATTGTAGTGAATGAAAAAAATATTCGAAACCACACTGTACGAGAGATATACCGAGGAGCAAATTTATCGTCAATTCGCAGCTCCCGTGATTTTCTTTAAACCGTCCAAACATGTCGGAGTACGAGTCGGAAATCTGGCCAGAATTCCTTCTTTTTTTTCGAAAAGACCTTTTTTCGAAAAGATCTTTGTGTATCAAGAAGCTTACATTTTCTTTTTCAACATGCACTCCGTCCGAATTTGTTTTATTGGAGACTAATCAAAAAGAGGTAGGTTTTTATGTGAAGCGATCCGGAACTAGGACAAATCCGGAACTAGGAAAACGACTGTACTCGGAGACCTGTTCTTGTTGTACTCGGCAGGTACAACTAGAAGTACTCGTACTTTAACTCGGCAACCTAAGTACTCGGCAGTTACTCCTAGAATTATGAGGCTCCACGTAGTGGAGCCTCATAGGTTCAGAACCCCACAAAATTGTTGTCAGCACAAAACACTAATTAAGTACAAAAACGTCCATCCCAACCAAGCCGTTTCCCACAGAACCGCTGCACAGTTTGCCCCTAAACTCCGTACAATACCTCATGACATTCTCACGCTATGTGCACCCAACAAACATCGGTGGATTCTGTTGGTTTTTTGCAAAAATGATGGAAAATATGCCCTTTCCGCACTGAGCCAACCTAACACTTGAAATTTGCACGCGCGCAGAATGATCGCAGTCATTTTCGGTCCGATCGCTCGGAGCGCGCCGCGGGGGGTATGGTGTAGGAAGCGGAACGATAGTATGCGCATGCGTACAAGTGCGAGTACGTACCCCCCGCGGCGCGCTCCGAGCGATCGGACCGAAAATGACTGCGATCATTCTGCGCGCGTGCAAATTTCAAGTGTCAGGTTGGCTCAGTGCGGAAAAGGCATATTTTTCATCATTTTGCCGAAAAACCAACATAATCCACCGATGTTTGTTGGGTGCACATAGCGTGAGTATGTCATGAGGTATTGTACGGAGTTTAGGGGCAAACTGTGCAGCGGTTCTGTGGGAAACAGCTTGGTTGGGATGGACGTTTTTGTACTTAATTAGTGTTTTGTGCCGACAACAATTTTGCGGGGTTCTGAACCTATGAGGCTCCACTACGTGGAGCCTCATAGTTCTGGGAGTACTCGGCAGTACTCTGTACTCGGAAAAAAGTACTCGACTACAACACTGCTACGGTACCAGTACCCTTCGTACTTCCAGTCCCAGATTCACGTCTTTTCAACATTTCTGCAATGCCAATGACTGACCTGATAATGCCCGACATTCATTGGCATTGCAATTGAGTTGATGAAAAAAGTGTCGTCAGGATGCAACTTTCTTTCCCAGATATCGTACTCGAATTGGCCATCTATTACAGCGCAGTTTACAACACAACTTCCGAAAAATAACCGATAAATTCAGCAATAAATTTAGGTCCACACACCGTACTTACAATGCATGCAATGTAATGCATGTCTGTAATGTCTGTGCAGCGTCAATGACAAAATACCGATCGAATCGCATCGGAATGCATCGTAGCGTACAGTGCAGTATTAGTACAGCGCAAAGTGCATGGAGCGTGTACGTTGCAAAGCAACGTACGTAGCTTAACGCTTGAGGGCGCCATAACTGATTATCGGTAATGCAGGTCAACTCGCCCCCTGGCCGACTCGACCCTTAACCGACTCGCCCCTTACCGACCTGCCCCCTGACTGACTCGCCCCTTACCGGCTCCCCCCCCCCCCCCCCCCCCCCCCCCCCAGGCCGACTCGCCTCCTAGCCAACTCGCCCCCTCGCCAACTTTCTTTCCTCCTAGCCGACTCGCCCCCTGACCGACTTGCCCCCTGGAACACATTGCATGCCCGGTCGTGTCGTGAATCTCAATGGAGCCAAATTATTCAAACGCCATTTCAAATGATTTCTGGTACATAACAATAATTATTATAATAAATGGTAATAATAACCAATAATAAAAATGTCACGCATGAAAATAAAACAACCTTTCCGCAAGAGAAGAGGGTAAATCACGTTCAAATAAGCAGGCCTGCAAATAAGCTTCGTTATCTGAGTTTCGGTTTTGATTCTCAAAGTTGTGCCTATCAGCTCCTCCTATAGGGGAGACCGGGGTTGGAAGTTACACGGGTAAGTTGTTACAGTTCTCAGTGTGCAAAGCAGGAACAAGAGAGGGCGGGCTAACTACCATCCATATGTTGCCTACAGGTAGCTAGGGTATACTGCTGATCGTGAGCTTTCTCCAATCTTCTACTCAAAACGTAAGTAAAAAAACCCTTTTTTGTCCTTTCCTAGTAACTTTCTGACAAAACTTGAATTTCGTAATAGCTCTAACAACTGGAGGTGCATAACGCTAACTTGATATTGTAAATATAGTAAATTTAGGTCACTAATATATCCCCAGGTCATGACCTGTAATTCTGCCTGAAGGTTGAGTTACAGTACATTTTATGTGTAAAATACTCTATGGGGTAGGTTGTTACACTGTAACAACCTACCCCGTGTCAATGTAACAACTTACCCCAATTACATTTTACGTATGTTGAACTATATTTTGTGTATATTTTCAGCTGTAAATATTTCATTTGTCTGTTTTGCTTTACCTACAGATTGAGCTACTGTATTAATGATGCCAAGAACCTACAAAAGGAAGACAGGTGTCTGGTATGTGATGACTTGTTTTCCAACTCTGCATCTGGAGAGCAATGGGTCCAGTGCATGGACTGCTCAGGATGGTCCCATACAGAATGTACAAATGGAAGGAAAAGCTACCTGTGTGATGATTGCGAAATGATGGACACAGACAGTGACTAACTTGTTGAAAGTGATCCTTATCGATCACAAAGAGGCATTTTAGCTATATTTCAGGTGTTTCAAATTAAAACAAATGTTCAGTTTATTGCTGGAATGAACAAGTAGTTACTTAATTATACACCTTAAGTGACAAAGCAGTTGCTTTCTTGATAGTAGAATGAGATGGTATTTACTATTGTACGACACAATGAGGGATATAAGTTGTTTACATATTGTAACAACTTACCCCTATGGTGTAACAACTGTGTAACAACTTACCCCGTATGGTGTAACAACTTACCCGGTATGCGGGGTGGGTTGTTACAAAAATTTACCTTCATTAATTAATTAGTAGTTAATTAGTTGTTTGATGTTTTCATGTGTTGTATACTTCAGGTTATAGTAAACATAATGGGCTACCCACATACCCAAGATGGAGTGTTAGAGTTCTTTCATTACAATTATTTGGCGCAAAATGTAAATTTTGTAACGTTCATCCCCGGTCTCCCCTAACATTTTAAGAACACCAAACAAATAACTGTTTATTTATTTTTGCAATATACATCCTTAATTCTTAAAATACTTTTTTAATAAAACTGAGGACCTAAAGTTGAGATTTACAAACGGTGAACGCAGTACATGCCGCGCGCCCGCAGTCACCATGAACGTACCACGAAATAGACCGGCTGCTACGCGCGACAGGCCCCGGGCACTCTGCGAATATCGGTACAGCTGTGCTAATGTGTTTCCACCCCAAATTCTTCATAAAAGATCAATAGTTTCTTGCATTTGAACCGGAAATCCTTCAAAAGTGGCGTTTGAATAATTGGGCTTCATTGGGTTTCATGCTACGATCGGGCAATGTGTTCCCGCACTGTCATTATTATTTTTTTTTTTCAAGATATCCTTGTGATGAGATTATGCATGCAGTATATTCCACCAGATACAGAACCAGAATAAAATGGCCGGTTTCGAAGAGCGCTCCAATTTTTGTAAACTTGGTACCAGCCCAGCCCCCCCCCCCTTGATTTTACGGAGGCCAAGTGTCCTCAAGTTCAGCACGGATGTGCCCCCCCCCCAAAAAAAAGACTGGATACGCTGCTACACCAACGGAAGATGCCTTTTATTGAGCAAGTGCCCCGGTGATGCGACTGTAACCGGTCAGTCCAAAAATTCAACCCCCAAAAGTGGGTGCAGTACATTTTGTTTTCGTCCTTCACAAATGTATTTAAACAGGCAATTGTTTTCAACTCAAGTTGATCAGTATGAAACTGTGCCACCCCTCTAAGTAAGTCTCGTGACCAAAATGTAATCGCCCATCGGGATTACGTCATTAGCATTCTATCCATTTCTAACCCAGGCTTGCGCTGAATGCACATTATGCAAATAACGTGTTTAGAAGATTTCCACTCAGACTCCAACCCTATTGTTACATTCATGCCTCGCTGATCACCATGGTACAGCGACCTAGCGTGCACGGGCTTTATCTTAAGCTGTTGTTTCGGTACTGGGCTAGGCCTTCATTACTGTCGTTGTGCTCCTCACGCTCACTGCATACAACTCATTACACTGTTCAAAATTATCATTTTGGCTCTGCATCAAATTATTTATTCTAATTGAACGTGCACATTGTGTCCAATTTATATTGTATTAACAAAGACATCGTTACCATTTACTCCAAGATCAACACCAACAGGGGCAATGTCTTCAAGAGTAGAAAGAGGTACGTTCTCTGATTAATGTTCATTTGTATAAGGTTCTCCTACAAAATCTAGGGCCACTTTAAGTAAGTGTAAGGCCTTTATTTGTGTATAAAGTATAACTTGGGGATAGGCAATAATAAATGATTAGGGATTTGTCTCACGCGTGCAGTGACATTGCGTTCGCACGTAGAATAAAAACTAATTTGCATAAAATTTCGTCAGACACGTGCGGTGACATTGTGTTCGCACGCATAGTGTAAACTTTGCATAGGAATCCATCTCACACGTCCAGTGACATTGCGTTCGCACGTTTAATTTGCATAGAAACATAGATATAGAACAAAAAGGACTAGATCGGCAGCGCGTCCAAAAGCGCGTACTTGCATGGAGGGTCACGTGCTGGAGGAAAAATACAAATAATGCGCGAAAACGTGACGAACGCAACGCCGTTTACGCGCACAGTGCACCATTATCACTATAACGCGTGGGCGAATCGCGTAAATAGTCGGTGCGTATTTCTTGCTTCACGCGCGTTGAGCTTGGTCACCGTGCTGGAGGAAAGATACATTTAGCTCCATTACTTTACGTTAAAGCTATAGTCCATCATTTACAGCCATCCGAAAAGTAACTGGCGTAATTATTGTTGAAAAACAAACTTGGTTGAAATATAGTAAGGGAACTAAACTCCCTGTGAAATTATTCTTTCTGGGAAGCTGTCATTTTGAAGTAATCAACGAAAGAAGGCATTTCCAACGGTGATTCTTAAGAAGCACCGTATGAAAATTAGTTCGTTCTGTTATTCAGCGCAGCGCGCACAAGTATTGGAACGACGCACACGCGCGCGCGGTTGTTATAATTCGTCGGATCAGTGCGCAACGTCGCGTATAGCTGCAATTCAAAACAATTCAAAACATGATTCAGTAACTTTTGATTCGAAATTGAGATCTTAGAATGCTGTTTTTTTCGGAATGTATAGCTGAAGCTTAGCTGAAACTTCATCAGGTTAGTTGCTCAGTATCCTTCATTAGATTTTGAACTCTTTTGTTGCTTCAAACGAACAAAATGCACAAATTACAAATGATGGACTGTAGCTTTAATTTGTTGCGCGTCCACGAGACACAATAAAAAAGGCGGAGATTTATCGCACAATGAATGGGCGCGTGTGGACGCGCTGCCGATCTAGTCATTTTATTCTATATCTATGCATAGAAATTTGAAAGACGCGTGTAGTGACATTGCGTTCGCACGTTTGTAAATAAAATGGGGCGTGGCTATAGGCTCCGTTAATCCGAAGCAGGTCAGATATAAAGTTTGAGACTGCAAGAAGCCACTGGCCGGCCAGGAATTGTTTTCTGGCTGAGCGGATAAATTACTTCATTTCAAGGCAGTAAAATGCTTTAATTTTTTTAGGAAGCTCTGGTAAAAGTAGAGAGTTTTGTCACCTGAAACAGAGAACTCCTTAAATTTCATTTGATGTTAAAAAAAGTTTACATGGAAGATAAATTACAGCATTATTAAGGTTGAACGAAAATGATTATATTATTCAATAATAATGCAATGCCAATAGGAATTTGTCACGTGCATTGACATTGTGTTCCCACGTGTGTTAATTTGCATATAGGAATTTATAAAATACGTGCAGTGACATTGCGTTCGCACGTTGAGTATAACATTTGCATAGAAATTCGTCTAAAATGTGCAGTGACATTGTGTTCGCACGTAAGGAGAAAATACAATTTCGAAAGAATTTGTCAGACACGTGCAGTGACATTGTGTTCGCACGTGAGTTAATTTGCATAGGAATTTGATACGTGCAGTGACATTGCGTTCGCACGTGGAACAGTTGAAGGGTAGCATTCCAGTGGAAGTTTTTTTTTTTCAAATTGTTGTCGTGGAATAATTAAACTCGCTTATTTACACCAGTATTTTCAATGATAAACCTGTGACAGTGTCTCCTTCATTGTCACATTGTCTTGCAGGTCTTATGTAACTCCCTTTCTGGAGAAGGTTAAAAGACGTTCTCCACCTCAGTCTCAGAAACTAAAAAATAAATTGAAACAATATAAAACCTAATCAACATTCTGGGCAAAACGTTGGTGCAAGTGATGCAAACAAATAATTAGTTTTTTTTGTAGGTCAAGTTGGGAGGAGTGCAGACGCTGCAGGCGTGCATTATGCAGCATCCGCAAAGCAAAGCAGCTTCTGGATCTGTAGGAGTGTTAGGATAATGTTATAGGCATTTAGATTCGGCGAAATATTCTCATACGCGTTTAGAAACCTCCCTGCGCACCGCGTTCTATCGCTTTTCCGTTCGACAATTAAGGCATATTCATACGTATTCAAATGTTCGGCAAACTCGTATTTGATTTTTGTCCCTTTTTTTTGGCTAGACCGGAGACGGTTTGGTACGAAGACCGTGAAGGGACATTGGAGTTTTTTTTTTTTTTCATTTTCATAATACTATTACGTATGTGTTATTGTCACGTACGTACGTAACTCACGCACGTACTTGAATATTATCACGTACGTAGGTAATATTATCACGTAGGGCCCACGTGATAATTATTACGTACGTAGGGCCCACGTGATAATTATTAAGTACGTATACACAACGTATACTCGTTTAAGGATACACGTATTATCACCTACATATGCAATACATGTGTACGTAATATGTACTTATTTATCAGGTATGTACGCAATAATAATACTAATATTGCGCTAGTACGTAATATTATATTATCACACGCACGTTTATGATAAATTAAATGTATCACGTACGTACGTTGTGATTGTCATATGTAAAGTAGTAGGCCCTAAATAAGAACAATATGTTCATCTCCTCTTGGTCTTCGTACCTTCGTACCCGCGTACCCGCGTACCCGCGTACCCGCAAATCCGCATATCCGCATATCCGCATATCCGCGTACCTGCGTAATCGCGCAATTTCGTGTACCATACTTCGAAAATCTAAGTTAGCAAAGTGCAATGAACAGTGTTAGGGAAAATGAAGCAAAAGAAAATTAGGGAGCAAGCATAGCCCGCTGCGAGCATGCGCACATTGAGCCTGCAGGCAGTGCGATGGGGAGTTTTATAAAAAATAAATTTTTAAGTATAAAGATAACACTAACTTAATGCAAACGAAAATCTGTCTAATGAATAACACTGTCCCCCTAAACTTGAAAGTACTGGTGTATTTTATTTCATTTTCGCTATTATAAGAAACTTCACTCGCAAATTTAAAGTCCATTTTGTGATGTTCTATCGATCAACTGGAATGCTGCCCTCTATACGGACATGGGCTGGTACTTTGCTCAACTCAAAACAATAATTAAACAAAGTTAGTAAAACAACTACAGAAAGTGGCAATGCCTGGTGCGTTGTCCACCAACGACGATATAATTTCTTTATGACTGTCTAAAATGTTTAAGAGCAAACAACATTCATAAATTCACCATGCCTGGTGCAGTGTCACTTGTAAGGGATACCCTCTTCGGTGCACATTAGTAGCGCCGATTTCCAAGAGGCCCCTTCCTTCAGAAGAACTTGAACATTAAAACTTAAACCATTTAACAAAAACACGGAAGGACATTACTACTTAAATAGCCATACAGAGAAAACTGTTGGTTAATAATTAACGCTAATTCCTAAATGAGCTCTCTGTTAAGGTGACATACACGCTCTTATAGTAACACTAAAAGGTCAAAAAATCTGGGATTAACAGCGTCTGTAAAAGCGCCGCATTGTCTATACTTCCCTAGTCCGTGAGCAGTGAGGGCACAGTTGACAGTTGACCATATTTTAATGATCGTAGTAAAATCAAAAGTCATAACTTTGGTTAATTATACTTTGCATAAATTTATATAAAATACATTTTTATTCTGAAGAGCTTTTAAGCTCGGTTCATTATTAAGTATTTAAAGATAAACTTTTCTGTGAGTTAAAAAAATGCTTACAGAGAGAATGACTTTTGGGAGAAAAAAACTCAAAAGTAGATTGTATTTTGTTTCATTGTAAATGTTGCATGTTTGATTTTTTGCCTTAGTGTGCATTGCTCTCTGTGTGGTGTGATTATTTTTAATGGTATCCGTCTGTTGTCTCTGACAATAGACAAAATTAAATGTTTTTAATTTTTTACCATTTACTGCAATACCTACCCGGATATTTACTTGACTACGCGTATGACGAAAACTGAAAACAAAATTCAAATCGGTCCAAAATAAATTGTAGCGAAAACCACATCGTAAGCGATTTTTTTTCCGAAAAAAAAAACCACTCCGCTTTCTACGTGTAGGCCTACACGCTAAGAAAATGATGAAAATAACGCGAGGAAAACATCACAGCGTTAGTGAGAGTAAAAATACCCGAAATCAGTATTATTTTTCTTGCCACAAAGTAAACAAAATGTGTTATGGAAATTACAAATAAAAATTACGAAAATAACAAAGTAAACAAAATGTGTTATGGAAATTACAAATAAAAATTACGAAAATAACGGCATAGAAATTAATCATCTTCAACGAGAGAAGTAAATACATGTACATGTACATGTAAATTGGTGCTAATTTCTAAACTTCGATGCCTTTCAAAATTTGGCCACAGAAAAAATACCGGTTCTACATTGCCTCAAAAAGTCGGAAAGCGAATTTTGGCAAACGGTGGGAAAATGACGGCAGCAAAAGAAAATGAAATTGACGAAATTACGAGAAAAACAATCACACCATCATGAACAAAATATCTGTTTAAGAAAATGACTGAATTTCAGTTATATACAGCGGCATTTCAAAAATATCAAAATTGTTGGCATTGTCGAGAAGTGCCTTCAAAAAGACCTAATTGCGCCCCCCCCCCTCAAAAAAGTACATTGTGAAAGGTACAACTTATTGGCAACCTGCCATTATCGGCGTCGGCACATGTTCGTGTGCATTATGACAAAAAAGATCATGTCTATTTTTAAAAGTAAATAGTGGAAACATGGGTAGAATCGTTTAGTTTTTATTTGGTAACAGTGGCCTTATTACAGGTAGGCTTAGACATAATGCTTTGGAATGTTTCCCTTCAGTAACAAATGGGCTAGGCCCAGTGTTTTCGTAACCCTGTTCACTTAAGAAAGAGTTGCAGCTTTCATCAAAGAAACTGATGATCTAAAAGTTGAGACTGCATGGATGAGCTAGGCTGCTTTGTCTGGACGAAAATGAACCCTCCAAGGCTCCTACAGCCTCATCACACAGAAACTCGAGGAACCGGAAGCAGGGAGGAGGACCGACAGATGAACGGATGACCTGCTTGTTGGGCTTCCCATTCCTGATTACTAGGTTAGTTTACACATGTAGGCCCCCCTCTTAACAGGAACAATCAAGTCACAGAACTAATTTAAATGGGCGATCTGACTCTGTTATTATGTTCGTCCACAAACGAGTTCTGGTAGCAGGGCTTTGCTTTGTGGGGTTAATTCAATGTTTTCTTTCCCCTTTCGAGCCATGGCACGAATACAGCTCAATAATTCAAATGTTTCCTTTCGTTATTTGAATCCTTTCAGCAAAGTGAGGACCACTGACTGATGACGGAATTGCTTTACTGAGATTGATGAGCCTGCCTCAAGACATCGTCAGGGCTCCATCAGCCTTATCACAAAGAAACTCGAGGAACCGGAAGCAGGGAGGAGGACCGACAGATGAGCGGATGACCTGCTTGCTGGGCTTCCCATTACTGACTATCCGGTTTGTGTACATGTAGCCTTCTTAAACAGAAACAATTAAGAACTAATCAAAATGGGCGATCTGGCGCTCTTCTATGTTCGTCCACAAACAACGAGTTCTGGTAGCGGGGCTTTGCTTTGTGGGGTTAATTCAATGTTTTCTTTCCCCTTTCTAGCCCTGGCACGAATACAGCTCAATAATTCAAAGTTTTCTTTCATATCCTTTCAGAAAAATGACGACCACTGACTGATGACGGAATTGCTTTACTGAGATTGATGAGCCTGCCTCAAGACATCGTCAGGGCTCCGACAGCCTCATCACACAGAAACATGAGGAACCGGAAGCAGGGAGGAGGACCGACAGATGAACGGATGACCTGCTTGTTGGGCTTCCCATTCCTGATTACTAGGTTAGTTTACACATGTAGGCCCCCCTCTTAACAGGAACAATCAAGTCACAGAACTAATTTAAATGGGCGATCTGACTCTGTTATTATGTTCGTCCACAAACGAGTTCTGGTAGCAGGGCTTTGCTTTGTGGGGTTAATTCAATGTTTTCTTTCCCCTTTCGAGCCATGGCACGAATACAGCTCAATAATTCAAATGTTTCCTTTCGTTATTTGAATCCTTTCAGCAAAGTGAGGACCACTGACTGATGAGGGAATTTTTTTACTGAGATTGATGAGCCTGCCTCAAGACATCGTCAGGGCTCCATCAGCCTTATCACAAAGAAACTCGAGGAACCGGAAGCAGGGAGGAGGACCGACAGATGAGCGGATGACCTGCTTGCTGGGCTTCCCATTACTGACTATCCGGTTTGTGTACATGTAGCCTTCTTAAACAGAAACAATTAAGAACTAATCAAAATGGGCGATCTGGCGCTCTTCTATGTTCGTCCACAAACAACGAGTTCTGGTAGCGGGGCTTTGCTTTGTGGGGTTAATTCAATGTTTTCTTTCCCCTTTCTAGCCCTGGCACGAATACAGCTCAATAATTCAAAGTTTTCTTTCATATCCTTTCAGAAAACTGAGGACCACTGACTGATGACGGAATTGCTTTACTGAGATTGATGAGCCTGCCTAAAGACATCGTCAGGGCTCCGACAGCCTCATCAAACAGAAACATGAGGAACCGGAAGCAGGGAGGAGGACCGACAGATGAACGGATGACCTGCTTGTTGGGCTTCCCATTCCTGATTATTAGGTTAGTTTACATGTAGGCCCCCTCTTAACAGGAACAATCACAGAACTAATTTAAATGGGCGATCTGACTCTGTTATTATGTTCGTCCACAAACGAGTTCTGGTAGCAGGGCTTTGCTTTGTGGGGTTAATTCAATGTTTTCTTTCCCCTTTCGAGCCGTGGCACGAATACAGCTCAATAATTCAAATGTTTCCTTTCGTTATTTGAATCCTTTCAGCAAAGTGAGGACCACTGACTGATGAGGGAATTGCTCTACTGAGATGAGGATGAGCCTGCCTCAAGACATCGTCAGGGCTCCGACAGCCTCATCAAACAGAAACTCGAGGAACCGGAAGCAGGGAGGAGGACCGACGGATGACCTGCTTGCTGGGCTTCCCATTACTAATTCTTGAGGTTAGTTTTTAGTTACATGTACCTAAAGAATAAGCAGAAACACGTAATCAAAATGGGTGATCTGGCGCTCTTCTATGTTCTCCCACAAATAAAGAGTGCTGGTTGTGGGGCACTGCTTTGTGGGGTTAATTCGAACATTTCCCCCCCCCCCCCCCCCTCTTGCTCTACCTTTCAGATATTTCTTAATAATAATTCGGATATTTTCTTTCATTTGAATCTTTTTACAGACATGAGGACCACTGACTGGTGAGGGAATTGCCCTATGATGGATGGGCCTGCCTCAAGCTGCCATAAGCTGGGAGGACCGACGGTTGACTGACACTGCCTGCTTGGTTGGCCATTACCGATTCTTGAGGTATGTTTACTTGAAAAGAGACCAGGGATATGTAGGCCTACACTTAAATTTGTTATTCCTTTAATACTATGTCACCTCTTACGGTGCTTGATTTCCTCTTTAAATATCAATTCTCAATTTTGTGAGTTTACTCTTTTTGTCATGTTTTAGAAGAGGAGGACCGCCAAGCTTGGATGAGACTGGAAAATTACGAAGCTGCTCTATCTGGACAAGGATGCCCTCATCTAGACACTTTCCAATTTGCGGAATATTTGATCAAAAATCAGACTGCATATTATTTTGCAATATTATAAAACATAAAAACGACGAAAATACGAATTCTTACGCCAAAGTTACCGTTATAATTGGAAGAAATAAAAGCTTAAATCACTGTTACTTGTTAACTTTACTGAGATACCTATACCTGTAATATTTGACAACGAATATGACGAAAATTGAAGAAAAAAGTCAAATGTGTGTTAAATACATTGCAGTGAAAATCAAATCATTAGCGGATCTTCTTCTCACAGAAATGTTTCTCCGCTTTCAACAAGTGGCTGAGAAAATGATGAAATTTACGCCGAAAATAACTGAAATCAGTGTTGTTTTTACCTTTACTGCGATACCTACAGGAAATATTTGACTAAACGCGTGTGACGAAACGTGGAAACAAAAATCAAATCGGTCCAAATTAAATTACAACGAAAATCACATAGTACTTGAAGTCCTTCTCGAAGCACGGCACTCTGTTTCTACAGGTAGCTACAGGAAAATTACGAAAATTACACCGAAAATCAATGCGAAGTGACGAAACATAGTTTACACGGCTAAAAAATCACAGCGTTAGTGAGAGAAATAATACTTGATATCAGTGTTATTTTTCTTACCTACAAAGTGAAAAAAAAATCGATTGCGGAAGAACCAAATTAAAGAGACGAACATTACGGTAAAAATGTTAACAGCGGCAGCGAAAGAAATAAATATTTGAAAATCGGTAATTTTCTAAACTTCTAGGCCCTATGCCATGCAAAAATTTGCATGAAAAATGACCGAAATAATGTTAACTAAAAAAATTTCAAATTATAATCGGCAGCCACTTCCGGTACGGTACTACACTGCTTAAAAAAGTCGGAAACCGAATTTTGGTAAACGGTGGGGGAAAATGACGGCAGATAAAAAGTTTTTTAAAATGACGGAAATTAAGGAAAAACTCCATTATATCGATGTAAAGAAAATGACTGAATTTCAATTAAAGCAGCATGTTAAAGGCATTCCCCCAAGTTCTAGGCCTACACCACATCGTTTAAGTATTATTCGTCAGCGAAAATAACTGCAATTTGTGACATTGTGAAGAAGTTTGCCTTCAAAAAGGCCAGAAATAAGTGTAATCAGCAAAGCGATAGGGAAAATGGCTGTATAAGACATGCCACATATTTACTATCGCATGCGACATTTCTTCGTGTTTTTGTAAAGGTTTAAACTTAATCTACATCATTTATGTGAGTCCGATTTGGAAAGATTGGCAGGGATACATGTTTTCATCAAGTATATATTTCTCCTTTGAGTTGCTCATTTGGTTGTCTTACTTTGACCTTTGATAACGTATAAGGTCGACAGTGCTGTTTTATTGAAGGGGAGAACACGAAAACCATAACGAAAAAAGCGTTGCAGTAGTTAAAGAGATCGGTCTAATATAGACTTTCACAATCAAATATTTGTGCTACGAGTATACCGTACTTAACGTAAATTTCAAAAGAAAGCATTTCAAGATATGCGACAGGTTTAGAGTTGCATAGAAAACTACTATTTTCCTTGTTGATTTTAGCCTACGTGTAACCCTCCCTTCGTATAGTACTATGTTCAATGTAAGTCCGATTTGGAAGGGATCGGCAAGGATTAAGATGGCATTTTGTAATCTTAATGTCACGTGAATTTCTTTTAATAAGGGAATAAATGTGTGCTCCGGAGGTTTTTATCACTCGTTTAATACCGCTTAGAGTCTGGGTGCTGATAATTAAGCACATATTTATTCCCATTCATAAATACCTTATCCGTACAAAAATATCAAATAATTCGTTCAAAAAATCCCGATTTTGTTCAACAAGTTCACTTCATGCTTTTTGAAACATCCCTCTAGCAAAATAATGGAGTGTTCAGCTGGCGAGTAAGATGTAAACAAGCCTTTTATGGAGATTGACGCGCGCGTAACATGTTCTGCGCGATGTCACGCAGAACGCACCTGGGGCGTTGCGTTTTGAATTTAGAACTATAAAATTCTGACTCGCTTGTAGTGTTGCGCATGCCTACGTGAGGATTGTGAACGTTCAACCAATGAAACGGTAAGAGATACTGGATTTTTAGGAGTCCACATTTTATTGTGACACTGGAAAAGTGTTTAAGACCAGCTAGCCATGTCTTTATCATCCGTTTAAGACCAGCCACGTGACGGGCTCTCGACCAATAGGAATAGCTAAACTGTCTGAGGTATTTATGAATGGCTGTTTATAGTGTGCGAGTCATGCAGTTTCCAAAGCAATCTGCCATTATCAGCGTCGGTACATCATATGACAAAGTAATCGTGTCTGTTTTAAAAAGGAAATAATGGAAACATGGGTAGAATCGTTTGGTTTCCATCGGGTCCTACCCATGACCTGGTTATAGGTAGGCTTAGACATAATTATTGGCTGCATTTGCAATGTTTCACTTCAGTAACAAATGGGCTAGGCCCAGTGTTTTCGTACCCCTGTCCACCCGTGGAAAGAGTTGCAGCTTTCATCAAAAAAACTGATGATCTAAAAGTTGAGACTGCATGGATGAGCTAGGCTGCTTTGTCTGGACGAAAATGAACCCTCCAAGGCTCCAACAGCCTCATCACACAGAAACTCGAGGAGCTCCGCTTTCTACTCCGCTTTCTACGTGTAGGCCTACACGCTAGGAAAATGATGAAAATAACGCGAGGAAAACATCACAGCGTTAGTGAGAGTAAAAATACCCGAAATCAGTATTATTTTTCTTGCCACAAAGTAATCAAAATGTGTTATGGAAATAACAAATCAAAATGACGAAAATAACGGCATAGAAATTAATCATCTGCAACGAGAGAAGTAAATGCATGTACATGTACTTGCAAATTGGTGCTAATTTCTAAACTTCGATGCCTTTCAAAATTTGGCCACAGAAAAAATACCGGTTCTACATTGCCTCAAAAAGTCGGAAAGCGAATTTTGGCAAACGGTGGGAAAATGACGGCAGCAAAAGAAAATGAAATTGACGAAATTACGAGAAAAACAATCACACCATAATGAACAAAATATCTGTTTAAGAAAATGACTGAATTTCAGTTATATACAGCGGCATTTCAAAAACATCAAAATTGTTGGCATTGTCGAGAAGTGCCTTCAAAAAGACCTAATTGCGCCCCCCCCCCCTCAAAAAAGTACATTGTGAAAGGTACAACTTATTGGCAACCTGCCATTATCGGCGTCGGCACATGTTCGTGTGCATTATGACAAAAATGATCATGTCTGTTTTTAAAAGTAAATAGTGGAAACATGGGTAGAATCGTTTCTATTTGGTAACAAGTGGCCTTATTACAGGTAGGCTTAGACATAATGCTTTGGAATGTTTCCCTTCAGTAACAAATGGGCTAGGCCCAGTGTTTTTGTAACCATGTTCACTTAGGAAAGAGTTGCAGCTTTCATCAAAGAAACTGATGATCTAAAAGTTGGGACTGCATGGATGAGCTAGGCTTTAAAAACTGAAGAAATGTAACAAACTTTATTTAAATTTAACGTCTTTAACAAGACGTCGGTTTAACTAAAACGTGACTTTCTTTCCATTGTATATTTATTAGAAAATACAAGAACGTTTAATGTTAAGGAAAATTTAAAGAATAAACCGTTTAGGAACTTCTATCCATCAAAATGCATTGCAACAGGAATGAATGACACTCAAATTACATTTGTGTTTGTCCTTTTGTGATATATTTCATTGCACTTTTTTTACTTGTTATATTTTTACTTCGTATGCACGATTGTTTTTCTTGGTGGTTTTGCATGTCTTTTCATTTTCTTATTAATAATTCACTAACCTCACAAAAGGACAAACGCAATATATATCGAGTGTTGAACTTACCTTGCATCAAATATTTTTTTGACGTAATAGCTAAATTAGACAAAATATAGTCCTGGAATGTTTAAAAATAATCTAGGAATTTCTTTGGGGGGGGGGGCATTCCCAAGTTTTATCTTCCCTTTTAAAATCTTATTCACAAAATGGCGAAATACAAAAACCTGGCTTTACCGTGTACAGTCATGTAGTCGTTGCTTATGTAATAATCATCTATGATATAAAGTGATTATTAATTTCTCAAATGTATTGGCCTTCTGTCCAACTTTTTCCCTCATTTGGAATCTTTTGTATTTGTTTGTATGAATTGGTTAAATATTTGTATGTCAATAAGACTAAGGAATTAAACAAAATAAATAAAACTTGCAAGATGTGAGACACTTGATATCCTTGGAAGGTTGTCAGTATTTTGCCTATTTTTTTTTTGCCTATTTGTTACAAAAGTAACAAATCCCAGCTGAAATGACGTTTTGTTATTCATGGGTGATTGGGGGCGGGGTGCACACATAAAGGCACGTTAGGGAATATAAAATAATTAGTTGTTTTATAAGGGAAATCTTTACTCTGAAACGGAAATAAAAAAGAATCTCCTAGGCTCCTAGGTTCTACCTTTTAAAATTGTCCATTTTTTCCCCAAGAGTGTGTCTCTGTAAGGTTCTTAATATTCTAGGGTGGTGAGTCGGCCAGGGGGTGAGTCGGCCAGGGGGCGAGTCGGCCAGGGGGCGAGTCGGCCAGGGGGCGAGTCGGCCAGGGGGCGAGTCGGCCAGGGGGCGAGTCGGCCAGGGGGCGAGTCGGCCAGGGGGCGAGTCGGCCAGGGGGCGAGTCGGCCAGGGGGCGAGTCGGCCAGGGGGCGAGTCGGCCAGGGGGCGAGTCGGCCAGGGGGCGAGTCGGCCAGGGGGCGAGTCGGCCAGGGGGCGAGTCGGCCAGGGGGCGAGTCGGCCAGGGGGCGAGTCGGCCAGGGGGCGAGTCGGCCAGGGGGCGAGTCGGCCAGGGGGCGAGTCGGCCAGGGGGCGAGTCGGTAAGGGGCGAGTCGGCCAGGGGGCGAGTTGACCTGACACCATGTCTATTGGCGCGGCGCCGGCGAACCTCAAGGTTTGCTGATGGAACCTCCACAGATCAGCTGATCGAGACCAGGAGTGCAGGTAATTTTAATTTTTGTTAAATATGGCCAAACTATACATCAAATTAAAGCTCTCGATGGGAGAAATTCAATGGTACAAACAACATTGTCATAGGTGCTTCCGTTCAGAAGTTATGTCCTCCCAAAGACACCATACTCCTGGAACTCTTCTGGTCGTCATTCGAGTTAATGTATTTGTTAACTAAAAACCAACCATACTATTCAGTTTTGGTTCAAATATAGTCAAACTATACATCAAATTAAAGCGCCTGATGAGAGAAATTCAATGGTGCTTCCGTTCAGAAGTTATGTCTTCCGAAGCACACCATTATTACTCGTGAAACTATTCTGATTGTGTGTTTGTTTTTATTTCTGTAACCACGGCGGAGCAGCACCTACTGAGGAGAAAGTGATGCCTCCAGATATTCCCGTATATCAGCATCCCAATTCCTATGCCCCCCCCCCCACTTTTTTCTGCATAAGATGGAAGAGTAATATATATTAATGTAACCTTATTGATCTTCAATGATTAGGTCTCCTTTTGGAAGATCTTCCTGCAGCTTGTGGAGATCCACTCATGACCTTTTGTGATGAAGCATGAATCCAGAAAGACTCATTTATGTGTAAAATAAACAGGGAATATTGACACACCTTTTAAGACATGTTCCTTTCCTCCAATAATTGAAAAATTGTTGATATTCCCTGCCCTGGCTACAATCCAAAGGGCTTTGGAAAAAATCTGACTCCACCACACTTACCACCATTGATCTCCATTATACACAGACTGGATAGGACATCGCGCCGTGTTTGTGCACGAATGCGCGGCCGAACAATGGCGGCGCGTTTACTGTCAGACGGGTAAACGCGCATTGTGCTTTCACTTTATTTACTTTGGAAAATGGATTATTGAATGAAATTTTTCTTACAGTAGGGAGTTCAAGCGCTCCTCCCAAACAATCTTTAAAAAAAACCCTGAACGATGAAGAGTTACCCTCCAAACAGCTTTTCCACACTTTCTTGATATACACTTTCTTATTATGCATTTTCGAAATTCAAGAACCCCCCATTTCCTTTTCCCTTATTTTTTTTTTAAATCCCTTCCCCTCCCAAAAATGATTGTAAGTAAATTGCCATTTCATTTTTGGCACATTGGTCATTAGAGCACACTGAATTACTCCATCAACGAAATGAATAATTGTATTAATAATATGCTGAAATGACATCATATTTTTTAACTGAACACTCACACGAGAAATTGTATGGAGATTCATTCAAATGATTGATATATTTATTAAAAAACCTGAACATAAACCAATTACAATCTAAAAGGTAAAAAAACCTTAATTTTACAAAGTAATCAGTAAAAACTTCTTCCCGTCCCTAGATTGATCAGGGAATGACATCGTTTACCTCTTTGTGATGTTGTGTGAAAGGAGATGAATCACAAACCAAAATAGTTCTATACTAATTTTGTCAAAGAATAATTCAAGCTACGCACGGTCTTGCAATTAAATGTTTAGCTATACTTCTGAAAATAAATATAATTACTTGTAAGTGTAATGGGAATCGTTTTTGTGAGCGAATATGACGGTGTTTATGGCTATAGCTAGTAATCTTATATAACTGCGTACACAACATAATTTCAAACCGTAAAAGTACTCATTGCTTTCTTCACCATACAAACTGTCAATAATGTGACAGTCATCTTGGGAGCTTATAAAAATACTTGCATTGAACTCCACAACTTCTTTCCAAAACCAATATCAATCAATGTTAACAGTTCCACATCGTAAAAATTGATTAAGTCAAACGCTTAGATGCTTATCACATCGCATGTTCCATTCAGTGGATGATACAGTCGATTCCATCCCTCCGTGAAGTTCTCCATTCTCGTCCGGCTCGGTCCTGCAGCTGGTGGTTTTTGCTATACGGCTTTGCTGAAGTTTTTTGTTTGATATGAAGGTCAATCGGCCAGTTGTGCAGTAAGTTAGCATAAACCATCTCCTCGGCCCGGTTTCTCTTTATAAAGAAAAGAATAGAAACATTTCGGTAGGCGTTAAGCCAAGGCAGACATAATTCAATCAGATTTTGCAAGTCTTAAACAAGTCAACTTTTGTTCATTGCCATTGCCGGGTCAATCATGCACGTTTAGGCCTATGTCTTTTAAAGAAAAATGATGCCGACCACTGAGCATGACAGGCCTAGATCGCATGGAATTTGAACAGAATATCTCGCTAGCTACTACACAGGCCCGTCCCCTCAAACTCAGAGCGACATAATTCGCTTTGTCATTCCCATGTTCATATTCCTCCATGCCCTGTTGTATAGGCCTCGTTAAAAAACAACTTACTTGCGAATAATTGTCCTATTCTTCAACGCTCCTTACTTCCCGACTCCAGCAATCTAATGCTGCGCACACCTTGACTATACTCCTCGTCGAGTTTGATCAATTTAGATCTCTGTTTCTTGTATTCTTTCAAAAATGACAAAGAAACCGAAGAAAAGCCAACTTCATTTTTTAATCCTCCGTTCGAAAGTGTACACAACTCGAATGCGAAATTGCGTTCTTTACCCTTTTCAAAAAACGCGCGCGCGGACGCACGTTCGTACGCGATGTCCTATCCAGTCTGTGTATATGGAGATCAATGCTTACCACCCCTCCCCCATCGAAGGTTACAAGTCAAGTTTTGGCAGCAAATGGAAATGCATTAATATTATTGCTGATGTACTTAAATTAATCCTTTAATCAAGTTAAAACATGATGATTTGTTTATTATTAAGGGAATAAATGTGTGCTCCGGAGGTTTTTATCACTCGTTTAATACCGCTTAGAGTCTGGGTGCTGATAATTACCCGAGCCGGAGGCGAGGGTAATTATCAGCACCCAGACTCTAAGCGGTATTAAACGAGTGATAAATACCGACCGAGCACATATTTATTCCCATTCATAAATACCTTATCCGTAAAAAAATTCATATAATTCGTTCAAAAAATCCCGATTTTGTTCAACAAGTTCACTTCATGCTTTTTGAAACATCCCGCTAGCAAAATAATGGAGTGTTCAGCTGGCGAGTAAGATGTAAACAACCCTTTTATGGAGATTGACGCGCGCGTAACGTGTTCTGCGCGATGTCACGCAGAACGCACCTGGGGCATTGCGTTTTGAATTTAGAACTATAAAATTCTGACTCGCTTGTAGTGTTGCGCATGCCTACGTGAGGATTGTGAACGTTCAACCAATGAAACGGTAAGAGGCACTGGATTTTTAGGAGTCCACATTTTATTGTGACACTGGAAAAGTGTTTAAGACCAGCTAGCCATGTCTTTATCATCCGTTTAATACTGGCCACGTGACGGGCTCTCGACCAATAGGAATAGCTAAACTGTCTGAAGTATTTATGAATATTAATTCATAAATACCTCAGACAGTTTAGCCATTCCTATTGGTCGAGAGCCCGTCACGTGGCCGGTATTAAACGGATGATAAAGATATGGCTAGCTGGTCTTAAACACTTTTCCAGTGTCACAATAAAATTTGGACTCCTAAAAATCCAGTACCTCTTATCGTTTCATTGGTTGAACGTTCACAATCCTCACGTAGGCATGCGCAACACTACCAGGGAGTTAGAATTTTATAGTTCTAAATTCAAAACGCAACGCGCCAGGTGCGTTCTGCGCGACATCGCATAGAACATGATACGTGCGCGTCAATCTCCATAAAAGGGTTGTTTTCATCTTACTCGCCAGCTGAACACTCCATTATTTTGCAGGAGGGATGATTCAAAAAGCATAAAGTGAATTTGTTGAACAAAATCGGGATGCTTTGAACGAATTATATGATTTTATTTTAACGAAAAGGTATTTATGAATGGGAATAAATATGTACTCCGTCGGTATTTATCACTCTGTTTAATACCACTTAGAGTCTGAGTGCTGATAATTACCCTCGCCTCCGGCTCGGGTAATTATCAGCACCCAGACTCTAAGTGGTATTAAACAGAGTGATAAAAACCTCCGGAGCACACATTTATTCCCTTAATTAAAACAATAATTTTGAAATCAACTGAAATACATTTGTTGGTCATGAATGGACGTTTGTACGAGTTTCATTCGTAAAAAACAATGAGTTACTGGTACAAACATGACAGCGCATCATCATCATCAACTGCGTCAAGGGCTGGCCAAACATCAGCGCGGAGATTGTCATTAGACTTTTAAACAAATACATTTCTACAGACAGCAATCATACGCAGGAACAAAATCAAGATATTCTTACTCAGAAAGGACCAAGGAATTTAGTGATATAGGTTTACAGGAATCCCCCCCCCCCCATGTTCTGCATATCTAAATTGTGAAAAAAGTGGCAAATTTGATCAAAATTTGGCAGAAATTGGCAAAAATTACCTTAAAACCTTATTTCTTGACCGTTTGAAACGAAACAAAAAGCATCGGCAGATTGTCCTATCCTATCTGTTCAATAGATGGCAGTATTTATCGATTTGGAAGTCAAGAGAGGGCGGTATTAATCAAAAACGGTAACCCATTTTTTGAGGCATGAAAATGCCAAACTTAGTGTCAAAATGGCCGCGCTCATGGCCTAATGACGGCCGTCCTGAAAATCACGTTCTGAAACTTCTGGTTTTGGACAAATTGAGGTATGTTTTTCCCGATCTATTGCCATTGTGTAAAAGAAGACATATTTGTGGACATGTAGGAGTGATTTGAAGCTGAAATAGCTTGATGGGACACAGTAACATTCATTTGAAAATCTTCAGTTTTGTGTGTCACCAGAATAGGAAATGTCAATATCGCGGTACCTCTATTACATTGCGGTAGGATGGGTTGCCCTATTATTAAATATTATCGCGGTACCTATCGCGGTAATATTATCACGTTTCTCGTTCGGAATAGAGATTGCCCACTATTCACTAACCTTGAATTGTCCTGTCTTTTGTGTAGTGTACTATACTGTGTTATTATGTGTAGTATAACTCTTTCTTTTCAAATTGATATAAAAAAACGCAGTGGCTATCGTTACGGCAGCCGTAAACGTAATAACAATGGGATTTTCATTTGTCAATGTCAGTCTTTGATACAAGTTTCATGTGGGTATCTGTCGTCATTAATTTGTTTTAGAACGTGTCTCCACCTTGCGTGTGTTCAAAGCCCATACTGTTGTACAGCGCGGATCGGAGCACGTATTACTATTATTACACAAAACAGTCGTTGATAAAGTGCAACTTGTTTTTCTTCTTCGAACGGTGACGTCACGTCAGACGCCCTCATTCGGCAAGTCGGTGCAAGGATTGAGCTTCGCTGCGCGGCGAACACATTGAGCTGTAAGTTTTCAGAATATTTTGCTGTTTCTCTTCAAAATTTTCGCTGTAACTTCGCTGGAACAATATAAGGGGTCTCATGGAATGTCATGAATGTGTAGATCAATCCAGGGTAACTGTCTCTCTCATTTGTATTCTCTTTACCGGGTTTTTGGGGGGTCTTTTTGTCCTCGCGTGGGTATGTGACTATGCTACTGTGAAGCCGTCACCAAAGTATGCCAAATCGGTGGAGCGTTTGTATGGAGGGGCCGGTACACGTAATTCAATGCTCCACTCAGTAGAGCTAGGCCTACTGCAACTTTTATAAAAACATGAGAAGAAAGTATAAAATTAGAAGGAAAAAAAGTGGATTTGAACGTTACGAAATTCGGACTTTAGGTTTTATTTCCCTTTTAAAAAAATCCTCCAAAGCCTCAGGTTAAAAAAGGGAAAAAAATTCGAGTGCAAAACTGTGATGCGAACCCGCAACCTCGCGGTGCAAAATCCTACCCTCTATCGACTGAGCTGTCGCACTGCTTGCTAACACGCGGGGAAACAAATAATTATATACCTGTGTGCGTATCAAAAAAGTATCGTAGAGGGCGCTAAACATCGGCTGCCGTAAGGATAGCCACTTCGAATTCAAAATGCAGCATGGATATTTTGCCGGAGACGGCAAACCTTTAGTAAACGTTAGAGTAGGGAGATGGGGAGGTACTATTCCAAGTCCCATTATCTCCCTCTCTTCCAATATATCTCTCCCCCAATTATATCTCCCCCCCTCTCCAATATCTTTCCCTCCCTCTCCCAATATCTCTCCCTCCCAATATATATCTCTCTCCCCAAATATCTCCCTCCCAATATATCTCTCCCCCAATATCTCAGTCTCAGAATCAGGCCAGGCTCTTAATGTTTACAGTTGCCCTCTTGGAGATCTCAACACAGACTCACAGCGACTGGTGTGCCCTCTATCAATACTTACAAATAAAAAAAACAAACAGTGTTTTCTTAGGTTTACAAAACAAAGTTTTAACTTTATTAAAACACATGTAACTTTAACAAAATATAATTTATAAACCAGAGATTTAAAAGAGGCGAAGTGCACTTCTCCTATGACATCATGTTACTGTATTTAAAAGAGGCAAAGCGCACTTCTCCTATGACATCATGTTACTGTATTTAAAAGAGGAGAAGCACGCTTCCCTTTGCTAATAATATTTATGACATCATTTTTATCGATGAAACTTAATTTACAGTTAGAGGAGAAGCACGCTTCCCTTTGCTAATAATATTTATGACATCATTCTTATCAATGAAACTTAATTTACAGTTACAGGAGAAGCACGCTTCCCTTTGCTAATAAGGGAATAACAGTGTGAGGAGCCGGTCTTCACTGCGTGATAATGACCGGGTGTGGGGGTGACCGCTGTTAATTGACCGAGACGCAGTCGAAATCCATTAACAGCGGTCACCCCCACACCCGGTCATTATCACGCAGTGAAGACCGGATCCTCACACTGTTATTCCCATTAATAATTACCTTTATAACGAAATAAACGGTTAAAATGCTCCAATTTTGTGACTTTCTATTGGCGATATTTCCAGACTTTTTTGTGTTCATGTTCATGGGCCATATTTTAGCTTAACAGCTATAACGACGTTAACTCAACAGAAACTGCTGCCGTAGCGAAACAAATTACAACAATGTTTTCATATCTTTACCTGATGGAGGAAGCTGAAATCTCGTTTACACATTCCTTGTGTCCGGAATTACAAAGATGCTTGGTTTAGGAAAGGTAAATATGTCGGTGGGTGAAGTGTTCAAAGAAAATAAATCATAGATTTACGCTTTCGTCGTAAACATCCTCAGTATATACTGCACTGCTGTACGATGTCGTTTCAAAACTTCCTTACGCACGCGCACGCACGCATCCCTAGCAACTGTGTTGCGTACGCGCGCGTCAGTCTCACGCGATGGGGGTTGAGCGCATGTGCATTGCTCAATTGTTAAAAGCTACCGCAGGACTGTTTAATGACCAATCATTGGCTTGCATGGGGCTGAACGGGGCTGGATCAATGCTGGTTCAGGGGCCATTTATTCGCTTGATCGTTGAAGCCGGTCCATTATCACCGTTAATGACCGGCCACGTGATCGAGTCTCGACCAATCAGAAACCATCAACTCTCCAAGGTATTTATTAATAATATTTATGGCATCATTCTTATCAATGAAACTTAATTTACAGTTAGAGGAGAAGTGCACTTCCCCTATGACATCATGTTTAATACTGTATTTAAAAGAGGCGAAGTGCACTTCTCCTATGACATCATGTTACTTTATTTAGACGAGGAGAAGTTTGCTACCCTTATGACATCATGACCATATTAAGACGAGAACTATCGATACCCTTATGACATCATAATTATATTTAGTGAGTAAGCGTTTTGGCCAATTTTTATATCATATAGATACATCAAAATGGTACACTTTTAAGTTACTTTTTAAAAAATATCTCAATGTTTTTACACTTAAAAATGGTATTAGCGGTACTTTGAAAAATCTTGCTTGTGCGATAAACCCGAGGCAAAGTTATAAAGTCGCCTAGACTCTTTTTCACAGGTTGCGATGGGTAGTCATCATCTGAAAAATTAGAGGTAAAATAGGCATTTACACTCAACGTTTTGTCACAAACATCACATAAACTAATGGGTGGCTAGACTTTTAGTGATCGTGTAGGTAAATCAACATGAAACCCTTTACATGTACATGATCGCCAGACTTTAATGTTTAAAACCATTTACCTTTTGGCTGGTGACTGCAGGTTGAGCATTTACGTCCACACCTATCGACATATTATGTTGAAATGACACGAAATACTGAATTGCGAAAGATTTTCTGGAAATTTCCAAAGCTAAATTTAGTACCTGACGTGCATATAAGCTATACAACCTAAGGACAATAGGCGGTATTTTCTAACAATACAGGCATGAACTAAAACGGGGTAGCAAGTCTTTTGTGTGATGTGACAGGTGAAGGCTATGACCGTGTCAGGTATGGAGCGCCGATGGTATGGATAGTATAAAATGAGCAAAAAGGTATGGAGCGCCAATCGTACATTTAATAAAAAAACAAACGTAAAAATAAAAAATTTTATTTTAAAAAATAAATCATTTATAATAAATGAATCTTTTTCAGAGTGAAAACCTCGAGCTATCTGATAAAACAGATCAATGCGATCACCATATAATCATCGAGAATGGTGTCTTAATTTGTGAAACGTGCGGTGAAATAGTCTCACGTTACTTTGATTTTTCGGTAGAAAATGCGCAAGAAGATCGTATCAATTGGTCCATTTTAAAGAGGAATCAAAAGAAAAGTCTGGAGAAACTGATTTTTTTCTGTGTCTCCAGAGCAAGACTCAGAAGATGTCCAAGAAACAATCAATAAATATAACGAGCTCGTTAATTACAAAACATTGAGGGGAAACGGATGCGTTAAACGATCATGAATAGCCGCGTGTTTTCATCATGTAGTTCGATTAGACAAAGAACGATTTAGAGATTTATTTGAAGTGACTCAAAATCAATTGAATAAAGCACTAAAAAGATACAATGTCCACTACAATAAAGGCGGGGCCGAGGGTGACGTCCTAAGAGGTGATAGAGAGGTGTAACTCGGTGGATCGCCTTCATAATGTTTATTTACCGAGAATTCGAACTTGTAAGTTTTTTGATAAGAGATTTTTTTTCTTTTGCCAGCTGTTCGTCTACCCGTTTTTTAACTTCTTTTTCAAAGTCTGAATCGTTTTTAATTTTTTGAAGCTTTGTGCTGGTCTTTGTTCTAATTTTCTGCTTAAGCTCGTTAAATTTTGCGAGCTCTCTCGTAATCAATAAGAGCTCTTCGTGCGATATATCTCCGTCGTTGATGGCTTGAGACACGTATTCTTCAATCGTGTTAAGTTTGGAGTCCGCCAATATTTTAATCTGGTCGTGCTTTTTCAGCTTGGCGGATAATCGCTTAGACGTGATTCTAAGCAGAATATCTACACCAAAAGTGCCTATAAACGTTCCTTCTAGCACCAATCCAATGGGGGCTGATATAACACCCAAGAGAGCGGGAATACTGACAGCCCCCGCTATAGCCCCCAATCCTTCTAATCCTAGCTCTACGTAATTAATCGTGTCGATCATTCTCTTTATTTTTTATAAGTGCGCTCTCGGTGGTCTCTCTCTTTCAAGATTAAATCTCTTCAATCTTTTTAAGTCTGTACACTTTTGTTTCTTCGTTATCATTTAATCGGTGTACATCTCCAGAAATATCGGGGTATAATACCTTATTATCTATACTCATGTTTTTAATATACAAAGATTTTAAAATTAAAAGATCTCCAACTCTATCATTATACTCACACCCTTGTTGTTGATGATCTGTCCTTTTTCACCTATGATTGAAAATGTTTGTTTGTCGATTATACCGTTTTTAAGTTTTTTGAAATCCTCGACTCTATCAGGCTCTGGTTTGCGCGTACCCACAGGTACGATTTTTAAGATATCAGACGGTCGACCATCGAGGAAATTTTTACTCGTACTTAATTGTGGGCAGCGAATAAACAAACATTTGAACGGATTAACGTTGTAAGACCCCGTATACACCACTTTGGGTACCAGTCTTCCTTTGGGTAAATTGAGTAATCGAGAAACTTCTCTGTTTAAACGCAATTTGAGTTTCACGTCGGTTACCACCAACGTCACCTTTTTAGATTCTCTAAATATTCGAAAACTTACCCCAGGTATATAATTTAAAATGGAATCGAACCAATCGACGTCGTACCACCCCGGTGGTATGGTGACCGAACCGGTGATTCCAGCTGGTAACGGCGCTAAAAGACTCGGAGAAATAAAATCTAAATTATCACCAGACACGATAAGACTCCCCCGTTGACCTCCGCTTCTCTAATTATTCTAACCCTAGATTTGCTTATTATACCTTCGATATATATTCTAGCGCTATTTTTTTACCTTCATTGATGAAGCTTTTTCTTTCAAGTAAAGTTGTTATTAAAAATATAAGCGTATTGCGTTGTACGTCGGTTAGTGTTCCTTTTCGTCTTTTATTGAGTAAAGTTCTTTGTCTTTCAATTATTTGTTCTACTTCTTTTCCGATCGATTCTAAAGCAGAGTCTAGTCTTCTTCGTACGCTTCTTTAAGATCGTTTATAACTCTATTGAAAGTATTTCGTCTCTAATTAAAAAGTCGTAGGGTATCTCAGGTATCAACGATTCAATAAACTCTCTATCTGTTCTTACTTCTATATCTAAGGCAACCTGTTCGTATCTTCTATCATCATCAGGTCTTTCAGCGGGTCTCCCATCTATATTCGTATACCAATCAATCTCCGTGGCGCTGGAAATATTAAAATATCCAGGGTTAAACATCACCCTTTTTACGCGTACAGATTTTTGACCATTTAAATTATCTACGACGTCTTCTGATTTAAATGTCTGCTCATTTTGAAACAAGTGAAACGAATGCATTTATTTTAAAGTCTTTTTATATTAAAACTTAAACTAAAATAATGAGTGATTTTGAGTCGTTAAAAAAGCAGATGCAATCGATAGCTGATCAGGTAACGAAACAAGTAAATCAAAATGTAGCTAATCGACAAGCTACCATATGCACCCCTGCGCATGTACTAGACAGTCCGTATCTTACTGGCGAACTCGAGATTATGGTCAACGCGTCTAACACGTTTTTAACCTCGTTTCCCGACTTAATCTCGGACTATAAAATATCTCACCTCAATACCAACGATGCTTTACTTCGTTGGAAAATATACCCCATGTCTTTTTATCAAAATCAGTCAAACTTTGCGATCTATTGCGCTACTACGGGCTGTGGTGTTGGAATCGATAGTTTAAACTCAAACAAGTGTTATGTTGAAGCCTTATTTAATTTTCATCCATACTTTATGGTTAGAAGGATATTAAACGACATGGCCGTAGCAATACCGGGAGAAGACGCGTTTGATGCTCTCAGCAACAACTATAATCGTGGAACATTTACCGACATCTGTCGGAAGTTTGGCATCGATCGAAATAAGGCTTTTAAACAGACGAGAGATCAAAAGACTTATGGCTTAGGTTGGCTTTTTTTTTTGGAATGAAAAACAAAATCGTTTGTACTCTTGCCGTTAGACTATGATAAAAACACGACCACAATCGACGCTTTTATCAACCCCAGGGGTAATAAAAATTGGGGTTTAGACGATAGAAAATAAACACAATGCTTATTTTAAGCATTGGAAGGGTTATCTCGAACAAGACGACATCGTCAAAATGGCTTGGTTAGATTTTATACCAGCCAAAAGTTTGTTTACCCCCGCGGGAATCATAAAGATCAACGAATCGATCAGATCTTACGTGTACGCTTTACTCGGTGCGCAGGCTCAAACAAAAACGAGCGTATTATCACCAGGCACTGGATTAGACGCTCAGAGACAATTTAACGTCATCGTTGAAGATATCATCAATGCAGTATACGACATGGAAACGAGTATCGATCAATTTCAAGACTCTTTGCAGTATGCCAGAACGCCTTTAAATTTTGTCGTGAAACCGGGGTTGTATTTATTTCCATCGGATATGAACTTGAGGGTAGGAACGCACGACGGATATAACAACAATCTTCAAATCGCTACCCAGAGTATGAAAACTGGTTTGGTGTTAGATTTAAACTCACAACCTCAACCGGACGACTCTTTTGATGACACCGATGACGTCGCGCCACCAACACCCCCAGAACCTATGACGAACGATATTGTATCATCAACACCAGCACCTACACCAACACCTCCACCAACACCTACACCCTCACCTACAGTTTTAACCCAGGAGCCCACGAAACAACAATCTCACCAAGACGAAAAATTATCGTTGACGGTAGGAATGTTAGCTATCGTTGGCATGGGTATTTTGGATTACGAGGCAACGCAATAAGTCACACTCTAATCACAAAACAAATCAAAAAAGCCTTACCAACTTTGTGCTGGTAAGGCTTTGTTTTAAAAACTTTAATTATAACTATAGCTACCGTCGTTTTTGCAGGTATGCAAACACCAAGGCTCCCACACCCAAAAAATAAGCCCACACGTGTTCGGCCAACCACGATACGGACTTCCTCAACGCGTTAAATATCCAACTTAGTACGCTGCCTATTATACCCGGCAGAGCACCCAACGCGCTCGCTCCGAGTTTTTTAAGAGCAGATGCAAAATTAGCCAGTTGTTTTGAAATCCACTCTTTGATACCACCTTTTGGTGGAGTTGGTTTTGGAGGTGTTGGCGATGGTGCGGTTGGGGCACCCACACCTCTCACGCTAGCGACGATGCTACATGTACTCACTATCTTACTGATGGCAACATTTTTTAATCATCCTTTTTATACAGCTTGGCAAAAAAGCCTTAATGACTGGTGAACTGGATAAAAATTGCCACTTGAAAGGGTTTTGGCAACGCAAAAAGAGAAATAATTGGGATGCCGCGATAATAGGGAGTCCGACTATGCGATGAATAGTGAAGTTCCCTACAAAAAAATCAACACAAAACACAAAACAGTAACTTCAAGTTTAACCACTTCCTCCATGGTTTAACTGGCAGGATCCACGTGTCAAAACCGGCTCCATGGATGGTCTCTGTTGTCATGGTTGTTGCTGCGTAATGACGTTTACGCCTATAATCTGATAAGCGTATGGTGCCCCAAATTCGTGATTGCACTGCCCAGTATTATTTGCGCAACTACATGTAACTTTCCCGGCTCATCTTTTTGCCCACAACACAGACCGACTTCAAATCATTGTCGATGATCCATCGTCACATCCCCTTTATTCTCAATGCAGTTATGTGGAAATCAAAAGCTTTTCCGAGAAGTTAATTTGAAAGAAATCAAAGGGAGAGTAAATTATTGCCATACTGACTGGATACAAAACGTAACAGTATGGCCCAGAAAACTAATTAAAAACATAGCTACAGTTCGACTTTCCGATCATGTGACGCCGTCCAACCTCAGAAACACGAAAGACAACTTTGGAAGTCCGGTCGACTTTCACTCAACAACAAAGCTTACCCTTGCCGTTTTGGAATGTTTTATTGTCCTTGTTTTCTGTCCCTCTTTCTCATCTCTCCTGTCAAACTGTCCAACCTCCCTTCCCCCTTCCCCCTCTCTTCCTGCACCCTTCAGTCATGTTGGTCTTGTCTAGTCATAATTTTCTTTTAACATTATTAGTCATTAGTTCCTTTTCAAATTAATTTTTTATTATATTTACATTTGCTTTGTCATTGTACCTGTTTCATTTGTTGGCCGAATAAATAATAATAATAATTATAATAAAAACGATGTGCGCCTTAAATCACTTTATTATTTTACAATCTGTTTCACTGAGATTCAGATTTCGGTACCGAGTTGTTTGTCGGAATGAGACCTAATCGTAACGTTTAAAGTTTCTGTTTAGCCGAGATGCAGATTTCGGTACCGAGTTGTTGGAATGAATATGCTTTAAAATATATTTCTGTCGGAATAACACCTAATCGTAATGTTTAAAGTGCCCCCCCCCCTCCAAAAAAAAAGAAGAAAAAATGCATGCAATTTACATTAGACTGATACCTTTTTTTTTTAAATTGAAATGAGGTGTATGCGGTTATGTGTCGAGGCGGCGTGATCGGCCACGGTGCAGGCACGCCTATATAATTACATGTAGTTGATTGATATTGCAGGTGTATTAGAATGAGCAATAAATGCCGGAGAACATTGTTACAGAAGGGTGGTTTTGTTATGTTTTTGATGGAGGGGTCATTTCAAATATATTTTCCCATGTATTTAAAAATAAAGCCACGGCATACTGAATATATTTTGTTGCATTTATTTCTATTATTGGAGAATCTGTATACACTTGTAAAATGTTATGTAATTGGCATATGGTTGATTTTCAGCAAAACAAAAAATCTCGGAACTCTTTCCATGCATAGGACTTAACTTCTTAGATTTTCGACAAAAAAATATTATAAAATATAAAATTTTTGTGGATTTAATTATACTTCGTGATTTTAAATATTTTGCATACAGTTGTGTCTAGTACCAAAAATCAAAAGAAATTCATTTATTTCATATTTAAACAAACGTGTATTTAGTAACAATGTCGGATGGCAAACTAAAGTTACTTTATCAAACTAGAGACCAGAGTTGTGCATATTAAGAAAATTCTTTAAAATAACTTAGTTTTACTATATTCATAAATTAAAGTTATCACATCTTTTGCTTGAGCTTGTTTAATACATAGAATAAATGTAATTTAATTGATTTGTACGATTATTGACCTTTGCTATTAATCAAGTGTCTTTTGTTTTCTTTCATCGATAGTTAGAAAATATCAGACGACAAGTTTATTTGTTTAAAGACCAATTGACGTTATTGCCTTGTTAACTACCCAAACGGTTTAATTTTATGAAAGGACTCCTTAACCCCACAAGTCATGCTGTAACTCAAAGTTACTTATTTGGTGAATAAATGACCAGTAAAGACATAAACTACATTAAAGGGAATATACAACATTTGCAAACATCGAAAAATAAAACTACCAAGTTTTTACCGTAAATACCTTACTAGGATGTTGGTAAATGACAGTCTAAAGCATCCTGTAAAATTATGGCACCTGGTGTGAAGTCATTTTCAAGAAAATGGTATTTTTGTATACGTTTCCAGCGGTGGTCAGCCGACCATTGTTGGAAAAACCTAACTATTTTGCAACTACTGTTCCAAATTTACCATTGTTTATTCAGTTCAAATTTTGTTCGCTATTGGTTACATATTCATGAATGGGTGTAGGCCAGCTAGACTTGTTCCCTTACCTTACAATTTTCCGGCATCTGGAAATTGATCCATTTTATCTTTAGTGGAGTCAGGGAACCAGACTACATGTACTTGAACATTTTTGTTTTTCTTGTTTTTTCAAGCATTGTCGAACAAAAAACTTCAAACATGTCAGTGTAACAAAATTTGATCTATTATACTTACCCCTCAAATAGTTCATTTCTGAAAATTACAGCAAAAGCCAATGATGTATATTCCCTTTAAGTAACACTAAATGAAGTTTAAGCACACAATTAACCCAACAGGAGTTGTTCCTGGCGGCAGCACACAAAAAAGAATAACAGCGAACAAAACAGAAACTGAATCCCTTTCAGTAGAAGGTTATATAACCATGGTTATATAACCAGTGGAAAAATCACTGAAGCCTGTACATCCAAAGCATACAGGTAGATGCGTGTACAGCTTCATTGATAGTTGTGCCTGCATAAAGACAACAGCCCACTGTCCACTCACAAGATACGGTAGTTATTACAGTCCGCATCATCCGGGGTAGGATTTCTTAAGCAGTTAACAAGGTGTAGATTTATAACAAGTAACAAAGTAGAGAGATGAAAGATTAGAAAGATTACAGTTAATTAAAGGGAAAATACAACATTTGCAAACATAGAATTTTTAGAAAGATAAAACTACCAAGTTTTACGAAATACCTTACTAGGATGTTGGTAAATGACAGTCTAAAGCATCCTGTAAAATTATGGCACCAGGTGTGAGGTCATTTTCAAGAAAATTGTATTTTTGTATACATTTCCAACGGTGGTCGGCCGACCACTGTTGGAAAAACCTAACTATTTTTCAACTACTGCTCCAAATTTACCTCTTTTTTTCAGTCCAAATTTTGTTTGCTATTGGTTACATGTTCATTAATGGGTGCAGAGCAGCTAGACTGGTTCCCTTACCTTACGATATTCTGGCATCTATAAATTGATCCATTTTATCTTTAGTAGAGTCAGGGAACCAGACTGTTTGAACGTTTTTGTTTTTCTTGGTTTTTTCAGCATTTTCGAACACAAAATTTCAAACAGTGTAACAATATTTGATCTATTATACCTACCCCTCAAATAGTTCATTTCTGAAAATTACAGCAAAAGCCAATGATCAATGTACATTCCCTTTAGTCGAGTAGCATTAAGTATGAGATTAAAATGAATGATGGATAAAGGTAAACTAAATACATGTATTGTAAATAAAACTAACAAAAATAATTAATTGAATTAAACCGTTTGGGCAGTTGAAAAAACATAACGTCAATAGGTCTTAAACCAATTAAACCGGTCCTCTGATATTTTCTAACTATTGAGGTGGTAGTAAACAAGAGACACTTGACCAATCAACAAAGGCCAATAATCTTATAAATCGGATAAAATTATGTATTTTTTCTATGTATTGAAAAAGCTAAAGCAATAGATGGGATTTATTAAACTTTAATTTATTAATATAGTAAACATTTTTATTTAAGAATTCGTCACTGTTTTCACGAAAAGGCGAATTTAGTATTTCACTGTCTGAACAAACATTTGAGATAATCGCGTTTAAAGTTGGCCCTTTTTTTCATATGACAATTTGAAACGTAAAGATGCATAAAATATGCAAGATTTATGTATCAGAGGAAAGAAGAGCTTCTAATCTTCCCAAACGTAGCAAACTTTAAGAAAAATAGGTGATTAGTTTTGCAGAATTAATCAATTAAAGGGAATATACATCATTTGCTTTTGCTGTAATTTTCAGAAATGGATGGAATTGGGGGGTTGGAAATATATAGCAAATATAGTTACACTGATTTTTTTGAGGTTTTGGGTTCAAAAATGCCATAAAAACCAAGAAAAACAATCATTTTCCTGTAGTCTGGTTCCCAGACTCCATATAAGAAGAAACAGAGCAGTTTACATACATTGGGGAATTGTAAGGTCAGGGAACCAGTCTAGCTGGCTTGTACCCGTTCATAGGTGTGTAATCGATTGCAAACAAGTGTGATGGTCAATTGGGGCCAGTATTTGAAAAAAAGCCAGTTTTTTCCAACGCTGGTCGGCCGACCAGCGTTGGAAATTGATACAAAAATACCACTTTTCTTGAAAATGACAGTATACCAGGTGCCATGATTTTACAGGATGCTTTACACTGTCATTCACTAACAGTCCAGCAAGGTATTTCGAAATGATTTGGTAGTTATATTTTTTGATGTTTGCAAATGTTGTATTTTCCCTTTAAGAGAAGTGGCTGTTTGTGAAACGAAAAAAAAAGAAGACCAATTAGCAAATTCGCCTCTTTGTGAAAATGCTAAAGTGACTACACGCAGATTTCGCCCTTCTGCGGTCTGAGTCAATTCATTTTTTTGTACAGCACGCGCAGATTCTGCCCCACTGCGCATGTGTGGCATTGCCAAGTTTTACTTGTGTATTTTGATAGTGTATTAAATAAGAGTAGCTCCCCTTAGAAAAAGAAAATCATTTTAGTTGAAGTTTAGATGTCCCCACCCCCCTTTGTTGGTAGTGTGACCACTGTTTGTTTACTTAAGCCTACATGTTCCCCCTATAAAAGCTGCCACATGGTCAAGTCACACTTCATTTCAGCCAGCAGACCAAGAGACACTAGACATACATGCATATATTTTCCTCCTAACTGGAGTGTCTGTTCTGCTTGAAGTTAGTCTGTTGCCGAGTCATTTGCTTTGGTGAGTTTTCTTTAGTATATTGTCTACTTTCATTTATCATGTATAATTATTTTTGAACTTTATTTCAGTTTTCGTTTGAAAGTTTGTTAGTTTTTATAGGAAAAGGTGATTTTTATCAGCTTTAATCTTTGAAGAATTGCCAGTTCTGAAGTGACCCTTTTCATATTATTTGGCTTAAGACTTAAGTATTTTTACTTCTTTTGATGATAGCTGTTTTTATCCCTTCTGTTTTAATGATGAAGGTTAAAGTTTTGTATGAAAGTCCCATTTCGATTCCATAAGAGAAAAGTTTCTAGTTGTTCTCGGCTGTTTGACTGCAACCTTGGTTTTACTGAAGGATAGATTTTGCCTTGTTTCATTCAGTAAGGTTAAGATTTCACTTTGATTTTAGATTTTCTCATTTTCCTCTTGCATATTTTTTTAAAGTATTAATACATAAGTATACAATGTACATGTACATGTAGATGATCTCAACCATGTGCTTTAGCTTTTCATAGAATTGTCTTTGTACTCATTTAACTCACATGGCCTGTGTATAGGATGGTGCCACTGGACTTGTTTTATTACCTGCTAATCCTTCACTTTGGGGATTAGTGTCTCCCACTTCCTTTGTATCTTAGAACTTGTTTATTACATCATGAATATTCATTAGATCATTTCCTTATATGTTTTCTCTTTTTGTATTTTCTTGTTTACAGACTTTATTCCTGCTTGAGTGTTCTTTGAAAGATCCACTATTCACACTGTGTTGGTTTTTGGTTTTAGTCTTTGGTTTTTAGGTTTTATTCTTTGCTTTTAGTTTCTGGTTTTTGGTTTCAGGTTCTTGTGAATAAATTCTTTTTGGTCCTTTTTTTGTTCGAAATCTAGAATTCGTCTCTGGTCTCTATTAATTCAGTTTCCTCGCGACTTTTCCCTTCAAAGATCCTGAGTTTAGTTTAGTTTTGTTAGTTAATCCCCATTGAGTAATAGTCTTCGCGAGTTCCCCGAAGTGTGTCATTTTTCACGGTTACACATGCACCTTGAAATTCACCTCTTCGTGAAAACATTTTAATGCACGCGAATGGAATTCGCCCCTTCGTGATATACAATGTACGCGCTATTGTATTACAATGTATTTATTTACTGAACATTTAATACCATAGAGTGCGAAAATTCGCCCCTTTGTGAAAACGCAAAACGGCACTTTTGGCAAATTCGCCCATTCTTTAATTAGGTTAATTAAGATTTTAATTAATTTTTTGAAAGTATAGCCTCGCCAGGTTGTAGATATTGATATATTTATTCATTTTCACAAAAAAAAACCAAATTTCGAAAAACAGACGATTTTCATGAAATTCGCCCCTTTGTGAAAACGGTGATGAATTATACGATAATGAAAAGGACTCCTAAACCCCAAGGTCATGCTGTAATTCAAAAGTACTTATTTGGTATTAAATGACCAAGAAAGACATAAATATATCACAGAGGTACATGTAGGAATCATTCTGGTTGTTTATACTCGGGCCTTCTGCGCAAAAGGGTATTTTTGTGCATTTTGTCAATAGGAGTGATTATCAAAATTGCCCTTTGGGTATTTGCCCTTTGGGTAATTTATATGAAGGTGCTCTATGGGCAATGTCATCCCTATCCACAATACTATTTGGCGATTGTGCAATGCTATGCTGTATGAATTGTTTTGATAAAATTGATACGTGCTAGATAACTGCTCGTATATTATTCATCTGGGGAAGTTTGAAATCCTGACACACTTTGTGGATTTTCAAATATTATCAGGGGTGTGAAATCTCAGCTTTAAAGCTGATTTCAGCTTTTTTTTTGGTTTTGGATTTAAGCTTTTTTTTCAGCTTTTTCCCTCACTTGCTGTGTACAACAGTAAGGAGATTTCCCAAGCTCAGCTTCTTTACACCTTTTTTCAGCTATTTTTATAAGTGATCCTCCTCCAAAACCCCCTTAGTCTGGTTCCCAGACCAAAAGAATCTGAATATTTCCGATGAATCTTAGGTCAGGTAGCTGCTAGTGATACATTGTAATACAAAAAAGTCATGTGACTAAAATGGGAGGAATGCCTCTTTTTCCGAAAAAAAACCGCAGTTTGCCAAATGTATTTCGTCAAAATCTCAGATAGCGACTGGGTATTTCTGGGTATAAAGTATGTTATATTTTATAAGTACCTTGCTAAAAATTTAAAAATGAAGTTGATAATCAATATTCACAAATGTGACCTGTTCTGTCAAAATCAGACTTTTCTGGGCATAAGGTCGAAAATGAGACTTTTGCATATTGTTAAAATATGTACGTTTTCCTTTTAATTGGTGGTTTAATTTTTGAAACCTGTAATTCCTGGGCAAAGTTATGCTATTTTGAAGTTCATTGTGTCGAAAAGTAGAAGACGTAGAAAATGGCCACGAACGTCACAAAACAGACATTTCTGTATTTAATATACCTCAACAAATCATCAAAAATACTATATTTAGAGTTCAAATTAGGGTTTCAAACTTTTATAGTATATTTTAGACATGTTCAGGATTACAAATATGCAAGAATTAGAAAATCCAAAAAAATCACCCTCACAGCATTTTTTGGCCCTATCTTAATTTCAACCTCTGCCCATAATGCAGAAGCGTCTGCTTTTGACAGAACAGGTCACAAATTGCATCAAGAAACTTAAACTTCAGTGATGATTTTATGCATCAATTATGCACTTCTAAGGATCGTACGAGGGGCGAGCTTTGCTGCGTATTTTAATCTGGTGACGGTTACCGGGATTCTCGTAAACTCAGCGTGGTCTCCATTTTGGCTTTGCCTGCTAAGATGATATTAGGGTCCCTTACTTTTAAGATTACGGGTCAACCTTAGTCAATTTTTCTTACAGAAATATCAAACTGTATATGAAGCGGGTAATATTTGTTTGTAAAAACTCATCGGAACATTTAAAGCAATGAAGTGATGAAGTGAATTCGGAAACGAAGCCGAGCATTGAAAAAAGGGTGTCAATGTTGTCATGTTTGTTTTTAGCCCCTGAGGGTGCCTAACCTACTGTTTAGACGTCTGGGCGTCAGGGGAAATTGTCAGGTCAGGGATCCAGACTAAAACCCCCTCTCCCCCCCCCCCCCCCCCCCCCCCCTCAAACAAACACACCAAAGATCACCTTCGTATCCGGTCTTACTTTGTCATACAGATAGCACAATGACGTGGTTTCAACAAGGCAAGCACCCTTACGTCAGGGACCAAGGTAAAACATTCATCATTTGTCTCCATCTTTGAAAGAATCCTTTCATATATTCCCCTCCCCGGCCACTCCCATGCCCACCTTACCTTGTGATTGTAATCAGTATGTTTCTTTTAAGTGCATAAAGCCCTTTTCACACTAGACAAATCTCTGGGTTGACGCTAGGTTGACGCAGGGTTCAAAACATGCATCGTTTCACACTTGAAGAATTTTAACCCTGCATCAACCCTGCTTCAACCCCGAGATTGCTTTCGCCCCGGGTTAAACTTAACCCTGCTCCAGACCAGGGTTGAGATTTTCAACCCGGGTTGAAATTCTTGCCAGGGTTCAAAACATTAGTGACTGAGCATGGTAAGCTTGATTTGCATGAAACAAGTGTGACACAATGCGGGGTTGAACGCAGGGTTGAAAAATAAAAAAACTCAACCTGAGGGGGCACTGGGTTCGCCCAGGGTTGAGTTCAACCCGGGTTGAAAAGGGTGACTCAAGGGCTTATGTTATACATACATGTACATGTACATGTATCTGATCACTGCACTCTGGGATGGGTTAACTTTGATTTCATGGGAGGGTCAATTCACTGAGATGAGATCTTGGCCTACAACTTACAGTGTAGACTAAGAAGTGTGTGTTATATGTAGCTGTGGTGCATTGAATTTCTGCCTACATTTGACATTACAATTGTTGACTGCTGTGATGTGGGATATGACGTTTTGAGAAAAAAAAACGATTGTTTGTTGTATCGTGCCAATAAGTCAAAAAGATATACACTGTGTGGTTGAAACTAATGTGTGAGAAATATTTTAATCCAGTGTGATCTAACCTTTGATATAACAAAAGGTTCTGTTGGCTTTTCTGCTTCTGTGAAAAGAGAAAGGTGATTTTCTGCTTCTGGACATTGTTCAGCAGCCTGAGTTAAGTCTGCCTTTCAAAAGCAGAAAATGGAAACATCAACAATGTTTAATCTGATTTTCTGCACTCTGTTAAAAGAAAAGCAGATTCCATGTTTCGTCCACCAGCAAAAAGGAGGAAAAGTAAGATCTGCTTTTCTGAGGTATCAGAAAAACAGATTTAAGCATATTTAACAAAAATATCCAATCATCTTTTCCGATAATAGAAAAGCAGAAGAAGTGTAAACTGGAACCTTCGGAAGCATTCAATCTGTTTTTAAACTTACATGTAAAACTTTTCATCCTCCGTAAATGCCTGTTCCTGGTGTAAACCAGGAACAGGCATTTAAGTAAAAGTAATATTGCCTCAAGTGTCTCTTTGACGGTGCTTCTTTTGCTTGCAAATCTCATGCTTCATTCCAAGACTTAAACAAATCTGCTTGTTTTTCCTTTTCTTTTTTTTCTGCAAAATCTTCGGGATGTAACTTTTGTCCTCACTTTTCTTTGCCATCTTGGTGCCATTAATTCATTCAAGGGTGATAATATTTTTTCCCCAAAACATTCCCAATCCCATTCTACCTGCTGTGTTTTCTTTCGAAGTTGACCCTGTTTGAAAAAAAAAAATTGGTTTTGTCGTTAACCGACATGACTTTTTCAAATAATCAGTGTTGCCCTAGAGCCTGCGAAAAACAAAATTAACTAGAACACAATATTGAATTTACACCCCACTGAAGCAGAAATTCCATTGCTTGGTTTGAACATGCACCAAATTTTGATCCTGTGCTGCCATATTTTGATACAGCTTGTCATTGGAAGGAGTCCAACTTTTGTTTGTCTCCTCTTCATTTTCCACATTTTCCTAAAAATACAGGGTGAGTCAAAAAAAGCGAAACCCAAATGTCGGGACCAATTTTGTAGTGAAGTTCTGCATGTAGCACTTTCAAAATCTAGGATATGAAAGCTCAATTCATAAGCTTTCGTTTAGTACAAGAATCATTCAAATCACGACATGTACTTTTCAAGTTGCGGAGTTTTAAACACAGCCGCCGTTTTAAGGTTCTGTCCACGGATCACAAAAAGTTCAGTGCTCTTTCAGCAACACAAAAACAAATCACATAGGGATGTGTGTGAATTGTTTTCGTTTTGCTGAAAGAACACACATCTTTTGTGTGATCCGTGGACAGAACTTAAAATGGTGGTTGCGTTTAAAACTCCGTAACTTGAAAAGGACACGAGTGATTTGAATGATTCTTGTACTAAAAGAAAGCTTATGAATTGGGCTTTCATATCCTACTTACTACATATGCAGAACTTCACTAAAACAATTGTCCCGACATTTGGGTTTCCTTTTTTTTTTACTCACCCTGTAGAGTAGAAATAGGACACAATGTATGTGTGATTCAAGAATTCTATCAAAGGGTCCTTTCACTTTTCAGCGCTTAGTGCCATATCCTAAGCAAAAAGCCAATAACCAAAGCTAATACGCTTTGCACACTTTGCTTTGCTTTGCTTTGCACTATAACGCTAACCACCCAAACACCGCCTTGTTTTTCACCCTCCCCCATTGCACAGAATACGACCAGCGTGTAACATTAGGTCATGACCGCTCCAGACTTCACCAAGCTGCTCAAATGGGTCGTCTCTTCATGTTGCACGCACTAATTGAAGACGGTGCTCGTGTTAACGTCACAACCTATAATGGTGTGACGCCGTTACATGATGCGTGCAGTTCCGGCCATCTTCACTGTGCCAAGAAACTTATAAATGCCGGCGGAAAGGTACATTAATTGTTGTTCTTTCCCCCACCTCCTGTCCTATCAACCTATCTTCCCAGAGTCGGATGTCTTTGATAGATCCAGTTTGCACCAAGCAGCAAGTAATGGTCGCCTACTGCTCCTTCAGTCTCTTATAGATCAGGGTGTATGTGTCAATAGAGCCAACAGCAATGGCGTGACAGCATTACATGATGCATGTCAGACAGGGCACTCTATTTGTGCAGGCAGGATCATCAATGAAGACACTGAGGTACATTTTGTTCAAATTATGGGCAGTCTTTCCATACATAGTGTGTACATGTACATTGTACTATTGGTGTGTACACACCAATTGTGCACTCAAACTGCACCAACCCAAGATGTGTACACCCTTGGGAGATGTGAACCCTACCAATTGACAATTGTACTACAGACTAATGCTACCGGTATAATCAAACTTAGATATCATTACAGTGATGGCTCCATGGTTGCGTGCAGGTGGTATGCACACACGCAGTGCACCCTCAACCAATAGGATTTTCAAATTACATACGCGCCTCAAATTCAGAATGCGTCCGGCATGCGCTTGAGAGTGTTGTTAGCTCAGTAACAGATTTATCTGCATTACTAGTCTATACCTCAGGGGCGGATCCAGGAATTTTTGCAGGGGGGGGGGGGTTCATAGGCTAAAAAGATTGAAATGTAGACACGTTTTTTTCTCCGGACACTTTGCCTTCGTAAAGGAGGGGGGGGGGGGGTTCGTACCGATACCATACTTTCAATGGGGGCGCTGTTCGAATCTGACGATTATTAACACTATATCACCGAATAATGTACATGTTTATACCCCCTAACCAAGCTGGCTCTGTACGTACCGGTATTTTGTCCAAGGCCGCATTGTTACTAGCACAATATATTTTTTTGGGGGGGGGTTGCATTTTTTTTTCATGAATTTCTGTGGAAATTTTTTGGACAGAGCTGGGGGGGGGGGGGGTTGACCCCCAAAATCCCCCCTCTGGATCCGTTCCTGTACCTACAGTACGATCCTCAGAAAAAGTTCAGCGTCAAACTTCAAGTTGCTGGCTTTGACTCGACTTGAAAAATGTGTGACTTGAACTAGGATATGAACTCAAGGCTCACATTTGGACCAACGGCCTTGAATTCAAACACAGTTGATTTAATGGCCTTTTTTCTTTTTGACTGTAGTTGAATGCAATGGACATTGACTGGCACACGCCAATGACCCGTGCCTGTGCAGAAGGCAAGAAAGATTGCGTGCAGCTTCTTGTGCAGTCTGGTGCAAAGCTGAACATTAACAGCGAGAAGTTCTCACCGTTACATTGTGCTGTTGCCAAAGGTAAATGAAAAGAAAATTAGGAGTTGGTTTACTAATAACCCTTGAGTGAACATTATTTATTCTGCAAAATTATCAATTTGATTGTTTATTTCTGACAGTCGGCAGGGTTCGACCTTAATTAAGGTAGGATCCTTCCTCACTCTTGCAAAATCCAACACCAAATGGCAACTAACATCCAAACTGATTACGGTGGCATACCTGACCCCATGAAAAGCATAGTGCAGTCCTCGCTCCAACCGAATCAAACAAAACATGCAGTTGGATTTTGAAGGGTTGGTGTGGTAAGGGTTAATAAGCCAGTTTGATATCTCGATGAAATAGTCCAGGTCAAAGGTCATTCAGGATAAAATCACTGACGTGATGATACGCGATGTTACGCGATGTTACGCGGACGCCCATTCTGATTTTAATTATCGCACGAGCGTCGTGGGCCCGTCTCCACGCGCGTTCATACGCCTTCGATTATCCCGAATGACCCGTGACCCATACCATTGTGCACATGCGCAGTTGAAATACCGAACTGGTTTATTGTGTTTTACACTTTGCTGTTGTTACATTCTGTCAAATTTCAGAATTGTGCTTAGAAATTTCATTTAGTCACACCCAGGTAGGCACCCAACAAAGAAGCAATAAAAGCTACATTCCCACCTCCTCCCCTCCCTCTGTTTCCCATAACTCCTCCCCCTCCGTAATCATCTTACCCATGTGCTTTGTTCCACCTTCTAGGGTGTTCAGACTCGACCAACATTCTTCTGAATGCAGGAGCTGAGGTGGATAAATTGGACCACAACAGACTGGGGACACCTCTACATGCAGCCTCCCATTGCCACCAGACAGAATGTGCCAGAATACTGCTTCAGGCAGGTATGTATATGTATATTGCACACTCAGGAGTCAAGGTACCCAACCGCCTCAGATTTTCTAAGTCAGTCCTTTGTGTTGTTGACTTTGCAGTGTGAAAGCAAACGCGCGCCAGCAAGTTTTCACGCCATGAACTCGCAAAAGTTGAACACCTTTCAACTCTGCAGAATTTCGCAGCGAATGTTTTGGGATGTCGAATTCGCATTTGAATGCATGAAGTACGAACCAGCTTTTAGTGTGGAAGCTTAAAGGGAGAGTTTTTTTTAATTGTCACTTGTGCATTTGTTTCGTTTGAAACAACAAGACAGCTTAAAATCTAAAGAAGGGTGCTGAACAACTAACCTGATGAAGTTTCAGCTCAGTGAATGCTGTATATTCCAAGACAACAATATTCTAGGATCTCGATTTCATTTCAAAAGTTGCAGAGTCATGTTTTGAATTGCGACCAAAATCAACATCGGGACACGTTCTCGTTCAGCCGATTGCAGCTACGTGATATCACACACTGAACCGATGTATAATAGCAACCTCATGCGTTTTGTCAACGTTTGTGTACACCAAAGAAAGTTGAAAAAAAAAAATGGCAGGTGGAGGTGGTGACTCAACTGTTTTGTGTCCTAACAGAAATCATACTCAAACAGCCATCATAAATGTTCGTTATCCTGGTTCAAAGTGTTTAAATTATTTAAAACATTGTGCAGCTACACCCAGTTTCGTGAAATTGATCGTGAGTTTATTGCACAGCTGGGCAACAAAATGTTGTTGCGTAAATCCTAACGTAAGCTAGCTATGTACTTTTTTGTGAAATATGCTGGTGTTCTCTTGTCTTTGGTCACAAAGTCTGCTGTCATTTTATAATCCAAAGGCAACTTGTGTCTCTGGGTTGGGTCACATTTTCTTTATCTTGTCTAACTCTAACCCTAGGGTGTTTTAGCTAGACACCCTGCTGAACGCAGCAATATGCAACATTTGTCAAAATGACAATGCTGAGTGTAGCAAGATCCATCAGGTCAAAAGTCTCAAGGCCAACACTGCCTCATCAGAATCTGTGGGCTCCAACTGCAGCAAGATACAACTGTAGCATCATTCAATGGGAGTAGCTCTCATTGTCTCAGAATTAGTTATGTACTAATGTTGATGTCTCAATGTAGCAAGGTCCCACAGACTTTTACACCTGTCCTGAGTCACTGCGTCTGGTAGGGTTAGGGCTAATATGAGGTCAGTACAGGGTGAGTCAAAAAGAAGTTGACCGGGATCGGTGATGTTTTTCAAAACAAACAAATGACACTCAACAGTTCAGTAAAGCATATATTTAACAAGCACTCTCTCCTGCTTATTAGAAAAAAAAAGAATGAAACAAATTGATCATTTCTAAGAGGAGTTATGTCTATTTTAATAAAGGTACTCATTTTGCAAGCTGTCCACGGAATACTTGAACAAACAAATGTAAAGTAAGCATTTTAGCTGTGTACATTAACATTCCATGGACAGCTACAATCATGAGTGCTTTCAGTAAGACAGGCATAACTTCTCTTAGGAATGATCAATTTGTTCCATTCTTGTTTTCGGATAAGCAAAAAAGGATGCTTGTTTAATATGTGCTTCACTGGGGTTTTGAGTGTCATTCGTTTGTTTTGAAAAACTCACCAATCCCGGTCAACTTCTTGTTGACTCACCCTGTACTAACATTCTCCATTTCTCATTGTTGTCTTGTAGGAGCCAGTTCAAATGCTACCAGGCCAGACGATGAACAGACAGCCTTACATGTGGCAGCATCGACGTCAGCACCTGCAGAAACAATCACCTTGCTGTTACAACACGGCAGCAAGTTGCATGCCAAGGATAAAGATGGCAAAACTGCTCTTGAGTTGGCACCGGTGGATAGCGAAGCTTATGGTGTACTCAAGCATTATCATGGTACTCATCTTTTTTTTTCTACACCATTTTTGGTAGTAGCCATTTGCATTTGTGGTTGGTTTATGAAATTATGAAGCAGACATTGTTCCACTGACCAGCTCAATGTTTTGTGTCCATCGGTGATGGAAAAACGGTGTTCATTTTTTAACTTGTTCAAAGAAAAGAATTCTAACGTATACTGCACAATCCACACATCTGTAAAAACAAAATTAAAAACTGTCAAGTTCTTATTAAAGGGAATAGACAACATGTGCAAACATTTAAAAAAGGTTCATTTTTAACTTGTTCAAAGAAAAGAATTCTAACGTATACTGCACAATCCACACATCTGTAAAAACAAAATTAAAAACTGTCAAGTTCTTATTAAAGGGAATAGACAACAAAAAAAGAGTGAATGTTGTATATTCCCTTTAAAGGGATTGTACATCATTGGCTTTTGCTGTAATTTTCAGAAATGAACTATTTGAGGGGTTAGTATAATAGATCAAATATTGTTACCCTGACATGTTTGAAGTTTTGTGTTCGAAAATGCTGGAAAATCCAAGAAAAACAAAAGTGTTCAAGCAGTCTGGTTCCCTGACTCCACTAAAGATGAAATGGTTCAATTTATAGATGCCGAAAAATTGTAATGTAAGGGAACCAGTCTAGCTGGCCTGTAACCCGTGGTTACATGAACATGTAGCCAATAGCAAACAAAATTTGGTATGGGAAAAAAATGGTAAATTTGGAGCAGTAGTTAAAAAATAGAACTGGTTTTTTCTGACAATGGTCGGCTGACCACCGTTGGGAATTTATACAAAAATAACACTTTTCTTGAAAATGACTTTACACCAGGTGCCATAATTTTACAGGATCCTTTAAACTGTCATTTACCAACATCCGAGTAAGATTTTTTTTTTTAAATTTGGTAGTTTTGTTTTTCGATGTTTGCAAATGATGCATATTCCCAAAGTGGTGTAATTGAATATTGCTTTTAAAAGTCTACATGTGGATGTCATTGTTTCTCCACATTGCACTTCCAACGACAACTTGGCTTAAGTTGCATGTTTTGTTACCCCTATCTTTTCAGAAAATGTGCCTTTACTGTCTGAGCTGAGTCGTGAGTCGGTCAACAAGTGTCTCATCGATCAGAACGACGCTATCAAGTTTCTGCCCCTCCCAGAAAAACTCAAGGCCTTCTTGGGCTTCGAAAAGTGAGCCTGGCGTCGGCCGTCTTGACTCTTTCACAGTGCAACTCAGGGTTGGTGATGTGTGTGACCATTTATAACCAGTTTTGCTCCTCGAATCAGGGATTATGTAATTGAAAGTCAGTTTTATGATGTAGTAGTTTTGAGGGAATCAGTATTTTTATTTTAAATACGCGCACAGATTAGCGTGAGCCACATGTGTACCATATTCATTCTTAACACTCAGTCAGCATTGTTTGTGTTTTTGCACAGCCGTAAAAAGGAGTAAATTGAGAAAAAGTAAGGCTTTAATTCTATGTATACATGTAATTTTATTAAAGAAAAAACATTAAACGGTTTTAATTATTTGTTTTCTGAATGTTGCACTTTTTTGGCACACTCGGTTGTCTCTTTCTAAAAGAATGTGTCCATTGCAAATGTCCTTGCAATTGTTTTTCATGAGAGATATCGGTTTTCACTATTCACACAGATCTTGTAGTTCCATGAGCTTCCTAAAACTAATTGGTGCCAAAATAACAAGATCCAAAAACATTAAGCCATAGGGTTGGTAATCTTTTCTCTGTGCTTGAACGCTGTCTTTCTGGAACAGATTGATCCAACATTTTGTGTATGTAGAGACATTTCGTGCTTTCAACTCTCACATTTGAAACAGTGGCGCACCTAATATAGGAGGGGCCGGGTGTGGCATGGAGGGACTTGGAGCTTTCAAAACAAAACTAAAGGTGAAAGCTGTATTCAAATTTTCCATGGCAGTAAATACAGGGTGAGTAAACAAAAAGAAGAAACCCAAATGTCGGGACTATTGTTTAAGTGAAGTTCTGCATGTAGCACTTTCAAAATCAAGGATATGAAAGCCCAATTCATAAGCTTTCTTTTAGTACAAGAATCGTTCACATAACTTGAGTACTTTACAAGTTACGGAATTTTAAACACAACCACCGTTTTAAAGTTCTGTCCACGGATCACAAGAAGGGAAGTGGTCTTTCAGCAAAACAAAAACAAATGACATAGGGATTTGTGTGAATTGTTTCGTTTTGCGTAAAGAACGCACACCTTTTTGTGATCCATTGACAGAACTTTAAAACGATGGTTGTGTTTAAAATTCCGTAATTTGAAAATTACATGAGTGATTTGAATAATTCTTGTACTAAAAGAAAGCTTATGAATTGGGCTTTCATATTCTAGATTTTGAAAGTGCCACATGCAGAACTTCACTAAAACAATAGTCTCGACATTTGGGTTTCTTTTTTTTTTTACTCACCCTGCATTGATGAGCCACACCAAGGACAATAAATGGGTGCATTAATGGTTAGTAGTGGTCAGGGTCATTCGTCTGTGCAATTCGTAAAAAATACTAAAACGTTATTCAAAAATGTCCATCTCCATGATATAGCTTGAAGTTTTCAGCCATGCAGGGTATTTCTGCGTTAGTCTTTCTCACGGAGGAGCATAGATCTCACTCATGAGGTGGCCATTTTCGATCATGTTCCCTGAATCTATTTTATAAATTGTAAACAGTTGAATTGGATGGTGCCAGACTATTTATGCGTTCCAAGCCTCACTTTCCATTTTATTTTTTTTTTAAATATGGCTTAAAACAGTAAGGTAGGTTTAATCACAAATTTTAAATTATTTGTCAGAGCAGACGGGTGTTTATTGTAAAGAACTTTAGATTCATTGCTTTGATTTCTACTCTCAAATTCCAAAAATGAAGAGTTTTCCTCACTTTCAATAAGCCACTTGCGTGTTAGATTTGAATAAAATCTGGAACGCTGACTTAATACAATGCTTTGCACGTTTTAACCTAGCATTCTCCCGACCAAAGAGACTGTTACTATATCACGTGATTCGGGGCAAGCCTTACACTAGCAACCCCCAGCTCCGGCATGGTCTGGTGTCTTTGTGCCATTCTCACCCATTGTGAACGATGTATTGGTGCTGAGCGTCTCTTACGTAACTATGCAAGAGCTTGCCCCGAAACATGTGATTAGCAACAGTGTCTTTGGTCTGGAGAATTCACAGTTAAAATGTGCCAAGCATTCTGAGCAAGTCATTGTACCAGACGTTTTTCAAATGTAAATCCCAAAGGGTATAGGTTACACGCAAATGGCTTATTGAATATGGCAGACTCTTTAATAAAGTCTATCGCACGGTGGGAGGCCAGCATGTAATAGCTACCATTAGCAATGCTACCATTGATCTCTATTCAGACTGGGTAGCGTGTGCACAAACTTTGGAAAGTCATGTTGGAGAGAAAATGAGGAAAGGTTTTGGATATTATTTAAATAAATTTTGATATACTAAACTGTATTTTTGTGTGGGTATTAACAGACAACCGCTGCCTTGATGAAGTACACATGCAAGTATTTATTCCAATCATGTTATGACATCCAGTAAAATTTTTCTTAAATATATATTAAGAGTAGAGGCTTCTAAACTAATCATGTTGTATGGTAATTTAAAGGTACGTAAGATTATATTTTTTACACATCTCTTGTTTTGTTTAAAACAACAAAATTAAAGCTCAAAGGGTGCATAACAATCTGTTGAATTTAGGCTCAGTGGGTACTGTACATTATGAGAAAACAAATGCCCAATTGTTTGGTCTCGTAACTGGCTTTGGTTATTAAAACATAAAAAAGTCTGCCTGCGGGCACACTGTTTTGAAAACTTTACCACTTCAGGTGGAATATGTCACAGGGTATTTGATGCCAGTCCTATCTTGACTTTATTAAGCAGTGTTTCTGTCATAAAATCGGTAGGTACTTTTCTGGGTAATTGCAAATGATCCTACATGTCTCTGCCTTCAAACATAACATGTCTGAAAGAAGTACATGTACATGTAATTTTACAGTAAGAGGATATTCATACATGTACATGTACATTTTTGTACGTGTACTTAGTATTTTTTTGTATGTTTCGTGGGAAAATTGAGTTTTATGCAAAACTGATGTTTTCCTAAAGTGCAAAATAACAAAGGTAATTTGTATATTTATATATATCTTGTGACTATCTTCACACCACTAACAAAAATCGTGAACAAATACTAAGATGTGTACAGTTTTCCAGACATGTATTTATATGAAATGTGTGTGATAACGTTTGCCATTTTGCCTTATTAAACAGCTCTTTCGATATTTGTTTACTTTGAAGAAAGCAAACATTTCATGCAACGTTCCTTGTTTATAAAGGATAAATCATGATACATCTCAACAGTTTTAAAGGATAAATCATTGTACATCTCAATGGTTTTGTAGACGGTTTTACCATTGCTTTACGTGTCTTTGATACTACATGTACAATAATGAATTTATGATCCTCAGAGTAAGTTATATTTTTCTTACACAGGAGCTTGTAACATTAAGTTTATATGATATTTAACTACTTCCGTACAGTGTAAAAGACTTGTAAAGGTAAACATTAAAGAGGTTGTGGAATGCTCAAAGACATTTCCGTCATTTTTTCGGGTAAATGTAGCCTTAGGTGTGATGAAATAAAAACGACTATTGTTTCTGGCATAAAATGAGTACAAAGGGTACTTTTGAGAGCTGTTTTTCAAGTCCTGTCATGCCTATTTCGACCCGAACGTGCAATTTGTGTAAAAGTCGTCGTTGCGGGCAGCAAACAAAACACAGTAAATCGTGACGTAATAAACAGGACTCCCGATGCAGAGTAGCATAAACGAGTCCTGTTTATTACGTCACGATTTACTGTGTTTTGTTTGCTGCCCGCAACGACGACTTTTACACACATTGCACGTTCGGGTCGAAACAGGACCTGAAAAATAGCTCTCAAAAGTACCTTTTGTGCTCATTTCATGACAGAAACAATAGTCAGTTTTATTTCATCACACCTTAGGCTACATATACCCGAAAAATGACGGAAATGTCTTCGAGCATTCCACAACCTCTTTAAGGTTATTTGGTACATTTCAGCAAGTACAGTTTGTACCTCAGAAGCCTCCTTTTTATGCAATAGCAAGACTTTTTTAAATGTTGGCGCAGACTTTTGTAGACGCTGTGCATTCAGCACTCAGTAGCCATCTTTGAAGTGTTTAATGCTGTTTTAATTTAGTGCCCTCATGGTCTGGAGCATTGAATTTGTGGTCTGCGGGTAATTCTGCAGGTTGTGGGTTCTAGTCCAGCCTGAAATTATGGTGCGTGTGCCCTTGGGCAAGGCACTTTGTCACTCGTTGCTTCTCCCACCCAGGAGTAAATGGTTACCTGTGATGGCAGAGGTGGTTATTGTGGTTGATTTTAGCTGCTTTGTGCTGAAATGGCAGCATGGAGCTGTATACTTCCAGGGAGCTGAGATTGTCTTTGGAATGTTTCATGGGCCCAGTGAGCAGGGGTAATAATGATGTAGCACCTTGAGCATCAATACTGGATACAGTACATGCACTTTATAAAAACACATTAGTAGTAGTAATAATAGTATTATTAGTATTAAAGATTTCTGCAATACAAAGGTTGATATGACTTTGTACTTTATTTTCTGTGGACTTCCTCAGATTACTGTCCACCGTGTCTTTCTTAATAAATGACTTATTTCAAACATGGAACCTATTTTGTAGGGATCAACTAAGTGTAATTCTCGTGGCAATAACTAGTGTGGAGCTTGCATTATTTACTTTCACTTCAAGTTTGTATTGAAAAGTTTCATTTCTAGAAAGGTACCCTGTGATTTTAAGGAGAGCACCTTTCAATTCAACCAATTGTTGCAGAGAAGCTTAGAGAGTACTCAGTGTGTTTGAGAATTAAAGGTTTCTAGCCATTGGTAGAATTGCTTGAGAAAGCCAGAGTTAAAATAAATTCTGCAGGGGCTGCAAATGTTTGTTGCATATTATTAGCCACCGTCGTCACAGTGGTTTTTATGACTGGACATACACTCAATCAAGAAAGAAAGCCCCCCCCCCCCAATACTTTTTTTGTCTAACTCAAAAACTACTGGGTACCTCTCAACTCTCACTCAAATAACTACTAATCAGTAGAGACATTCTTTAACATTCCAGCTATACTCTTTATTTGGCCCAAAACGGTGATAATGTGTACGAAATTATGCAATTTGTGACAATGATACCGAAAGAGTTACACTTTTGTATACATGCAAGTTGAGTGTGAACATTTTGTCTTTAACGCAATTTTCCAACAAAAATTTCTTAAAATTGATTTCTTAAAATCTTTTCACCCTTTCCTTTACTGCATACTCTTCATGTTCTTCGAGGTTAAAGGAAAGGATAAAAACATAACCAACAAAACTTGAAATTATTTTGTAAGAATTTTTTGTTGGAAGATTGTGTTAGAGACGAAATATGTTCACACATATACAAAAGTGCATATTTTTTTCGGTATGTCATAAATTGCACAATTTGTACACATTGTCACTGTTTTGTGCCAAATAAAGAGAGTACGACTGGATTAATTTCTGTCCTGAAATGTCGTTATTTGAGCAAAAGATGCTCAGTAGTTTTTGAGTTAGACCAAAAAAGTATCGGGGGACTTTCTATTTTGGTTGAGTGTATATATCAGAATAGAAATTTTCATGGAGGCAATAAATAAAAAATGAATATTGGAAGCATTTCTGTCTCTGTGAGGTATATTCACAATTCCTTTTATTTTGTCAATCTCGTGCCCATCCATACACGTCATTATTCACAGCATCATGATACAAAACTTGGAAGGAAGTTTACAACACCACAAATATCTGTTTGCAAATATAAGTGTGCAACTTTTTTGGGGTTTGGGGGATTCACGACCCCATGGATGTGTTCCACATAACAAAAGACACTTTTATTTTACATTTTTTTACAACTACAGGACAACAAAGTGAACGATTACTCATTTGAAAACTGGTCATCAATAAGTTCCATTGCGATTCTCCATGTCTTTTTAATTCATCCATTTAATGAAAAGGTACAAAAACATCTAAAAGTAACAATTACATAAGACAACATAAAACAATGGGTTTGCTATTTTGCTGTACAAACAAATGAGAAATTAAACCATATAAGTTATGAATATGTTTTAGGTGCTGCATAATTCTTCATTGTTTTATGCACCAAATAACATAACACCGATTTCAGACTAGCGTTAGAGAGTTGCACTGAACCAAACTATTCGTAAGATTTGACTAAATCTTTAGTTAAGTCGTGGAAAGAGTTGACTTATGCATTCATTGAGATCCACTCCACAGGGTAGTCAACAGATAATAAATTGAATGAAGTTCGCCGGTCTGAAACCAAAGTCACTCGTAATACTATTTGGTTTGGTGTGACTCTGGGGTGCCAGTCTGAAACGGGTGTAGTAAAATGGCAAGAATACAATATGCTTTTTTTGTGACTCTACACATAACTTAACATTCAATACTCGAAGACAAAAAGTAAGTGTTTTTTATGATTGACTGAAACAAAGCTGATTTTGTGCAAATTAAATTCCATGAATACAAGATAGTTGAATGAAGTGCACGCGACAGCATCCTTACCAGTTCTTGCATTATTTACATGATTTATCAGACTATATATAGTCAGGATCCCTCAACAATGCAAAATGAATAATGCCACACATAATTGAATACAAAAAACGATCAAACATATTACAATCAATTTGAGGTGAATGTTGTTGGCAAGATCGCCAATAGAGGGCAGTATATCAATGCTGCTTTCACCCATGTGACAACAGTAGGGCACACTGCCAATTTATTTCACACACATTGTCCATGGAGAGCAAATTCCTCCATGCATGTGCACCACTTTGACAAGGAAAGTCAAACTTGTCATCTGAACATGGGTGCTTTTACGCTTCCACGGATTTGAGAACAAGAATGATAAGGACACCAGCGAATATTGTGACAAATGACAACGTTGAACAATTCTTCAGATCATAACAGTATAATGTGTACACGATCATAAGGCCAAAAAAAAAAAGGCTCCTGTTTCTGGTATGGAGCTTGCCCAAAAAGTGGTGCGGCGACGCGGCTTTCTTTTTTTTTTACCTGATTTTTTTGCTTCAAATGTTGGCTGATGACTGCAAATGGTGCCCGACTAAACTTAGTACAAATATATGGGAGTCCAGAGAGGCCACATAAAGCTTATTCTCGACCATAACCCAATCTAAAAACACGTTAAAATTGTGCAGCAGCAGGATTCCAGTCAAACCAGTGAGTTTGGCGGTTTTGAGACATCATCTTTCATGGAAAAAAAACCTTTTTCATTTTGCCGACGCGCATGGCTACGGCGACGCGCGCGCATACCAGAAACCAGAGACTTTTTTTTTTGGCCTAAAGCAACTGCTCTGCCTAATATATCAAGTGCCAGGTTCTCAATGAACAATTCCCAAGTTTCTTTCCTTCTGTTTAGTTGAGAGGTCAGTAGTACTACATGTCATTGCTTGATGCAGTTGAGAATTCCGATGCAAACCATCTTCGGTAATCAAAGAGTTCAATTCTTTGCTTTGGAATGTTATTTTGTTATTTTACCATGTTAGTCCAAATAACTTCATGTGACTTTAAGACAAGTTGGTTATTTCAGATACAACATCAGAAAGTCAAACTTTTTTTCAAACAGAAGCAACCTTTTTAAACACACAGTGCATTTCCCTATTTCATTTTATATCTCACCCTGCAGCAGTTTATTTAGAAGAGCTCGGTAATATGCTCCGTAGAAATAATTGCCAAAACAATTTCAGGATTTCCTATGCCAAAAAAACTAAAAAAATCTGCTCAACATTTCTATGAATGTGCCCAAAGTTATGCAAATTGCATTACCATGGTAACAAACAGCTGCTCCACAGCTGTTTTCACATGAAAGCCGGCAACATGTGTTATCGATCACAGGAAGTGAACCAGCCAGATTCCTGGTCATGTAATGTGTAAATTGCCTACTTCCAAATATTCCCAGATTTCACTGTTTATTTTGGCAGCATACACAGCCGCTAAAAAAAGTAGGTGTACATGTACTTTGCAATCACACTTGTTTAAAATGCATCAATGCAGTGGCACATCATTGTTTATACATTTCCCATGCTTGCTTAAATGTTCTGCTTAAACTGAGTAATGATTAGCTTTATAGAAGGGGTAAAGTAGATACGTATATGCACAATGGGATGGACCAAACCGTTTATGCACTTTTTTTTCACATTTAATTCGTAACTGTTTTAAACAGGAATTGTTTTGTTTTGCGAGGGTAGGTTAGTTTGTACACATATAACATAACCGCTCGTTTCCCAGTGCTGTGGTTTACCACAAACTGTCTGAGATTATTGCCAAATTCCTCCAAGTTTGTATCCGCATTTAAAATGGCAGAATCTGTTCGAGGCAATCCACTTCAACAACTCACTCATTTCTGCATCAGAACTTTAAAAACAAAACAAGTGCCTGGTATGTTGGACCAATTGCCTTTTTGTTCTGATAACAGTCCACTCCGCCATGGCGCAGTTGCGAGTGTGTACCCTTGCTAACTTCTTGACCAGATTCCACGCTGGTGATTCCCGGCTGAATTCCCCACGGAAGATCCCTCAGCAGACCGTCAGCTTCCAGCTTGACTTCCAAGACAAACTAGCGTTGTCAGAATTCACTGGAAGAGAGATGGCTGCCGTGTTGCGATCGTGTTGGTGTGGTTCCGCCCGTCCGACTCGTTTCTCGCGAGTGTTCTAGGCTGCCTGAGGAGAAACCTCTCACTCGTGACGTCATCAGTTATCGCTCCGCTCAAAACGCAGAGTCCCTTTCAAAGTTTGTCTAAACCTCTGTGGCATCACTGGATGCAGTTCTTACTGCTCGGCTGAACAGTTGTACCCATTGTTTCTTGTCGTGTTCATCCGCGGCAAAGAATGTGAAGGACTGATTGGCATTGGGGTCCGTGGACTTGACTCTGAATGCGTGCTTCACTGCAGAGACAAAAAAATAAGGAGAGAAAAAAAAATATTTAAAATTTCTTATCCAATGTGGCAAATGGCTTAAATAGATAAAAATAGAGTTTTAGATGACACATAACCGAAAGTAACATTTTTTGGAGATGTGCCACGGAAGTGGATGTAACCAACTAAGTGATAAATCAATCATTTCTTCCTGGACCTTCAACTCAAACCAGCTCATAATGAAACAAATTGACTGGAATTTCAGACTAAAGACCAGTAAGCCCTTGCTTACATTTGTCAGGACACAAAAACATGCTTGACCATCACAGAGTTGGTCTTGGCCACTGACTGACCGATGACCGATGTGCCCCTGACCTCAGTTTTAGAACCCCCCCCCCCTTCACCTCTGCCTCTGGTGTGGTAAAGGTCACATACTGGGTCAATAAAAAACTCCCTTGCAGGGGTATTCACAAATTACTTTGGCTTCTACATGTAGGATTAGCATATGGTACAGAGCTCGATGATCATTAACATTTCATTTAAATTGAGTACTATACAGAATGCAAAACATCTTCAGTCGACTCTCGTTAATACAAATCAACCGGACCTAGCCAAAATGTTTGTTATATCAGAATGTTGTACTAAGTGGAGTGCTGGTCCCATTCATTGTGCACATAAATGCACAGTCGGGACCAAGGCTTTATGTTTGCTATAACCAGAATTTGTATTAACAGAGTTTGTACTAACAGGAGACGACTGTAAATGCTTCTAAACCATTCACCTATTCAGTTTGGTGTTTACGAGTCGGTGATTGTATTGCAATAACTGTCACACCAGAGAAATTCCCAACCAAAAAAACAACAGTGTATGAATCCATATGTTTGTACACGCATTATTTGCACTGGACAAGTTTTTTTCAACAACATACCAGGAGTGTAAGTGTAAGGTTTAACAACAAACAAAACACGCCAGCTGAGTTTATCCAAACTTGTTTTGGCAATGTTAAAATAACCGCATCGGCCTCCCCTACACACTGCCATGCAACCCACGGATCATGTTGCCTAGAAGACCCACTGAATGAGTATCATTACTCCTACATCTGGGTTTAGGGTTACCCATATTTGGTCAAGGTAAACACTCCCCTGGACAGGGCTACCTCCCTATGTGGGCGTAAGGGATACGTTTGACGTGTTTCAGCAGTTCAAGAAAATGACAGGTCATAGGTCACCTTGTAAAACAGGTGCATTATCTCAGTAGCAAGCTGGATGCGATTCGGGAACTGTGATTTTACCAAATTATTTGTTTGTAACATTTAAACCAGATCGTGGAATTGGTTATCAGTGACACAGTTTGAACTAATAATTTGTGGTTTTGTGGTCACGGAGCAGACTCGGGAAGAGATAATCAATCTGCTTGATATGAAAGATGCAAGAATTTGGCTGATTTGTCTATGTCATTGAGACCGTGAGCAGTGAGCCTAGCATGATTCAGAGGAAAAACATCGGATCATCTTGTGGATTTTGAGTTGCTCTTACCTGTCTGACCGCCGGTCAAGCTTCTGAATGAACCTGCTAGTTTGACCTCTCCGTCGTCCAGGTCATCTAGCTGCATACTCTGCACAGGGATGGGGTTCTCATAGACCTGGTACATCTTCTCGTCGTTTCGCGTGGCTATTCTGGTCACTACCAGGATCTCCTCAAACAGGAAGACATGCAACTTCTATAGAAAAAAAAAATAAGAAGAAGAATAAATATAATGAAATAAAATAAAATAACAGTAACAAGACAATTTGTCAAATCAACTTCAGGAAGAAATTTAGAACATGTATGAATCACTGCAAACTGCAGGACCATCTGATGATGAATTCTCCACAAGATCTTTTTTCAAGACCGAGTCTTTTTTTTTTAAATAACAAAAATTGGGCCTGATTGAATGAGTGATGCACCCAAAATGTTCCATTTCATTCCCCTCCACTTATGTGTGGAATAACTTACATGTACTTTGTTCATGAAAAAAAAAGGTTTCTGGCACTGTGAACTGAAATTGCTAAAAACCCATTACCCAGAAACAACTAACCTTGAATTTGTTTTCTTTGATTATACACACAGACAGGATTGTCATTTGTATAACCTGATAAATCACACCCTTCATTGTAAAATCCTGCCTTGAAAATTTGTATGAACTGCTGTTATTGATACATGACAACTCATTATCTCTGGAAATTCTTTCGCAAATGAACGGCCATTCAGAAAACATGTCTGGAATGCCGCGCCGCAATGCCAGGTATTCCTCAGGTAACCTTGCCCGAATTGATGACTTGCAATCAGTCCCTGCAGGGGACTGTCAGTGGCAAATATGCTGGGCTCTTGTCAAATCTCATCACTCAGACTCTGTGAGTTGAGCCAGGCACAGCGAGCCACATTCACCCTGACTGCTTGGGCACGCACCGTAATGCTACGCGACTGAATAAACCACGCACAGCGTGATTCTTCGAACTGGGCAGACTTACACCTGGTTCAGACAGGCTTCCGCATTCCACAGTCGCGCTTATCTATATCACTCCACCGATTTGAGTTAAGCTCAACGTTTGAAACAAATAAGAGCAACTGCACGCAAACTTCGGACTGCTGCAATTGTTCATAGTTACTCCAGGGTCTAGTCAATGGAAACTTAACACACCTGGGGCCAATTTCATAGAGCTGCTTAAGCACAAAATTTGCTTAAGCACGAAAACGTCTTGCTTAATAAAATCAGGTTACCGGCCAAAACTCCATGCGATTGTTATGCTAAGTAAACAACAGCTAAATACCAGTCACAAGCAATGTACATCACATGGAGTTTTGGCCGGTAACCTAATTTTATTAAGCAATGTTTTTTCGTGCTTAAGCAAATTTTCTGCTTAAGCAGCTCTATGAAATTGGGCCCAAGTCTGCCTGTTTGAATCCAAAATCTATTAGGATCGACTCGAGTCGCTCTTTTGACTTCTTTTTTTTGGCGGGACCCTGGATTGGCATTCTGAAACAACTGTACATCTTTGAATTGTATTTGAATTCATTTACTTGCAAACGTGTTTTCTTTCGTTCAAAATGAGTAGAGGTTGACAAGATTGAAAGAGTGGATGGAGAAATCATTTCTGTTCTTGTGAAGTGCATACTGTCACCGTGATTGTTCAGTCAAGTCTGTTTGTTCATAGTGAGTGTCTGTCTGTTTTGTTTGTTCTTCTTACCATTCCTCTGCCTTTGGTGTTTCGTAGCACTCCGCTGCATAGTAGTTTCTTCTGTTGACTGATGAGAGGATTTTCTTGACTGTCTCTCAGATAGACCAGATGATCGATGTAGTGTCGGCATTTCATCTCCCCCGTCCGCCGATCCACCTCCTGGCTCACCCCCTCTGCTGCTTTGGTCTGAGGGCAAAACGTGATAAGATCAGGAAATGAGTGAGGAATGAACGATTCCACAGAAGATGTAACTGACAAAACCCAGCATTAATGGTGAATTGATTGATATTCATTAATGCTTTTCTTATTATCAACTTTGATGACTTCAACTCATGTTGACAAAAACATCAATAAATTTATCAAATGAAGCTCAACATGTGGTCAACAAGGCTAGAAGCACTCCGGGTTTGAGGTTAAAGGAAATGGGAACCAGGGAAACAATTTTACAAAGACAATGCTTGTGGCTTTTGCCATGTTTTCCTTGAAGTGAGCAATCACCACACAGAACAGACAGAACACGGTTGGGTGAATATGCTGATTTGAGAAACTGGCTTGAGAATAAAAAGTTGTCAATGGATGTTACTCACTGCTTTGGCAAGGTAGGGCTTGTCCGGATGCTCGTTGGGCGTCACCTCCAGAATCTTCTGAATCAAGAGGGGATACTTGATCAGTCTCCGCCTGGGCACGTCCAGGAAGTTCCACAGGTCCAGGCGCCGACTGAACGGCGACTCCTGGCATCGTTCCAAGAAATCCCGGACCTTCTTGTCTTGGCGTTTCTCGTCCAGGAGAACCTTGGCTGCCAAGAGGTTGGTGCAGTAAGCGGTGTAGATGTTGGTTAGCGTGGGCAGCTGCGTGAGAAATAAAGAGACATTTCGTTATATTCGTGCATACACCGGCAGCTCTGAGAAATGTTGCTTAGTATTGTCCTGTCTCGTGCTAGGATAAGAATCTGATGATTAGCTGTTTTACATACCCACTTGAGTAGAACGTTTCCAACGGAGTCTGTCGTTCCATCTGCCCCCCTCTGTTTGATCAGCGTGTTAATCAAATCTGCAAACAGAAAAACAAAAGACGAATGATGATTTGAACACATTCAGCAGAATTAGTAGACAATTTAGGGTAAACGTGAAAAAACTGTTCAAGAATGAAGGAGTCAAAAACATGCATCTCTGTTGAATTCTCTTGTAGGAGAAAATGTGAGAGAAACTTGATTATTTTCTCTATGGCCAACGGCTGATTTGCCTTATTTTTTTCATCTTTCCTAGCAGGGGGCCTGGGAATGATCTGGTTGTGCTACATGTGTGATTTTATGACAGCACTTTGTTAACATAACACCCTCCCCCCCCAAAAAAAAAAACCAACTCCAACATCTACCAGATTTATAATAAATGATACACTGAGACAAAACTAGGACAGTGTCCAAGAAGTCCGGAAACATAAAACTGTGATGTGTCTTCTAGGAACACAACCAAGGCACAAAGAGCCTGAATAAATCTGCAAGAGAAATGAGACACTTGGGAACAACGAAGCGTCGGATTCCCGGGAAGAATCCCTCATTCAGACATCACCTAATACCCACAATAGTTCACCCTATTATCACGTTCCGATTCAATTATCTCCCACGTACTGGTACTAGTCAAATATTCAGCTGCCAGGTCTGAATTTCCCTGAAACAAGCCTAAAAATATGACCACTTTACCAGGAGTTAATGTTCCATGACGGCAATCAATCTAAATGCATGCACCAATCTACATGCAGGTGCTGGCTTATCACAGCATTTCTCCTAGGGGAAATTAATCGTGAGGGAAGTGTTTATATGAAGGCACAGAACTCAGTTGAGTGTTGTATAGACCGTGGAATCGACTTGTTTACAAAATGCTGCACACACCGTACCAGCAAGATGACGTCAATGTGTCACTGCTTTCTATAGGTGGTAGATGTTTAGGGATACACAAAGGTTTTCTTGTGAAAATAGTTAAAGATAACAAAAAATGAACATGTCGACAGCCATTCTTTCTCGTAAAAAAAATAATACAATTACGTCAAAGAAACAACAATTTTCCCCTTACTTTGATGCAAGTGCTGCAAGTCCTCGAGTCCTCCGAATATCGTCTGCAGCTCCTGCTCACTGAGCATGCCCAGGTACCTCATGGAATCGCGATACGTCTTCATGATGAGCCTCAGGTCGTCCACCATATCTACCTCCCCACGGAACAGCTCGTAGATAACCTGTAGAGACGTTCGACCAGAAATACATTGTTAGGTCCGTGAAAAACAAATCTTCGAACTCTGGAGTGTACATAGGGACCACAAAGACTCTCAAGAAAAATGTTTTGATTTTTCTACAGCTATATTTGTTCACGAGCGACTTTTAACTTTTTTTTCAGGTTACATACATGTAAAAGACTTTCTAACAAATGTTTTTACCATCTTCTTGTTTTTATTCGTCGAAAATAATTAATATGATCTTAAAATTCTAATGATACCTGAAAATGAATAACTTTTTTCTCCAAAGATGACCTTTTCATTTTTACTTGCGTCGGTAAAGTTAATTTTTTTTGTCCGAAATGTGATTTCCTAGATGAAAATCTTAATGACACAGTTAATCTGGAATACCTGGCATGTTAAATTAATCTCCCTTCACAAATTTACAACTTATTAATTACTTCCCGCAGTTTTCTTGTAAATGATCAAATTCTACAGATTTTCTTTCTTGATGGGCTCACAAGGATAACCCTTTCATCGTCTTAATTCCTACCTCTTGTCTCTTGATCTGTCGCTTGGTCAGTCCATCGTTGATGTTTCCCTGCACCGTCTCTGACCACAGCATGCTGTCTCTCCTCTTTGTGGGCGTGGCGGTTGGCTTACAGTAAGGCTTGATATCGAAAGGTGGAGAGTGGTTGGTCCGAAAGCTCATAGACCGCTGCCAAAGAAAGAAAATAGAAAAGATAAAGTACTGAAGTTACAGCAGTTTTGTAGTCGAGTCCCCCAGAAGTCCACCACGAGTCCTTTCATTATTATATCACAAGTCCTTTCACAAGTCCTGTCACCAGTAACAGGGAAATGAACAATAACAAAGAAATGCCTTCAGCACAAATCGTTGGAAAAGCTTCTGACTTGAATGAGACTTGTGATGGACTTGTGTGGCCTTGGGATTGACACGATGACAACACCGAGTTTCACAGCTCCAGATTCCACAACACTGCAGCGTCCAAATATAAAGTGAGGCGGACACTAGTTGCTTCGCACTTTAACTGATCAAAATTTGAAGTCGAATGTACAAACAACAAAACCACTCCTCCAAAACTAACCACGCTTCCTGATGGAGTGTGCTCAGAGTCCAGGACCATTACGAGACCGGATTTTCAGACAACCGAGCCGACAGCAAAAATGAGACTTCACAGCGACTGCCCAAAGACGCTAGCCAAAGTGTTGCTCAGCTGAGATCAAGTTACTGAATGTACATGAAAATGTAATTGCCAATGCTTTTTATACCACCGATACTGTGCAGGACGGTGACTACGTTCATATGCCTTCCTTATTAAAAAAAAAAGAGTAATTTATTCACCCGAGCGTAGTACGGTGCTACCTGGAATCATTAAGTATACGAGTACGTAGCACACACTGATGAACCGAGAAAAAAAAAACTGTAATCACGTAGGTGGTGCTAGACTTGCCAGAAATGCACACTGCTTTTCTCCTTTTTTTTCTGAATAAGACACTTGTGGTGACGTCAGTCGAGTGTATGGTACACTGTAAGTGACATGCATGTTTCTGGCGCCATCAAATGCTGGGTATTGTGGGAATAAACAAGGCAAAAGTGACACAGATGGGTCCATGGGAGATAGGCGTACCTCTAAGTGCGTGGTAAAATCTCACAATAAGGAGTTAATCACCTTAAAGGGGGGGGGGGGGTGTGTTCATGTCCCGTTGAAAGCAATGTCAGATAGCGGACAGAAAAACATCCTCCGTGAAGATTTCAGTGTGGATTTGTTTTGCTGTGGCAATGTACCGGTAACGTATATTAAAATACGTAACTCAATGGCTCGCAAATCAACACACTGAAAAGATTGCAAAAAGATAAAAGACGAGGATATACTGATGAGTGAACACATTGTGCACGTGTTTGTTCAGAAAATGTATACCTTGAGACAGACGTGGGTTCTGATGTCATTTCAATTTCGATATGATCTTCAACATTGCAATGACCATAGAGCAACAAGTACACGTAGGAACTACCAATAGACAGTGCAAGGAAAACTTATGATGTACATGCTTTCTCTGCACGCTTAATAACAAGACCAAAAATTAAGCAACTCCAGTTGACCAAAGTATGTGGTCAATGGAGGACAAATGTACATGTAGAATGTTATGGTTCGAGTCTGAACTTAACCTGCATATTAACCCTAACTGCCTAAGCCTTTTTTGCTAGGATGCAACCTCAATCCTGCAAATCCTCCAATTTGCCTCATGGAAAATTAGCATAGATGTACAGTATAGCCTCAGGCCTACAAATTCCTCCATTATTTCTTGAATATGGTCCTTGGAGGGTGACCACTGCCTGAATCCTGCAAAAATCCTGCAGCAGTGACTGTCAAAAATTATGTTGAGGCTTGGCCAGTGACATCCTAGAGCAGTATGGAGGATTTCAAGCATAATCCAGGCCTACCGGTATATTTATACACGTACGTGGCTGAGCAAAAACAACCCAATTAAGGTCCAGCCCAAGAGCTTGACAAAGGGCTTCCTACAAAATCAGTAATGCATTTTTGCCAGTAACCTCAATCCTCCAAATTCTTCTACTTTGGCAAAGCGGATTTTTAAGGATGCAGGGTGGTTAGGGTTAACATGCAATTTCTGGTGACATTAGGAACTGAACCTTCTTGCAAATATTTTCAGTTTTGAGAGGAAAGAACTTAGACAAAATACCAATTGCTGAAACTACCCCCTCTACTTCAGTGCCTCAGCCCTCATTAGACTTAACCCTTACTCTCTGAGGGTAGTTTACTGCATGTCAGTTGGTTATGCCAATGCCCTCCAGCTGCAGTTTATAGGAGGATACTTTGATGTAGCAGTAAAGGCTCCAATTGGCAGGAGTTGGAGGCCCTGGAGGGTGCCTGATACTGACCAGCTGGGGGCACTCACTTTGTTATCAGAGGACTCTCATTGTTCTCTGTGGCATGTATTGGAGTGCCTGTCCAGTTACCCTTGAAATGACATGGCAGATATTGGAGGGCCATGCAAAAAACATAGGAGATTTTCTTGAGGCACATATTGGCATGCGTTGGAGGGTCTAGTAGGGTAAGGGTTAAATAAGGAAAACATGCAACTCTTAATTATTCTTTGAAGAATTCTGTTCTATTTAATTCTTCTTTGAAGAATTCTGTTCTATTTAACTCAACATTTATATTTGGACAGGAAACGTGCATTTGTCCTAATTGGTCCTAATGATGATCATTGATAAGAAATTTCGTAATGATTTTCGTAATTTTGCCTGCACGTGTGTCTTCAAGAAAACAACGTGCCTTTTTGTGGTCAGGTGTGTGAACACGTGCTTTAAGTTTGTTTTTAATCTTGTAAAGTTGCCACTGTGGGATTTCATGACGATTTTAATCGAGAAAAGATTTGCTTAGTCTCCTTGATATTTGAATGCTGGTCGGTCTAACAATCCTGTGTCGCTGCAATTGTATGCAATTTTAAATGTTTAATAATGCTAGGATTGTTTGGAACTAATACTGTGACCTTTTGAAATGTCAACTGAGCAGCTGAGGCAAAACCACACTTTTTTAACGGGAAAAACTGTCTTGAAATTGAACAGTCTTGAGTAGTCATGAGGTGGATACACGTGGGGAATAATAACTTGTACATACTCCTACCGGAAGTGACGCTAAAATCACGGTAAATCTACAGCAAAATTTGTTGAGCATGAAATGCCATCAACATTTGCAACGCAAATTCTTACCGTGACAACACAAATCTGCGTTCGGTTCAATTACATGCTGAGCATGAAACAGCCTTTACGAATCTTTGCAACAAAAACTGAACATTTTGAAAAAAAAGTGATAATATAACAATGAAACATAGTACGAGGTTTGATAGATGATATACTAGCTCCCTGAATGATTGGAACTTCGTCTCGGAAACTGTCTGTCAACTTCCAATACCGAGGGGAGCTAATATCGACTAGCGACCCTCAAACCATATTTTATTTGTTTACTATACTGCATTCATATTCACAAAGACATGTAGATTTTAGCTCGTAAAGAGATTCTGAGACGTCTTGTTCTAAGCTGTATCAAAAAGTCCCGCTTGTAAAAAGAATACAGTGTCATCTACAGATTCTTCTGAAGAAGCTACATGTGTAAGTGCATAACTCTGTGTTTCAAAAAGAAATTGTAATAAATCACACGAACTTCAAAAGAGAAGACAAGTTTTCATGGCAGTCTGATTCCTGGAGACAAACCGATCAACGCGTCACTTTCTGGGACAAGAACGCAGTCCAATCAGGATCTTAGATCACTCGGTAAACCCCTTCCCAAATCCCTGCCGTCACTCCGACATATTGAACAGCTTGGCTGGATCTGCACACACAACAGTGTCGCAGTTTAAGCTGGTTCAGGGAATATATCCTGAAGTGATTGGCCCAAGGGGTAATATCCATGGGCTATAATTTGATAGTAATGCCCTGCTACTGTTACATGTTTATATAGTCCAGTGAGGCAACTTTGTGATTTAACTGAGAAAACAGGGATTTTCTCGCTGATACCGCTGATTATGGGACACGAAATGGCCTTTTTCAAGAATAAAGATCTTTTTACGTTGTGACTCAATCACAGGTACGCTAGTATTTCTGCATTTGTAGTTGGGTTCAAATTACTTGGCTATAATTTGCAATTACACATGCGCCTTTAGAAGTGGCTGTTAAGGGCATAACGGATCATTTGCATTTATCCCAAAAGAAGCCTATCAAATTATTATCCCAAAGCTTACTTGGATTAAAGATTGTACTGGTACTAAACAGTACCCTGTGAAATGATTCCGTCTGGCTTGCTGTCATTTAGAAGAAATCAAGAAATGTTGGTGATTTCCAACAAATAAAGAGTGCTATCGACAAACTCGCATTTCATGATCAAAAGGTTGTGCAAGGTTTTTCACTATTCACTCGAAAAAGTGTAATATCCACTGAGCTGAAACTTGAACATGTTGAACCCTCTAGTTTAGAGTTTGAGTTGTGTTATTTATAGTGGAAACGACCGAAATGCATGAAAAGCAAATGATCCACTTCCTATAAACACAGCTGTTCTTGCCAACCACAGTCAAGTCATTCTGACACGACTTAGACAGTGTCACTTGCAGTATATACACTACCCCAACTCTGCCCCAACTCCATGTAAAGAAACCACCACACAATAGTACAGTGAAACCAATTGTGGTTGATGCAGATAACTTTGGAGGACTACTTTTCTATTGATGTCCTAACGCTGAAAACAGTTCCTCAAATTCAAAAGTCACAGACCCATATCAATTCCTTGTGGTCTTAATTGACATCTCCCCCCCCCCCCCCCCAGAAATTGATGTCAATCGAAACTGACAATGTGACTGACAGGATTTGATATGTAGCTCAGGGATATAATTCTTGTTTTGGACATTCCTTAACTCAAGATGTACAGAATTTCCCAAAGTTGTCACGGCAATTTTTTTCCCCCCTTAACCTCCCCAGGGCGCAAGTGTGGCTGGAATTCCTGGACATCACGGAGTGTAACAAACACGCAATATGTATTTTGACACTCCATAGTCAATGGAACCAGAGGATATTTGTGGTGAATTTCTTGGTAGAATGTGTATGGTTTTACCTGTTATACAGAGTGTACAGTACCGGTATGTGTCAGCATATGACACAAGGTATATATAACTGGGTCAATACTTGGCAGGAGGTCAATAATTACATGTTATTGAATACGCTTCTAATATATATACTGAGCCAGTTTAATGAGCAGGTGATTCTAAAAGTGTCCTCAGTACCGGTATATGTAGACAAAAATAGTCTCCGTGCACAAGTACCCCCTCAACCATAAGAAAGGGAGAGTTGGGGGAGACCACTGGGAGCCCACAACACCTGATGGTCACTTTTTGCTCTTTGCAGATTCAGAATAAAATTCTGTAGTGCACTGGGCTCTCAAAAAGTGGGGAAAAAAAACGTACCCATACCTAGATGCATGTGGGGAAAACATCAGGGAATCAAACCAAAAAGTTTGAAAGATTTTCCAGAGACTGTTCAGCTCATTATGGAAGTGCAACTTTCTCAGCGAAGACGGTATGAAACAGCACTATTCATGGTGTAAACGAAAATGATGACAATAGGTATTAGGCCTGGGCGAGTAGTGAATTTTTCCACTCGAGTACTCGCAAAGAAATTACTCGCGAGTTAGTTGAGTACTCACGAGTTGTTAACCAAATGAAGAAAAATGACATATACCTTGGTATGATGGGAAGTAACTACAAGCAAGTAGCGTGTAAGTCACACCACCTTCTTCAGCACCGAGATATCCTTACTGTGCGACATTTTGTGTCATTGACTTGATTTTTTTTGGGGGGGGGGGACAAGTGGAATCCTAGGGAGAGAGAGATGAAAGGAGTGATTCCCTGTTTGCAGGGGATGTATTAATTAAGCTGTGAACCCTTAACCCTAAATTTCTACTTGTGAGAACCTGCTTCTACTCGCACCAGAACGAGTACTCCAGACGATAAAAAACCACGAGTATCATTTCTTATAAACTACTCGCGAGCAATCAAGTAATCGGGTTACTCGCCCAGCGGAAATAGTTATGAATGTTTTCGAATTTTTTCTATTTTTGTTTTTTTGTTTTTAGGAATAATTATTTTTTAATTTTGATGTAGCCTTCGAGTTGGTTTAAATTTAAATCACCAGTGCAATTTCATGAATTCCTGGAAAAGTACAGGGACAGATCCAGCTTTGGCTGTCAAGGGGGATTTGCTTCTCTTTTCGGTGTGATTTCCTATTTTTTGCAGCCCAAGGGGAGGGTTTAGACCCCCTACCCCCCTCTACTTCAGTGCCTCAGCCCTCATTAGACTTAAATAAGGAAAACATGCAACTCTTAATTATTCTTTGAAGTATTCTGTTCTATTTAACTCGACATTTATATTTGGACAGGAAACGTGCATTTGTCCTAATTAGTCCTAATGATGATCATTGATAAGAAATTTTGTAATGATTTTCGTAATTTCGCCTGCACGTGTATCTTCAAGAAAACAACGTGCCTTTTTGTGGTCAGGTGACACGTGCTTTAAATTTGTTTTTAATCTTATAAAGTTGCCACTGTGGGATTTCTTGACGGTTTTAATTGAGAAAAGATTCGCTTAATCTCCTTGATATTTGAATGCTGGTCGGTCTAACAATCTTTTGTCGCTGCAATTGTATGCAATTTTAAATGTTTAAAGGGAAGATACAACATTTGCAAACATCAATAAACGAAATGATCAAATTATCACGAAATACCTTACTGAATTGTTAGGGACTGACATTCTAAAGCATCCTGTAAAATTGTGGCTCCTTGTGTGCTGACATTTTCAAGGAAAACTGTATTTTTCCAACGCTGCAAATTCCTCCAGTTTGCAAAAAAGGATTTTGGAGGATTTGGGATGGTTAGGGTTAAGCTGTGAACCCTTAACCCTAAATTTCTACTTGTGAGAACCTGCTTCTACTCGCACCAGAACGAGTACTCCAGACGATAAAAAACCACGAGTATCATTTCTTATAAACTACTCGCGAGCAATCAAGTAATTGGGTTACTCGCCCAGCGGAAATAGTTATGAATGTTTTCAAAATTTTCCTATTTTTGTTTTTTTGTTTTTAGGAATAATTATTTTTTAATTTTGATGTAGCCTTCGAGTTGGTTTAAATTTAGATCACCAGTGCAATTTCATGAATTCCCGGCAAAGTACAGAGACAGATCCAGCTTTGGCTGTCAAGGGGGATTTGCTTCTCTTTTCGGTGTGATTTTCTATTTTTTGCAGCCCGAGGGAGGGTTTAGACCCCCTTCCCCCTCTACTTCAGTGCCTCAGCCCTCATTAGACTTAAATAAGGCGAGCCATCAGATAACAGACCGTTCGGGTACCGGGTCCGGTATGCTAATTTCTTTCACCCCAATCGGTACGAAGCCAGAAGCCACCCGGTCACTGAAGCGTGACGCCCCAATCGGCCCAAACTGGTGACTCAGGGTTTCACAATAGGCAACATAAATTGAAGTCTGGCCATTATTGGAGGATTATTCGGCCTGCTGGGATTACCAGCGGCAACTTCTATGAAGCTCATCACAGTCATTGTTGCCTACTGGAGGTTTAGCGCGTCGCAAATTGGTTCCTTTGTGATGAGCCAGAGCCATGGTGCAGAAGCCTGGTGGAGTTAATCCAGGCCGATCGGTTCCATGCAAGGTCCCAATCCCTTCAACATACTGGGCGGGCTCAACCCCGAACGGTCCGGGGAGGGATTCTAATCTGAGGGCTCGCCTAAGGAAAACATAAACTCTTAATTATTCTTTGAAGTATTCTGTTCTATTTACCTGACATTTATATTTACATGTAGACAGGAAACATGCATTTGTCCTAATTAGTCCTAATGATGATCATTGATAAGAAATTTTGTAATGATTTTCGTAATTTTGCCTGCACGTGTATCTTCAAGAAAACAACGTGCCTTTTTGTGTGGTCAGGTGACACGTGCTTTAAATTTGTTTTTAATCTGATAAAGTTGCCACTGTGGGATTTCTTGACGGTTTTAGTTGAGAAAAGATTTGCTTAATCTCCTCGATATTTGAACGCTGGTCGGTCTAACAATCTTTTGTCGCTGCAATTGTTTTCAAGGAGCAAATTTTGGGTTGACAATTTGAAGAGAAAACCCCTTAAGTGAGCAGTGTCTTCCTGAAATGACATCACAACAACACTGAACAGCGCCCTCATTTGTCAGGAAAAGCATGGACAATTTTAAATTTAAAAAAAAATGACCCTTTCAATGAAATTTACAAAAAAGGGATGTCAAATAGTTTTCATACATTTAAGAGGAAAAGGAAAGTTGTACAAAATATGTGACCGAAAAGTTGAGCAATTCCTATTGACTTCCATATATGGTTAGATTCTTTTAAAAGAAAATTAATCTAAAGTACGGTAGCTCTGGCAACTTGTAACTCATTTTGTTGGGTAGGGTCACATACGTTCCCAAGTACATGTAAGATTCATGTCATGAACCCTTTAGTTAATTAAGGGGGGACGAACCTGTATTCACAGGAACGGAGTGCCCATCTCTCTTTCGTTAGCGATTGGGCCAGACTCATATGCTGCTGTGGGGGGATCATCACACCTCCTCCACAGCGAGTCTGTTACCTTCCCAGCATTGAATAATGCCAGTACCCATTTAACAACTGGGTTGAGAGGAGTAATTGAGGTAAAGCGCCTTACTCAAGGGCACAACACGCATGTCCACGATGGGCTCGAACCCACAACCTCTCGATCACGAATCCTGTGCTCCACCACTAGACCACACGTGCCCCACAATTAATTAATTAAAAGCTCTACAAAAACAAGTTACATACATGAAGTGCGATTGTAGATTTTTTCCTCCAGTTGATTTGGGAAGGGAGGGGGGAAGTAAAACAACTCACCCTGATGACTGGTTCATTGCACAGTTTGCTCTTTGTTCTAACTGGTGTAGATGCAAGCAAATCCAGTATCTGCGTTGCTGTCAGTCCAGAGTCTTGCTTTAACATCTTCACTAGATTCCACATTGTTCTCTCACAGGATTCAACCATACTGGTTCCACACAGCTTGCTATGCCACGCTCCCAGAGTGAAATGTTTGTCTGGCATTTAAACTGCCCCAAAACACCAACTAAGTCCAGTCCAAGGTTTTCAATTAATTCCAAAACACCCGGTCGAACCCCGACCCACCCACAGGTTTGCATGGTCTAGGGCAACCAACATTCCATACCCATCATCAGAATTCAGCTGGCAAATCACCGGGACTTTGTGGTGACGTTGATGATGGGCCCGAGTCACGCAAAGGGGGAAAAAACAGACGGCCAGTTATCACATAATGCGTTGGTGTATTTCCACCTAATCCAAGTCAAGGTTATCCCTCACAGGTATAACTACTCCCTCAGAAGTAAATGGACTCTCCCAAACATTGCTGTGATTATTATCATTTTTTAGTTTTCCCTTGTGACATCAAGTACTTTTTTTTACCCAATTTTTCAAAACTCTGGCGCCACTGACTAAATCCCCTATTCCAACGACTAATCCGTTCAAACCTTGACTTTAAACATTAATCAAACTAAACTGCCTTTGTCTTGGTTTGATAAACAAATCGATCAAAGAAAATAACTTGAAGGAGTTTTTGATGACGTGTCGGATACACAAGGGGAAAACAAATCAACAATAGATCATTCCTGTTCAATTGATCAAAAGTGGGTTATTTCCAAACCAAAATTTGGTTATCTGTAAACCGCAACGCAATTAAGCGGGTAGGAAGGAAGTTTGCACAGAAATAGCCGTCCTTGCAACGGACAAATGGTAGTCACAACTGTCCAGAAGGTTACTTCTAGCGTAACGGAAATAACATCCAAATCCGGTTGCAATAATTATGGCCAGATATTCATCACAATATATAATTAGTAAGTACCTGTAGGAGCAAATACTGGTACCAGGTGAAAAACAAAAGACAAAACCCACTTACCGCTAATAAACAATCAATTATATAACTGTTTGGTACCCTGGTACTGTGGTTACCAGCACATAAACATTGATGCATCAAATGCAATAGATTAAGGCCTGATTACAAGAACAACAAGTAGGAGAAATACCGGTAGAGTGTTTGTTAGGGGAAATGTCATAGAAGAAGAAAACAGACTGCGTAAAATAAGAAAGAAAAACAGAAGTTGTTGTTTTGAAATCAATGATACTCAGTCATCCATAAAAAAGACAAAACAATTTAATTTAAACAATTGTTACAAGCGGAACAATTTAAAGCAGTTTTTGAGTGTCTCAGGACAGTTGATTTTACTGCGAGAGTCAGTGTCGAGATACATGTACACTCTTACACTCATACATTTGTACATAAAACATATGAATTGTTTTGCACAGCGATTTGTTTTAATTCCTCTGAAGTACAATGGGCGCATACATGGATCTGTCGCATGTCCACACATGTCGTGCTGTGTGTACCCACACTGTGTATGGCAACATTGTATTGCATAATCTTTTCCGTCCGTTATCCCTTCAAACTTTCCCATATTAATGCAGTACTGAGTGCTGATTGACTGTTGTCAAACAGTACCCAGAACCGTTGTGCATGCCCAATTGACCAATTGCCGTTTGCGAGTTCAACTCGCAAACTTAGCGCACAAAAAATCCATAGGGTTGTCTAAGGGGCGTAGGCCGCGTAGCCACGCCCCTTAAGTTTTGTTTGTCTCAGAAGTTGCGCGTTCCGCGTCCATTTGTATATCATATAATTGGACAATATTTCACAAGCTGCGTTGACGCGATTCTAACGTGATTCTACCGCAATAGTTCAATTGGCTTGTGCTTGTAATTTTGAATAATACTTTGCATACTGACAAGAGTAATGAATCTCATGAGAGACTAAGCAGAGCGCCCTCGACCGACAATGCACACAGGGGATACACTGTCGTCAATTGATCCTTGTACTTTGTAGTAATTAAGACTAATGATCAGTCTCACCTGCAATGCGATGCTGACCCTCTTGACTGAGGACACCGGTGACACTAAGCTTGCCAATGAACTGACCTTGACCAGGGTCCGGGACCGTCTGGTACTGGTCCCCTGCAGCAATCAAACAAACAATGGACAAACATGAATACATGCATGAGAACAACAGAAGAGGTGGAGTCAAGTTATTTTTCACCAAATCATGGGTACATGTACATGTAAATGCTTTTCTCAAGCTGTTCTATACATTTTACATTTAAACAAGTTAAACTGCAGCAAAACTAATACCCTAAAATAATATCAACTAAACAAAAGTTATACATGTACCAATACAAAACAATTTTTAAAAAAAATTAGTGAAATGTCTTCTGCTTGATTTTTTGGGATCCAGTGAGTTTGAATCAGTCTTCAGACCCTAGCAAGTTGTCAGGGAGTCATAAGTTCAAATCCAACTTTAATTAATTAATAAGAATTGTCTTCTGGCAATAAAACCAAGGATTATTACACAAAAAGGCATGCGTAGTTTGGAAGACAATGAAGAAATACAAAGTAACTAAGTTTTAGAGGTGAGAGAACCCCCCCCCCCAAAAAAAGAGATAATTCCGCATGTACACACAGAGAATCAGGTAGGGACTGAAAACCCAGTCCACATATGTGACCCGCTCTGCAAAAATGCGTCTGATGTCGCATAGCTTGAATTCCAGCTTTTACCACTTTTAAATGGAAACAGTGAAAATTTGCTCAAAATTTGGATTTTTTGTTCTTGTTTTATTTTGGTTGTTTGATAGTTTTAGTTCAGATATCTTACACAGAAATTTAAATATTGTAAGAAAAAGTCAAAAAAATGTATGATTTTTGGTGCTTTTCTTGGTTAGTTACAGTGTATTTGTAATTTTTAAACCCTTTTTTCTTCATTGAGACATTTCTTGCTTTGCGAAAACTTGACAGAATTTAAAAAGTCACAACAGTGCAACCAAACGTCCTAGAGAGGCCCATGATATACCAAATGAAAGCTTATTTCATTCCCATTTTATTAATGTAGTTAACTCAAAATTTCAGTTTTGCCACAACAGACTCAGTTTTGTGGAGCGGGTCACATATTGGCCCAGGCGTGATTTGAACCCGACTCACTGTTGTGAAAGGTGAGGAAAATAACATTTCGCCAATTTGATCTGACCTCACTAAGCTAGAGTTATCTTCTGCTAAATTTCTTTAAAAGTCCATGCACTTTTGAAGGCTTCGGGAGTAGTACAAATCCAGGGTCATATTGTCTGGGTCAATTTGGCAGAAATATGCTGGATGAACGTTCCTCTAACAGCTAGCAGCTTAGGCCATATTTTGAGGCTGTTGCAGAAATTTGATTTCATGCTAGTGACGCAACCACTGTCACAATAAATTAGCGGGTTAGAGGCACCGGCACATATTAATACATGTGTATTTCTGTTACTGTGGTTAGAGTGATGGCATTGACTGGATTAGCCAAAGTATGGGCGGGGTGGGAATATGACAAAAACTCCTGGATCAAGACATGACAAATGTCTAAACTGCAGATGTGTCAGTGGGTTTGATGAGGGCTCACCTTCCTGAATATGGGACTTGTTACATCACGTTTTGTCAGCGTTTTGAAGTGCGGACATACAGCTAGTCCAATCACTATATTAAAGTGAATGATGGGCAAACAGCAACACCTTGCCTGGGCTCCATGCGCAAACAAGAGAGGGCGCTTTTTTTACGACTTTTGAGAGCGCCGTGGATGGGACACAATGCATGCGCATGCTGGATTGCACGCCAAGTACGCCCGACTATTTTATTCTGAATGTACACAAAGCCATGGTGTCTTTGCATGAGAATTAGACGTCTTCGGTAATGCGTTCGAATGTCTCTCCCAGTGGTCTCCCCTAACTCTCCCTCTCTTGCCGTTGAGGGGGTACTTGTGCACGGAGCCCATTTCACCTATTGCAGCACCCTACTGCACACAGCCCATAGTAGAGACTTAATAAGTTAAATGAAAACTTGATGTACACAGGCACACATACACATACCAGTAGGCCCCTAATTCTAAAAACTATACACAGCGAAAGAACAAAATAATAACTTCGGATTACTTTTACAGCCCTTCAGTGATTTCTCAGAAACAACTCCAGGCTTTTTCCAGCCCAACATCCCACCATTGCTATGATGTGTATTCACGGAATTCATGTCGCTCAAGATGAACTTGATAAAAAAAAAAAAAATCCACGTTCAACATGCTCAGGCCTCAGCAGAACGTGCTTGCGCTGGAGTTCAACTATTCCAGGCAAGCTGGCAGCTATTCTAATACCATGTGACAGCTTGTTATTCACTTGGACACATTTCACCCTGTGGACAGCTATAGGCAGTACAGCAGTCCCTGTTACCAACCTACATGGCTTTTATATGGCCCCCAGACTGTTATTTCCGAAATTCTTTCTGCCAGCTGACAATTCCTGAATAATTTTGTTTTCATTTTTTTTTCTCCATTTTTAACCGGCTGGATGTGGCATGTGCTGACTTTGAGTGGTGTGGTTTCATGCTGGTAAAAATTTCCATGTGCCTTTTCTGAGAACATTTTAATTCCTTCATTGCTTTATTATAGGTGCGTCCTATGGAAATTACACCAATCAGGTAGTGGCGTATCTACCGGTAGGGTTAAAAAAAAATGGGGGTGGGGGACTTGGGATGCATAACTATTTCAAGGGGAGCAGTGAAGGCAAATGATATTGTTTTTGTTCAGTTCAAGATTTTAAATGGGTAGCACCAGGAGGTGGGGACAGGCATAAGCTGGGGGGCACGTCCCCATCCCCATCCCCCCCCCCCCATGTATTTCAAATTGAAATTTGTTTAGCAATACAAAAGAAATTCAATATTTAACATGACATCTGCCAAAAAATTGTCACATGTTTTAGTTATGAAATATTGACTTCATAGATTTTGAATTGTTTACATCCAACAGTTCTGCAAGTTAGACTAGTTCCAGCCCCCTTTTAGTATCGATAACATAGAGGCCAGAAACCGGACTTCTGTTACAAGCCTTTTATCAAAGGGTTGCAGATACCGGTACCCAAAATATAAACTTTTTTGGTTTCAATAATTGAATTTGTTGCAGAACCCTGACGGTACATCTTTGAAAATGGGACCTCATATTTACACACTCTGCCCTGCAGTTTCCTTTTCCAAAGAATTCTTGGTGTTTCTAAAATTGATTTATGAACCATTCATCAATACCTCAGACAGTTTAGCTATTCTTATTGGTCGAGAGCCCGTCACGTGGCCGGTCTTAAACGGATGATAAAGACATGGCTAGCTGGTCTTAAACACTTTTCTAGTGTCACAATAAAATGTGGACTCCTAAAAATCCAGTGCCTCTTACCGTTTCATTGGTTGAACGTTCACAATCCTCACGTAGGCATGCGCAACACTACAAGCGAGTCAGAATTTTATAGTTCTAAATTCAAAACGCAACGCCCCAGGTGCGTTCTGCGCGACATCGCGCAGAACATGCTACGCGCGCGTCAATCTCCATAAAAGGGTTGTTTACATCTTACTCGCCAGCTGAACACTCCATTATTTTGCTAGAGGGATGTTTCAAAAAGCATGAAGTGAACTTGTTGAACAAAATCGGGATTTTTTGAACGAATTATTTGATAATTTTTTACGGATAAGGTATTTATGAATGGGAATAAATATGTGCTCGGTCGGTATTTATCACTCTGTTTAATACCGCTTAGAGTCTGGGTGCTGATAATTACCCTCGCCTCCGGCTAAGGTAATTATCAGCACCCAGACTTTAAGCGGTATTAAACAGAGTGATAAAAACCTCCGGAGCACACATTTATTCCCTTATTAAAAATAACTTAATATTGAATCATATCCAGAAAGTTTGCACATACAATGTACTATACATCCTACAGAGGCCAGGAGCAAAGCTTGCTACTGCCCAGTGCTTCTGCCTAGGGCGTCAATCGCTTCTCAAAAGTGGAGGGGGGGGGCATACCTTGATCAGAACTAATGTGAGCGCAAAACCCTAACAGCATGGGGTTCAGGGCCTGCTTTAAGAGCCCTAAAAAATGTTGCATGTAGATTCAAGACGCTCTGTGGTGTGATCAGAGGCAATTTCTGGCCACTTTAACCATTTTTTTAAGCAAAAGATTGCCATTTAACCATCATTTTCGAGTTTGGAGTCACCGAATCAGCTATTCTGAGCTACAGAATCGTTTGTAGGCTACGATCTTTATTCAGGGAAGGAAAAAGTTAGTCTACATGTATGTCATAGACCGTGGCGAAAGCCATGGTCTATTACATATGAAAAGATTCGCTGGTCAATTATGCAAAGTACTACCTCTTCATCTCTTAGATTTTGACCAATCAGCGCGCGCTTTCTATATCGGGTCTTCAGTCATTCACCCGTTGCGTGTCATAGACATGGATAAAAAACCTGTGTCACGCGCTCTGTATCATGTTACGCGATATGCGCCCGGCCGTTGCTGTATTACAAAACACTGCATTCAAATTGACCAATCAAACCATTCGTCCTGATTTGGGAATGAAATGATGTCACGATTTAGTAAAGTTGACTCTGATTGGCTGGCGCACGGCTTGCATGTATTAGACATATCAGACGTTATACAGGAGACTTGGCTCTGTGGATAACGGGTGATACTCAGACTAGAAAAAAAGTGGGGGGGGGGTGGTAAACAATATGATACCCCCACTTTAAATACCTCCCCCCCCCCCACTTTAAAAAGTGGGGGGCCCTTCTCCCCCACTAGTCCCCCACTGATTAACACCCATGGCTTCTGTATGCGACTACACAGATACTGTCTTTAGGGGTGAGTATTTCAAACAGTTAAAATAGTCAATAAAAAGTTACAGGATTTTGAGGAGGAAACGCTTGCCAACCGTTGAACAGGCACAGGAGGGACTATGTCAAATCTAATTATATATGAGCAACACTGTACCGTTATAAGGGTGAGAAAATACAGGAGAAATCTAACGGTTATGTATGTTAATAGCAGTTACAGTCAGAATACAGCTAAAAAATGTTGAGGCAGCATTACGAACATTTCACAATTCACAAAAACTTTGCACATCCATAGAAAACATGATCAAACCCTTGCTCCATGATCAAACGAGATGCAGAGTTACAGTACATGTTTTACTGAAAATGAAAAGAAAGAAAAAACTTAACAAATTAAAAAAAAAAAGTTTCTGTGTTGAATAAAATAAATGAGTAATACACCTACCAGGAGAAAAGCCAGGACCAGCGAAAACATATTGATCCATGGATTCTGTCAGTTTGTCATAGAAAACAAACACCCAAAACTGGGAATCATTCAAGAAGCTGTAACTCCATCATCTGCAGGACATCAGGTACACTTTGACAGAGAGCTGTGGTACATGTACCATGCAGGTTGCTCTTCTAAAATAACTCCTGACAGTAACCTACTCAGTTCCAGCCCTCGGCTTATTTACACATTTCTTCCTTTTTTTTTAACAGCAAGAGGATGTCGGGGGTATTTTTATCCTTTCATGCTCCTTTTGAGTAATAATATTATAAGTTAAGCTCCCCGCAACTACGTAGCAGGAAACAGCCAATAACAAAGTGACGGTCCATGTCATCAAACGCTAGGGGCCACCTATTTATCCCGTGCTTGCAAACACAGGAATGTTTGCAACTTCCAACCAAACCTACATGATGAGAAATGTGCCGATGAAAGTTATATTGACAAATATGGAGTGCAGGTACCCGTTGATTACAGAAGTTTGAGACAATTTGGTGACTGGATATTGTTTGTACTTATTACTTGTTTGTTGATAAGGATATTTGGCCACCACTTGCCATAATTGTGCATTAATTGAAAGCTAATGGGATATTCATTATAGCCTGTACTTTCATTGTACCATACATTTTCGGTATAGCAATGTTCGACAGGTTGTCCCACAAAAAACAGTGGAATAGGGCATGTTTTTCAGAAAAGTAGGGGAAGTATTCAAAATCATGTCCAATGTTTTGCTAAGTACATTAATTGATTGGTCTTCCAAATGCTTTTTAGTCGGTTTCATTAGGATGTTTTGTTCAAAAGATACAGCAATCACAATATGGGACTTGAAAAACCACTGGCGAGGGCCACTTTTTTTATTTATCAAGTTTACAGATCAAAGCTAATAGAATAAGTCACACATTACTCTTGAACAAAGGAAAACAAAATTTCATGTGTGTTTCTTTAACTGCGCTTTCTCACTTTCAAGGAAAGGGCCCAAGACGATTTTCAGCCCTTGAGTTCGATGAAGCAGTGTTTGCTCCAATGCATCTATTTGAATGATATGAAGTTTATATGGTAGATTGGTTATCTGACTTTAAGAGGTAATTTGAAAATATTCCAAAACTCACTTGCTACCTTTATTTATTGGTTTTCGACTGTTGGTTTTTTTGAGGGACGACCTGTAACAGCTTTCTAACCCATTCATTCTATCACTCGAAATTATTGGAATAAAAAGGTGGCAACACAGCAAAAATTCTCCTGAGGACAGACGGAGTACATACATATCATTCTTAAGATCATTCTTAAGGATCATTCTTATACAGATCATTCTTAAACCTGTTCTTCTTTCAGAACCAACTCCTCTGAACAGAAGAGATAAATTCCTTTACATGGTTCCACTATAACATGTACTGTAAATCCCTACCTAATTTACTTCAAAATATCCTCAAATCTTTTGCTCAACTAAATCTAAGTAGAACGCACGGAATAGTGTTTGAATTCATTGTTTCTGTGACATTAACTTACAAGTATCATTGTCTTTTACCCAATTAATCAAATACAAGCAATACTTAAAAAAACAATGCATCTTTTAAAGATATAGTCCATCATTTGTAATTTGTGCATTTTGTTCGTTTGAAGCAACAAAAGTGCTCAAAATCTAATGAAGGATACTGAACAACTAACCTGATGAAGTTTCAGCTCAGCTTCAGCTGTATATTCCGAGAAAAACAGCATTCTAGGATCTCAATTTCAAATCAAAAGTTGCTGAATCATGTTTTGAATTGTTTTGAATTGCAGCTATACGCGATGTCGCGCACTGATCCGACGAAGTATAGCAACCGCGTGCGCCTGTGCGTCCTGCCAATGCTTGGGCGCGCTGCGCCGAATAACAAAACGAACTACTAATTTAAATTTTCCTACGGTGCGTCTTAAGACGCACCGTTGGAAAGGCCTTCTTTCGTTGATTACTTCAAAATGATAGCTTGCCAGAAAGAATCATTTAACAGGGAGTTTTAGTCCCCTTACTATCTTTCAAACAAGTATGTTTTTCAACAATAATACGCCAGTTACTTTTTCGGATTGCTGCAAATGATGGACTATAGCTTTCAAACTAAACCAAACACTGTGATTTCAGGCCATTCCTACTTAAGTTGGCCTGAATCTTTACAACTGACCTGCCACCAATCAGCCGTAAGCCAAGGATGCCTGGGCGCTTGCGATCAAGTGCAAAACGTTCCTGAATGGGGATTAACCAGGCACCCTTGGCTCAAGTAAAAGGGTCCAGTTGACGCCATGGTACGTATTGCTGGATTAACTCTAAACCCCCTGTCCGTATTTTACTGACTCTTCAGCTGAATCCAGCGAAAATAATGGCTCGCCTGGTGTCGTGGCCTCAAACAGAACTCAGCAGCATGGCTAAGACAAAATATCTTTTGTTCAGGTTCTGATTATTTCTTTTCTTTGGATTCAGCAGAGTTTGTGGTGAGGGCAATGACATGTACTTTCAACCTACCTTTACCCATCATCCACTCATTATTTTTCTTGACTACATTTGGATGACCGACGAGGCAATGACATGCAACATGATCATTACAGTAACTAAATGAAATCTGTGGTTAACGCAATGTCACTGGAATGATGGCTTTAAATGACATTTGTGCTGAGTTTGTGCGGCACAGAGCCTAAGACTGCAGCTGCATATATTGTATTTTAATGGCAATTACCGATGAAAGGCTTTTAACGTCATTTGTGCAGAGTCTGACTGCCTGCGACAGACAGTCTAAAGGAGGGGAAAAAAGGGAATCCAGGTGCTTTTAAAGGCATTTTTAAACCATGCAGATTATTATTTATTATTATGTGCGCACTATTCACTATTCATCATAAATCTCTCCCTGGTTGAATTTAACAAATACACCATTAGCAAAACTCAACATATGCCAAAATTGGACAGGAATATAGACGTCTACCTGGCATAAACATTATCCAACACATCTTAGTTAACAAAAGAACAACTCTTAAAGGGAAAATACAACATTTGCAAACATCAAAAAACGAAACGATCAAATTATCACGAAATACCTTACTGAATTGTTAGGGATTGACAGTCTAAACCATCCTTTAAAATCGTGGCTCCTGGTGTGCTGACACTTTCTTTTCAAGAAAAACTGTGTTTTTACAACGCCGACCAGCGTTGGAGAAAACTGGCCTTTTTCAACAACTGTTCCTAATTGTTCATATTTAGTTATTCTGACTTTTCTTTGCAGTTGATAACACACCTACGAAGGGATACAAGCCTGCTAGACTGATTCTCTGCCCCAAAGTGTATTAATTGCTCTGTTTCATCTTAAGTGGGGTCAGGGAACCAGACTACAAGAACATGATAGCTTTTCTTGGTTTTTCCAGCAGTTTTTCCAAGCCCAAAACGTGAAACAAGTCAGTTTAACAATATTTTCTATTACATACTAATTCTCCAAATCCATTTATTTCTAAAAAATTGCAGCAAAAGCAAATGTTGTACATTCCTTTTAAGGCTGGTTCATTTGTACGAAAGAATAAGGGAAGCAAATTTCATGACGTCAACAACTGAAGTTTCTTGGTGACGTTTGCAATGGAATTTGCTATGAAGTAATATGACGGTTTCCCGGCTATCCAAATAGTTCTACCCGTACCCGTGTCAAAACTGGCGTAAAACCAATCAATATTCAACCACAACACCCAATGGCTCAGACAAGAACTCCCCACACACATTATCAAGGCCAGGAATGGAACCAATTCCTCAAAATGGACAGAGAGCCGCTCAATCCACAGGACAAGGATCTGCAATCAAAGCTCCGGGGGTTTCTCATTCGCTCATCTTCATTTAAGAAGTCTAATTTTTTAAAAATTGACCATTTTAAGATATTATTGATGACTACAAATCCATTTGATATCATCTGTTTAAATCAACGCTTCAATCTCTGACAATGAACATCCATAATACATGTACCGTTAAGTAAATGTATTAATGTTTGTAGTCTGTTTTACCAAGGCACTGTTTCCTTGTGAATTTTACTTTAAATATTTAATATAACATTTAACATTATTTGATAATTTGCAATGAATGCAAGCCCCAATGGAAACCAGTTTTAAACTGTTTGGGCATACACTGGATAAAGCAAAGTAACAAATAAACCATTAACCCTAACCTTCCAAAATCCTCCAAAATTCTCTTAGCAAAATGGAGGATTTTGCAGGATTGAGGCTACATGTATAATTATGGCAAAAATGTGTGACTGATTTGGGAAGATGCACTGTGTCAAGGTCTTGGGCCAGACCTTGTGTTGTTTATGCTCAGCTGGCATAAATTTAGACCTAGATTATACTTGAAATCCTCTGCACTGCTCCAGGATATTACCGACTCTGCCTCAAAATAATGACAGCGATTGCCGGAGGATTTTGCAGGATTGAGGCAGTGGTCACCCCTCCAAGGACCACATTCAAGAAATATGGATGATTTTTTAGGATTGAGGCTGTATGCAATTTTTACATGGAGCGAGGCATTTGGAGGATTTTTGACAATTGAGTTTGCATCCTAGCAAAAATGCCTCTAGGAAGTACATGTAATTATTAAAATAAATAATTAAAAGAAACGTACCGGTACATATTCATGCAATTATGCCTTCTACCTCGGTCAGACTCTCCCAGTCTCTGTCTACACACTTAGGAACCTCATTGGGGTCGTCTTTCAGTTTGATGAGTGGCATGTCAGTTTCACCAGTGTTGAATTCAGCATGAATGTAACACAAACCCCATTTGGAAGGACAGAGGAGGCTACACGAATGCTATGTTGTTGTCATTGAAAATAAATGACAATAACCTTCAGTATTCCGGTCCCAAATGAACAGAAATACAAGGTTCGATCTGGGTACCAAGGACCAAAGGTTCTCCCACACTGGACCCACAGACTTGAAGCTTATCCCAACAACCCTACCTTAAAAGGAAACTATTAACTAACATCCCAAAGTACCAAACCTCTTGAGAACTGCTTAAGGATGGGAACCTTGACAGTAACCCCTGGAAAAGTGCTGCAAACTCTCGCTGGGAACACAGGGCCCATTCTTCACTCTCTCCATTGTCAACTCTCCACACTGAGGCCTTGCATTGCCCAGCTCTGTTTACCGATTCCAATTGTTCCCACTGGCCCCAGCGGCAGCTTCCATGGGATTCAGAGAACTTCAACCACGTATCCCCTGAGAAAGTTTCTCTTGGATCCATTGTCACTTCTGATTAGTCACCAACTTGAAGTGCAGACAGTCCAGCTTTCTCAATCGCTGAGAAGTCAAACAAGTAGCAAGCTGCAGAACAAACATCATGCTCTCCATTTTCCCCAGCAAGGTCTTTTCAAGAAAGGGTTTTCTTAATTTTTTTTTTTTTATTGCACGTTTTCCCTCTCTCATTAGCCATGACCACAGATTATCTTTGTTTATATTTTCACTTAACAGCTGGGATCACAATCATATAGGGAACACTTTGCTGTGATAACAAACATCACCACCACTGGAAAGACAAATGGTGAGAAGTTTGCCTGGGTGCACGTTGTGTCCTTATTGTGTAAATCCTAATCCCTGTACAATGAATGTTTGTACAACATCAACACTTCCAGAAATGTACAATGTTCCTAGATTGTAGAGGGACACCACAGCGGGACAGTGGTGAGGTCTGTTGGACCTTGTTGATTTGAACGGTAACAAAGAAAGTTTTGTTGAAACGGGTGTTAACTATTTAATTTAAGTTTTATATACAAGCTGGTAAAATCTGTAGTTGAACAGACAGTAATTGTTCCTCCATGTTAAAGGTAATATACATATACAACATTTGCAAACATAACTATGAAATATCTTACTTGACTATATAAGTGAAAAATAGTCTTAAGCACCCTGGGAAATCATGGCACCTGGTGTGCTGCCATTTTCAAGAAAAGTGGCATTTTCGCATCAATCTCCAACCATGGACAGCTGACCAGCGTTGGGCAAAACTGACATTTTTTCAAATACTGCCCCCAATTTACCACACTTAGCTAGTCCACATTTTGTTTGCAATCGACTACACATCCATGAACTGGTGCAAGCCACCCAGTCTGGTTCCCTGAACTGACAACTCCCCGACGTCTATAAATTGCTCTGTTTCGTCTGAGGTGAAGTCAGGGAACCAGACTACAACTGAAAGAAAAAATGTTCTGTTTTTTTGGCATCTATGAGTATGAACACAAAACTTTCAACAGCTCGGTGTAACAATATTTGCCATAAAATACTAACTCCCAAATGACTTCTGAAAATTACAGCAAAACAAATGTTGTATACATTTACATGTAAATGAAATTGATAAAGTGGTAATTTGACTCAATCAGGCATCATTCCTAGAATTGACGGCGAGTACCGGTAAGTCTGGATCGATGTACAACATCAGGTGTGCATTCATAAACGTCCAAGTCTGAAGGGACTATAATCAGTAACCATACCACATATGTACAGAAGGAAAATCAACAGTGGAAAAATGCTCGTTTTTTTTCTCAGACCTCCCTACATAATATATGCATTCAATTCAAAGAGAATTCTTTGTTGTACATCAACATCCGATTTTTGTTTGTTTAAATGGCTAACAAATGTACATGTATTCGCGGAACTTTCTAGACGATCTAGACACATGTGTACAATTAAACTTGCATAGATGCAGAAATTTTTTGATCCAGTCTTTAATGGAAATGCATTGGAAGTTCTCGCATCCACAGAAAGTCCTCTACGTATGCAAATCATCAATAGGGTCATTAGAAATGGTGCGCATTTATTTTCAAGTACATGTTAATCCTGCCCAGCCTATTCAACATCATCAATACATGTAGCTGCAGCATGCATGGACTAGTCCTCCAACCCCCTCCCAAAACAATCAAGACTAGCCAAAATAATAATGTACGTAATCCATATTTCATGTAATTATAAAATAACACTCTGCCAATACCGGTAGCTGACCAAAATGGGGTAGGCCTACAGTGTAAGTACCGTCCAAAATATCTTTACAATGTTTGGCCTGAAGCCATCTGTCTACTGTTGCTAAAATCATGCCGCCAACGAAAGTTTCACAAGTACCGATACCGTATCAAATTCTTGGTCTTAACATTAGGCCAACAAATAAATTGTTGTGTTGCCCTCACATAAAAAATACATGTATCAGGACTCAAGGAGGGTCGGTCAGTTGGGCATTTTTTTTTTCGGGGGGGGGGGGGGGGGGCGGTGTTGTACCAGACTGGACCTTAAGTGCTCAAAATAATGCAAAAGAAGATCAGGCCAATTTTACTTACTCTTTAGAAAGCAAATTTCTCCAAAACTTTCATTGGGCAAAGAAAAGGTCCTCAGTATTTCACCAACCAAGTTTGAAGACTCAAGTCAATTCAATTGTTAAAGGAGACTTTTCTTCAATATTTGGCGGTGGCTTGCACATGAGAGGAAAGTCAAGTGACTTCAAAATGAGGCTAAAGACTAGACTTCTACATGTCCATCCACGTACAAAATACGGTAAATTCAAACCGTATACTTCATGTAAGTATACACGTTTGTAACGAAATGCAAAACTACCGGTATGACATTACAAAGAAACAGTAACAAGTAAGGTTAAAGTCAATTTAATTTTCCACTAAAAAAAAAAGGGCAAAAAAGAAAATGTGACTGGAGATTTCCTGATTTTTGGGTCGGTTGGGTGAGGGCAATGTTCACAACAACAACACAATTGGCCTCATTAAGATGGTGTACTGTTCTCAAAATCTAAATTCCAAAGAAAAGAATGCATCCTCTGAGAGAAGGGTCATTAAAATGGGGGCGGGGGGGGGGGGGGGGACTGGGAGGAGCCTTGACGAAAATTACTGCACACTTTCCCTCTCTTGGCCTTATCAAAAGATCCAGCCCATTTCTGAAATACGCGATATTATTTGGGTCGTTAGGGATTATTAATATAAAGGTATACAATACATTAATTACCAGACCTTATTGAAGTGTTCTTGCTTGATGATGTCTGCAGCACACAATCCATACACCTGAGCCAGCTGAATGGTCAGGTCCCTCAGCATGGTGAAGGAGATATCTTGATTCATTATCAAGAGAGCTTGCCTAAGAGTAAGAGTCTCCAGAAAATGATGCTCCTTACAGTACTGCCTGCATATTCAACGTGCTGACACTAGTGAGTGAATGAAAGTCACAGCAAATGCCCTCTCGACTGTACCAGAGAATTTAGCAATCCTAAATGACTGAGTATCAACTTGGTCAAGATCTGTAATAAGTAATTCCACCAAAATCTTCAGCTTTTGTTCAAGTTACATTTCTTCTGAATTCAGGCAACAGTCATTTTGCTGGTTTCAAATTATTGGTATCATCAGTCATCACAGATATTCCATACAAGCTTAAGTTGGTTAGTGGCTTTGCAAAAAGCACAAGACTTATTCAGTTCTCCCTCAGTTCCACTCCCAGATTCAGCTATTGCATTGCAAGCCGTCTTCACATCCACCTCCCGACAGGGCTACGCTGCTGCAATCACCAAATCAGCTGAGCTCCAACTTAGAACTGTACTAGAACTTAAACTGAAACCGCAGTCTGCAGGTCCAAGGACAATCCCTAGCGGAATACAGTGAGCCCAGCTACAGTGCCACACTACCAGCTGCTCTGGCCTCACAGTCTAGTGAGCTCGTCACATGCTGGGTACAATCTCAACCATGCACATGCAAGCCTGGCCATACACAGCTTGATCCTATCATCTTACAAATGTGATTAAAACCAAAAAAAACCAAAGGATTGGGCTGCAGTGACTGGTTGAGAGGTATGCAGTGACCTGACCCTATTAACAAAGGGTTGGAGGGATAACAGAGGGATGCATTCATTCAGTCAAACCACAGAGACAAAGACACCAATGCAGGTTTCAGATTACAGCTTGCTGCCAGCAAAGCAACATAACAATAGGTGGTTAACTGTGATTTAGACAGCATTGTAACAGACTGTGAACAAAGAAACACAATATATGTACCATTTAACACCCTCCTGTGACATCACAGTATTGTTTTTTCTCGCCATCATTTTGCATAAATAGAGCACAGCACGCCATTCAGCATCTGACGAATGGCGTAGCCTGGCAAAGCCACTTATGTTTAAATAATTCAGAAAATTCACAGAATCACAGCAAGACACTATGTTTCGTTCTCTTTGTCGCTGGAAAAATGGCCACAGCAGGATTCTAACCAGTGGCCTTTCCATGGATAGCTTATCTCATTAACCATTAGGCTACTGTGGCAGCTTGACGACTATCGTTCTTTTAAATGTTGTAAATGATACTCGCTAAATAATAACAATGATGTGACGTCATTGTTCTGTTCTCATAAATAAACAAACTTCAATTTTCCATATTTACAAATTCAACAATGATTATTGAAGATGTACAAAGGCCTTTGTTCAAGCATTAATGAAGAATTCTTGGAGGGTGTTAAAGGGAATATACATCATTTGCTTTTGCTGTAAATTTCAGAAATGGATGGAATTGGGGGGTTGGAAATATATAGCAAATATAGTTACACTGACTTTTTGGAGGTTTTGGGTTCGAAAATGCTATAAAAACCAAGAAAAACAATCATTTTCCTGTAGTCTGGTTCCCTGACTCCATTTAAGAAGAAACAGAACAGTTTACATATATTGGGGAATTGTAAGGTCAGGGAACCAGTCTAACTGGCTTGTACCCGTTCATAGGTCTGTAATCGATTGCAAACAAGTGCGATGGTCAATTGGGGCCAGTATTTGAAAAAAAGCCAGTTTTTTCCAACGCTGGTCAGCCGATCAGCGTTGGAAATTGATACAAAAATAACCACTTTTCTTGAAAATGACAGTATACCAGGTGCCATGATTTTACAGGATGCTTTACACTGTCATTTAACAGTCCAGCAAGGTATTTCAAAATGATTTGGTAGTTTTATTTTTTGATGTTTGCAAATGTTGTATTTTCCCTTTAAGTAGGTTTAAATACACTCGGTAGCGACCGGTTTAAAGACCAGTTTAACCCATTATTCATAAATACCTCAGACAGTTTAGCTATTCCTATTGGTCGAGAGCCCGTCACGTGGCCGGTATTAAACGGATGATAAAGACATGGATAGCTGGTCTTAAACACTTTTCCAGTGTCACAATAAAATGTGGACTCCTAAAAATCCAGTTCCTCTTTCCGTTTCATTGGTTGAACGTTCACAATCCTCACGTAGGCATGCGCAACACTACAAGCGAGTCAGAATTTTATAGTTCTAAACTCAAAACGCAACGCCCCAGGTGCGTTCTGCGTGACATCACGCAGAACATGTTACGCGCGCGTCAATCTCCATAAAAGGGTTGTTTACATCTTACTCACCAGCTGAACACTCCATTATTTTGCTAGAGGGATGTTTCAAAAAGCATGAAGTGAACTTGTTGAACAAAATCGGGATTTTTTGAACGAATTATTTGAAATTTTTTTACGGATAAGGCATTTATGAATGGGAATAAATATGTGCTCGGTCGGTATTTATCACTCGTTTAATACCGCTTAGAGTCTGGGTGCTGATAATTACCCTCGCCTCCGGCTCGGGTAATTATCAGCACCCAGACTCTAAGCGGTATTAAACGAGTGATAAAAACCTCCGGAGCACACATTTATTCCCTTACTAAAACATTGTATTACATTGTATTTATTCACTGAAAAATCAATAAAGCATAAGACAGCTTGGGCGGTTTCCGGCGCTACAGTGCAGGGCAAAGGGTTAAGCTTCTTCAACAAAAACAATTGGAAAAAAATCTACCCATTGCACGCAATAATTCTTTCACAACTGGAAAGATGACTCTTAAGGGCGCTATTTCGACCTCCTTTTTGTAAGGGTCACGGTTTGGACAATTTACGTTGACGTTGTTTGAAGTTCTGAAGGCAAAATGCCTAAGCGTCGGGATCTTGTTTTCAAAGTTACAATCAGCAGTGACTGAAAGCGTCTGAGTTGCCTCAATCAGTATAATCATATCCTCAAGCTCCATCAAACAGGATGCACAGCATCCAACTGAGGATAAATAGCCATCTCCTCCAAACGCTGCATTTTGAAAGGCAAATAAAATTAGGAGAGCACTCCATTCGGAGACCTTAAGTAAACAAAACACTTATCTGGCACGTGGATCCGTCTTTGCTTGTTCTTTAAGGAGTTTTTGATGCGATGCACGTGACATTAATCTCTGGCGATGATTAACATCAGCGACAGGTACACGTGAATCACATTCACGTGTACCGTTGCTGGTTACGTGATCGTCCCTAGAGATATTTATGTGCATTTTCACTTAATTAACCATGTGGGTGGAAGACAAATCCACAGTTATAAGCACAGTACGAATGTGTTTAGCACTATGCATTTTGCTTGACAAAGCCAGCTTGCCAGCCAAAACGCCATGTAATATATATATTGCTCCTCACTGATGCTTGGCTGATTTTCGTTTGCCATATACGTTTGATATCATATATGCTAAATCAAAGTCTATATTGGTTTAGAATCTCTGTGAGAAAGTGGCTATATGTTTGCAAATTGTACACCGGTATGAACACAGATGTATTTACAATTAATAATATGGTTATGTTTATTGGGGAGTCAGGTTGGCGTAGCGGTACTTTCCTCGCCTTCCACTGGCTGCTGTGACCCGGGTTTGAATCCCGCCTGGGCCAATGTGTGGATTGGGTTATCAGTCCCTGCCTGAATCCGTGGGTTTTCCCCAGAATATTCTTCTGGGCTTTATTTTCCCACCTCTAAAACTGTAACTTCTTCTCATTGTCTTCTCTCCACAGGTTTCTTCAGGCTTGCGAGCTGCAGTGCCTAGGGCACTTTTGAGGAATCCTTGGTTTCATTACCAGAAATGATTAATAATAATAATCATATAACAACAATATGTACAGTTACGGTATATTACTGGGCCTGATGGTACATATATATATGTAGCAGAAGTCAGAAGCGCTGTAGCATCTGTAATAGCACCCTCGTTCGACTAGTCTGCATAGTTCAATAGTCATGGCACATTACAGAAGTACTGTAGCACACGTTCACTAACTTCTTGAGTGGTCTCATTCTTGGTTCCTAAGCCCACAAATATTAAACTGGCGATGAGGACAGGATTTGAACACAAGAGTTAAAGGCGCCGCAAATCTTTTTGTCCAAATACACGTACATGTACGGTATGTACCGTACCGGTACATGCATGTGGCTAGAAAACGAAGACATGGACCAATTTGGGAGACATCTAACAATTGAACATGTACCGGGGTAGGGCTGGCCAGCTCAGTTGGTAGTACATGTACAGTAATAATAAAAATGTCTAATTCAAGTTCTGCAAGCTAGTATTTAGGCCTTTTCTCACTAGACCAAATCTCGGGGGTGGCCCCGGGGCAACGCGGGGGTAAAATAAGCCACGTTTCTCACTTGAAATTTTCCCGAGATCGCTCATCCCCGGGGCGAGTTCACCCCTGCTCGGAACCAGGGCTGAAAATCTCATCCCCAGGGCGAGACACTTTCCCCAGGGGGCAAAACTGTAGTGCGAAATGAGGAGGGGTGAATTTGCCCCTGGGGCGAGCATCAGAGGGTTGAAAAAGACTAAGTTTGATGTAATTGCAACAATTCATCTGAAAATACGGTACATTGTGAACCGAAGCAAATCCAACCGTACCATTCAACAACCAACGGCTCGATCGATCGTAATCATACTGGACCTAAAGTTGTAAAAAATCCAATAAAAACGTAGGGAAATTTACCTGATATTTTGACATGATAATCCACACGGGGTTTTATTCCTTTCTGTTCTAATGTATTTAATAATATTGGATGAGTAACAGTAAGTAATTATAGTGAAATATATTCAGCCTCATTCCTAGCCTGCATCGGAGGAGATCGACTACGAACGAACATCGCGCAAAATTCATGCAATACGTACACGTACGCACGTACACGGGTACGTTCAGAGTATACAACATCTTCGCACGCGTAGTGATATTGTTTTCCGGCGCCGGAACTAGGAAATTCATGCTTGCGTACAGTGAGGAAATGCATCAGAGTTTCAACGATACAATGCAATAAAATAAAAAACTAAAATGGAACATGTCAAATTTAACTAGATGCTTAAATAATATGTGGATGCTTTTACAAAGCTCCGTTCTTACTTGGTGGATTATCAGTTTTATGACGACGTCATGTTTAACGGTCGGTAGCACGCACGATGATCGAAGCACGTGTAAAAATAGGGCCAGGACTCAATGTGCATTCGACTCCATGATTAAATGAGGCAAGTTTTGTGTCGCATATTTGATTTTTTTTTTTAATCAATTCTGCAATGAAAAGCCCAGCATTTTTCATAAGTATGTGCGAATCCCTGGGGCGAACTCGCCCCGGGGCGAGATAAACACGGTTTGCGCGAAACGAGTCTGAAACGGTGCGGGGTTGAACTCGAGGGTGAAAAATCAAAAGTCACCCTGTGGTGTCCCCGGGCGGCCCTGGGGCGAGTTCGCACTGGGGATGGGTGTTGTAGTGGTAAAAGGCCTATTGTTAAATCTAAAACTGAAATTTTAAAGTGTACAGAGTTTTCTACAGATTTTGAAAAAGTTAGCTAAATGCAACATACTGTTAACCGGTTTTGTGATTGAAACACAGCAAGCCACAGATGCCTTGCCACAGATCTGATTGAACCAAAGTCTGACTTACGAAACATGTATTCAATCCTAAGTTCATACCTACCGGTACATGTACATGTATATTTTGTACATGTATTTATAAATCTGAAACTTATTTTCAATGCCTTTTTGAAAATTTACATTTAGAGTGTCTGATTTTCATGCTGATCAGGTTCCAAGGATATGAAAAATTTGCAATTTAGTTTACATTTTGGTGGGGTGTGGGAGTGGGAAAGGATAGAGTGAACACCCCCACAGAAACGAATATGGATTAGGCCTATACAGAAATATGAACAGTGCAGCTTGATTGGTACTCTACCGATATTAACCCTGAAACTATTGGAAGAGCCCATTTGTTATAAATCTTACAGCCAGAGTTGTAACGAGTCACTGATTTTTGTGACTCAAGTCTAGTCGAGTCATTTTAAAGAAGTGACTCGAGTCGAGTCGAGTCATTTTAAAGAAGTGACTCGAGTCGAGTCGAGTCATTTTAAAGAAGTGACTCGAGTCGAGTCGAGTCATTAGGTCAAAAGGTCGAGTCGAGTCGAGTCAAATATTTAGCTCGAGTCACGAATATTTGAACACTATATACCAAAATTCATAAAAAGAGGCCATAAGTTTAGCCAGCATTTGAATCCAAGAGCTTTAAAAGAAATTGCCCAAAGCCAATGATGAAACACCAAATTAGAAAATGTGTTTAAAAGTCTGGTTCCTGGATAGTATTTTGTGCGTTCTAGAACCATGAGGTGGGAGTCAGTGGCACGTATTTGTACATGACTGCTATTCGCAAATCGAAGTGAGCATAAATTTTGCACCGTAAGTCATTGCAAATACTTTTCGCACAAAGTTGTGCTTTTATTTTTGGGACTCGAGTTTTAACTCATGACTCGTCCTAACTCGCGTCTTGTCCCAATCGCGAATCGTCCTAACTTGCGTCTTGTCCCAACTTGCAACTCGTCCTAACTCGCGACTCGTCCTACATGTAACTCGCGTCTTGTCCCAACTCGCGTCTTGTCCCAACTCACGTCTTGTCCCAACTTGCGACTCGTCCTAACTCGCCTCCAGTCCCAATTCGCGACTCGTCCTAACTCACGTCTTGTCCCAACTTGCGACTCGTCCTAATTCGCGTCTTGTCCCAATCGCGACTAGTCCTAACTCACGTCTTGTCCCAACTTGTGACTCGTCCTAACTCGCGTCTTGTCCCAATTTGCAACTCGTCCTACCTCGTGACTCGTCCTAGGATCCATGTCACCAAACTTAGATGCATTCAACACGTCCTAAATTCATTAGCAATGCCACTGAACTCATCTGAACTTAAGATCGGTCTAATGGTTGTCTTATTATCTCATGATTACGTGCATTAATTTGCATATCGTCTCAAAATCAGTGCACTCTCTTTTCGTTAATTTGATATTTTCGCAGCAGTAACAATTTACAAAGCTAATTTTAACGCGTAAGGAGGATAACCGCTGTAGAATCAGTTATGAAAAGGTTTCTGACGCACTATAGTTTAAATAATATCCGACTTATACAATTTAATTATAGGCCTACACATGAACAACAAAATTCCTGGTTCTCGAAATAATTAAATTAACATAATTGCTGGCTTATGTATGAAAAAGGATTAATGTTTTGATGTAAGAAATTAATGGACTTTTAAACAAAATTCGGTTAGGTACATATATTATGAGCAACAACCCAGCTTACAAAACACCCAAGCCCACTTAAGAAATGTATTTTTAGATTGGTATCATAGCAGAATTCTGAGTCGGCAATATCATGAATATCAATCAGTAGATATGAAGGACGATACTGCCTTTAGACATTCTGATTACTTTTCACAATCCTCACTGTTGACATATGAATATAAACTTCTGTCCAGGAACATGTGAAATCAAAGTCACTGTCATTTGGCGAGGTGATACAAAAAAAAGAACCGCATGATAGGAATAGGCCTACGCGACTAAGCACACAAAACCTAGCAAACAGGCCCCTGGCTTGGGAATATTTTGATGATATTCAGTCTGTGCAACCTAGTCACTGGTAATTACTTGGAGCTTGACCCGATTATCCACTCAAGTTTAATACCGAAGAAATGTGCCATGGATTACTGCACAGTTTTGGATTCAATCGAGGAGGTTTTTAAGGGAAAAAACTGATTTAGCTGTGACAACTTCATGAGTTATGATTTAATATGGGGTGTGTGTGTGTGTGTTTTAATGAGCTTCATAAACTTAAATCACAAATTTGTGTGCAACTACTACATTGTAAATAGCAAAATGAACTAAATAATATTCATAAATACCTAAGACAGTTTACGCATTCCTATTAGTCGAGAGCCCGTCACGTGGCTGGTCTTAAACGGATGATAAAGACATGGCTAGCTGGTCTTAAACGCTTTTCCAGTGTTACATGAAATTTGGACTCCTATGAAATCCGGTGCCTTTTAACGTTTTATTGGTTGAACGTTCAAATTCCTCCCGTATGCATGTGCAATGTACTACCAGTGAATAAGTATTTCATGGTCCGAAATTCACACTTCACCAGCCCAGCTGCGTTTTGCGCGACATCGCGCAGTATGCGCGACGCGCACGCCAATGTCCCTATAAGGTAACGAGTTGTGGAGGGGCATTCCATATTATAGTCAGAGGGGTGTTTCGTAAAACATGATGTAAAATTGTTGATTAAAATGGTTGGCAACATCTAGTTTTTGACATTTTTTTTATTTTTGGACCGAAAAGGTATTTATGAATGGTAATAAATGTCTTTGGTCGGAATAAGCCTTTTCGGAGTTCCAACTGCGCGCATTCATAACCTGTGACAACGCACATTGTTTGTCTCCAATGCCCTTTGACAGTACCCACAATGCACAAACAGCCTTTTTGTAAAGTCAGTGGCGCGATGATGTCAAAGGCCATTTGAGACAAACAATGCGCGTTGTCACAGGTTAATATGAATTCGCAGTTGGAACTCCGAAAAGGCTTATTAAACACTCTGTTTAAGACCGATTTGAGTCTGGATGGGCGATTATTACCCTTGGGTAATTACCGGTATCGCCCATCCAGACTCAAAGTAGTTACTTTAAAGTAGTCAAAACACTGATCTTTCCTATTACTACGGCTGTGATAGTGCAGTGCCGATTGACCTATTGGACAACAAAAACAAGATGCGACTGTCTAGCATTGATGGGATTATTGTCTTTCAACGTTTCCTTTATTACAGATCTCAGCTGATCATACTGTAGCATGTGTAGTCAAGCACATGTTCGCTTATCACCACCCCGGCTCACTACTGTTTGCCAATCATTCAGTCTGAAAGCTGCATCTGCTATGTTCTATATATAAATTTAAATATGCATAAGGCACTTCAAATACCAATATTTCAATGACTGTCATTGAATTTGTTTTTGGAGAACATGGTTGCTGCCAAAAAGTTATTTGAAATGATTTAAAACCAACCAGTGTGGAGTTCGGGTACCTGGATCCACAATTACCCGTGAATGCATACATGCCTAATTCAATTCGGTTTTTTTCCAAGAAACTTTTTCAATTTGTATGTTTTATGTACACAAAAGGAAAAAGCCAGATTTTGTTTTTAGATGTTTTCGACAAACCAAAACCATGCTTTTAGGTTGGAATGCTTTTGTGCCATAGGGTACAAAAAACACGCACACAAAAACTGTCAGACAAATTCTATTTTTTTCACTGTGGCAAAATTTGAAATTAGCACAGGGAGAACAACTTTAAAGGGGCACATCGTCCAGAAATCACTGATTTTTTTTATATTTTAGATTGTTTACTCATCCTATTTCAAAGTTCTGGTTGAAAGGAAACTTACATGTACCTAATGTGGCACTGTTCGTGAGAAAAGACAAATAATCCTGTTTACTTTTGACACAGGAGAAATTTTCTGGCATACTTTTATGTACATATCCCAGCCGTGCCCATTCAATGTACACGTTGTGTGTGACACATAATACTAGTCACAGCACCAATACAAAACAGTTGTTTCGCACACGTCCGCAGAATGCAATGCACTGGTGAAACATGTGCGGCAGGATTCGCAATAAGCAGTAGCACCCAACAGCTCGATTTTTGAGAGTCCAAATTTTGACCCCGAATTTGTTCTCGCAAGAACAACGTCCAATTCTTAAAGGATGGTTGTGTGGACGTGTATATCCTACTTTTAGATGCTCTTTCCAATTAATATTTTGTTTAAAATGCGTGTTACTTGTAGCCCAATTGGCCCTTTAAGTATGAGCAGCATGGTACGCATGCTGATGATTAATGTTGACAGCTATCTGATAATAAGTGACAGCTATGTTCATCTGCATTCACATACATGTAGGCATATGCAACCTTGGCCTTTATGTTCGTGGGGCATTTCTGCTGAGTGAATCAGACAAATCACATACACAGTCCAACTGGATGCAATTAATAATCCCAATTTATTCTCTATGTAGTTTGATTGGACCTTGCTGCAATACTGCAATACTGGAACGACAAAAATGTGAGTTTATTTGACCTTTAACTGCCTAGTGTAAAATAACCTCCAACCTACAATGTACCTACATCATGTAAATTATAAAGGGCTGGTACCATAATTTAATAATTTGAGGTCATGCCTACATAAAAACAAACTTCAAAGGTCTGGGAATATTTCTCTGCTGAAAAGGGAAGGAAGGTGTTTTCCAGGCCAAATATTTGGGGAACTTAAACATTTTTTATAGCCAGTATGTTGTCAGGGACATGATCTTTGAATATTCTTGGAAAATTGGAACAATTTACAATACAATGTGCCACAATGCCACAATGCTTTTGCCTCTAGGGGCCATGTTTCAACTTCCATGATCTTCATTTGATATGCCGTTCTGCAGTTCTTCATCAGTTTTCTATTGTTTACACAGTTTTAATACAAACCTAATTAAGCATTTCAAAACAGTGTGGAAACCTTGTTTATTCTTAAAATAAATAAACTTTGTACATACTTTTATGTACATCATGTTTGTAAAGTGTTTTTTTTAATGGTAAAAATGTAAAAATGAATGCGATTTGGCAATATATTGAAATAAATTGCTGTCAATTTCTTCCTTTGATGCAGGTACCGGTAGAGCTCTGACAGCTTTAATACCGGTATGTTGTGATTGAATTGTTTAAATTGTATAAGGAAATATTGGGGAGTTTTGCCAGCCTTCCCCCTTATGAATACTTCATTAGTGAGATTTATGTTACGATTTTTATAATGAAAAGGGGGTTTGACACTGCTTATGAACACTAAGAAACTGTTTTGCTCTATTAATTTAAGGTAAAACAAATATTACATCATCAAATTCAAATCAATTTGTGTTGATGATGTAGTATTTGTTTTACCTTAATAGAGCAAAACAGTTTCTTAGTGTTCAAAAGCAGTGTTTCACACTTTCTGCGGATTTAGAACATATTATGTTTTAATCAACACAAAGTGTGAAACGTGAGGTTTTGTTAACTGTGAGTGCTGCAGCTGCTGTGCAAATCATTGATGGCTATCAGCCTATCAGAAGCAACTTTATGTATTACTGACAACAGAGGGCTCACTACAACTTCAGACTAGACCCAACTTTATAGTGGTATTTCATTTGCAAGAAAATAGAGGGCAGTATTCATGTGCTGACTAGCAGCAAGTTCGAGCAAGGACCAGTGGTTAGCTAGTGGTTGGTTCGTGACGTACCTAGCACATAGGCACTGAAGTTGAAGTGCGAACCACTTTAGTTGAACTACCATATTGTCATGTCAACGACTGTCAGAAAATGGCGGTCGCACAATTATTATTGTTGTTGTTATTACACTTGTTGTCATTATTACACTTGTTGTTTCTCTTTATTTACACAATAATAGTGATTGTGTATAGTTTAGGACATCTTACATAATCGCCAATATTATTGTACAATGGTGGCAAAAGTGACATAATCGTAAACTAACATGAAAAAAAACTTTGCAATGAAAATGAAATTTAGCGCTCACACAGTTTTGTTTTCCACCATTTTTGTTGATAGTTGGTCCCTCTGCACTATGCTATGGAAGTTGCTATTGATAAAGTTTTTTGGAAACTTATTTTGGGTATATCTGCAGGGTATAACATTGGGAAAACTCATATAGGAGAAAAAAATTGACATTTATGCCACCTTAGCGCCAGCATATGTTGGTAAAATGTCGCCAACATGCGAAGACTAGTGGATGTCTCACACTGCGCATGTGCAGCAAGTAACCCCCAAGTGACTACACAGGCAATAGGCTATGAACATAGGTGGATTGGGGATAGTTTGTAGGATTGAATGACCACTGGGCCTTTAAGAGCTGTAATGTAAAAAAAAAATGGGTGGGAAGTCTCTGATCTGACAAATGGGCCGGCTATTCATGAACCGAGAAGACCGCTAGTGAGTGTATGCAGTTACAATCAGAGACCGTGGAGCACATCAGGGGATGTGCCAGTTGTTTTCTTTAGCCAAAGTCACACAAAATGGAAGACCTAATTTTTTTTAAGGTTGGTTTTGAATATCCGGTTCCCAAAATCCAAACCAAATAGTGGAATTCAAACCGAATTTTACAAAATTGATTTTAATCCAACCACTACCGCTAGTTTATATGTCGAACAACTGACATACTTAAGTTGAAACAGATCACGATACATACATACTTTCGCAATGTTTATCATATTGTCACCTCAATATTGTGAAATGTATCATATCACACTGATTAAACTGTGCATTGGGATCAAAGTTTCTCAAAACTAAGAGTTTACTGAGAAAAAGTTTAAACATACTCACCGCTGTGTAGCTCTGTATACTAATATTGTCTCCATCTCCATCAGCAACGTCACTGGTCTTAGAACTGCGTCTACCCCTCTGAATATGAAAACAACATTCAGTTACTTTACATTTGCCGTCCGTTCTTGTTTTCAATTGTTTGCTTGGCTTACTTTAAAAATCTGGGTCACAGAAAATCCACATGTCAATGGTTCTCATATTTTTTTGGCTCTGAAGTAGCGTCAGTTGGTTGAAAAAAAAATATTAAAACAAATTTCTTGGGTCCGGAATCATTTTTTCCTTGGATCTTTAAACCACAGCCCAAAACAGGCTCCGTCGGAGATAAGAAAATAAAAAGGATGCCCTTATGTTGGGAAAACCCATTTGTTTACATTTGACGCTACATTTTTTTGCCAACATGTAGTCTGTCAGTAACCTTAGCTGGACTGTCAACAGAAGACCAGTCTATGGAATATCCCTTGCAAAGCAAGGGTCTACGATGAGCAGATTCAGCATTTTATGTGAGCAGATTCGGTGTAGCAGATTTGGCGTTTTAATTATGCAACACAATTATGCAACATTCTGACCATTCAGCGGGCGCTTCTAGCAAGTCTTCGGTAACCCGTTGAATTCCAAAACATGGTAGCCAAATTCACCAATCAACAGCTCAGTCCACATTTCTGATTGAAATGACATCACAATTTCTAAAGTCGACTCTGATTGTCGGGCCCGCAGGGTCGCATAAAATTGGCATTGCTCACATATACATGTACATCAAATGTTGGTTATGGGTGTTGGGTGATGCTCAGACTAACAAAATACTGGCACCGCATAAAGTGGCATCCATTACCTTGCTGAAATCCAGACTATTGACACTGATGTTATCCAGATCAGCTTCATCCATTTTTCGCTTTTTCTGTATGACACAAATACAAGATAACATGCTTATATAAATCAAGAATTAAAGACAGACACATTTTGAAGGAAGAACACAAAGTTCCTCAGGTCATTTTTGGCACAGGTCGGGTTGGTGCAGTGGTTCTTTCCTCACCTTCAATCTCAATTGCCTGGATTTTCCCCAGAATGATCTTCTGGGGTTTTCCTCCCCACGTCTAAAACTATAATTTCTTTGTCTGATCTCTCTACAAGTTTAATCAGACTTGCAAGCTACAGTGCCAGGGCGATTTTGGGGAATCTTTACTTTCATTACCAGAAATATATAATTTTATACAACATCTGAATAAACCCTGTCTGATTGGTGGTTCTATGATCACTTTCATTGAATTATTCATCCCTACCCACGTCCCAGCTGCAACACAAAACTAGAAGTTTCATTCTGCGGTAAATAGAACTTCCATTGCACGGTCACACTATTGGTGGCGCTATACATTGTAACAAAGCTCTGATGACTAAGATGTTGTATATTTCTTATTATATACATGTAACTGACATACAGATCCTTGTCATTTGATTGGTGGAACTCACATCACGTGTCATTCGTTATTACTGCCATTCACGCTGGGGCTCAATGGGAAATACCGGTACTATTGAACAGTTAGGATCAGTCTTGTTCCATGACGCGGTATTTGTGTGCAAATGCATGCTGGTGTGCGCATTCAGCGTTGCACATAGCGCGTATTGTTCCAAAGAGCCAGCGCTACAGCGTTGGGTTCAAACATATTCATGAAGGGGTGGTTTGGAAGAGAGAAATACGTTTTTACCAATTTTGTATTGAAATAAAAGTTCAAATATATCAAATGACAAGGATCTATATGTCAGTTATATAAAACAAATATTGAGTGGCTTTAAATTGTGAAATGGGAGGAATATTATCGCTCGGTAAAATCTGGACTTTTCCAGTTCACTCGGCATGGAAAAGTCCAGATTCTACATGTACCTTGCGATAATATTCCTCCCATTCCACGCTGATCCACTCAATATGTGTATACCAGTTTGCAAGATACCAATCAGATGGCAAGAAGTTATTCAGGAATTGTTTAAAACAAATAAGGAATGTTTCACATTCGTGCAATGGAAAGAATAATTTCATTCACTGACAGAGTAATTTCATTTGGTGACAGACTGAATGTTCTATTCCACTACACTTCCCTTTGTGGAACGGGATGTCTGCAATTCAATGTGCAATTTTTTTTTTCCGCATGTGAGAAATACACATTGTGAAGAGAAGGAATTGTACAATTTTACGCCTTTTCAAATTGCAAGCACACTTTGTAGTTTTGTTTATCCACTGTTGGTGTATTCATGAACACATTCCATTAATTTACCTTGCTTCCCATGGTGCTGAATCGCATGCTCTCGTCTACTCCTTTCTTTCTTTTCCTTAAATTCTAGCAAGAAACAAACAAGACATTTTATCAGATGAACAGACTGGTTCACTTGACTCACATTTCAGTCCCACAATGATCTTTGAACTCATTCAACCAAAACACTTACACGTACCTGTCACATGTAAATAAGTAATTACACTTGATGTACTTCAGGTATTTACAACAGCCTGAAGGGTCGAGTGTCTTTCATTTGGATTTTTATGATATACATGTACATGTATGTCTCAATCTCAAAACTTTATCTCCAGATAATGATGACCCTTACCCTTTAATGATGCCCATATTGATGACTCATTCAACAAGCACAGCTGGGGTGCTTTGCATCGATCCGAACACTTGTTTACAATTATTACGATTACGCAACTTTTCAATTTTTTTTTTTAGATACATGTATGTCTCCTTAAAGGGAATATACATCATTTGCTTTTGCTGTAATTTTCAGAAATGGATGGAATTGGGGGGTTGGAAATATATAGCAAATATAGTTACACTGACTTTTTTGAGGTTTTGGGTTCGGAAATGCTATAAAAACCAAGAAAAACATTCATTTTCCTGTAGTCTGGTTCCCTGACTCCATTTAAGAAGAAACAGAGCAGTTTACATATATTGGGGAATTGTAAGGTCAGGGAACCAGTCTAGCTGGCTTGTACCCGTTCATAGGTGTGTAATCGATTGCAAACAAGTGCGATGGTCAACTGGGGCCAGTATTTGAAAAAAAGCCAGTTTTTTTCCAACGCTGATCGGCCGATCAGCGTTGGAAATTGATACAAAAATACCACTTTTCTTGAAAATGAAAGTATACCAGGTGCCATGATTTTACAGGATGCTTTACACTGTCATTCACTAACAGTCCAGCAAGGTATTTCAAAATGATTTGGTAGTTTTATTTTTTGATGTTTGCAAATGTTGTATTTTCCCTTTAAATCTGGTTTCCCAAAACTTGCCATTCGTGTCCCACACTAAAACAAATATTTGGGGATCCCTGCCCATGCCCAAAGCTTTTTAACTCTTTTTTCGCCCTTTTTGAGGTGGTTTTCCCAAGACCGAAAATTTGGGACTCTCAATACTGTGCATGAGAGTCCCAAAACTTAAGGTATTGAAAACATGCAATACAAGAAAATAGACTGGCACTTGAAACAACCAGTCCAACACCGCTTCAGTACTGCATCAATCAACTGTGTCAAAAAGACATCTGGTACCGGTCTCTATTTCTCCATACTCTGCCACCAGACTACTGAAGAGGTCAGTATTTTCAAACAGTTGGACATGTACCAGTCTAGTCTTAGGCTTCACATTGAAATGACTTGGCTACACTTTTATGTGCAAAATATTGGAGAAGAGTCTCCTTTAAAAATTGAATTGAAACTTCAAACCTGGCTGGTGAAATACTGAGGACCTTGTCCTTGCCTCATGCAAATTTCAGAGAAGTTTGTCTGCTTCAGAATAAGAGTGAGTGAAGTTGACCTGAATTTGGTTTGCTTGTTTTTCTGCACTCATGGTCCCAGTTAGCCCCATAAATGTGGCCAATTTACTGGACTACCTCCGTAAATAAAGGCCACACTTCCACCATGTACAAAAACATGTTGATCTTTGTCAAATTTTGATGTTCACATTTAGGCTTAGTTTGTAGTTTATTTTTGTCTTAGAAGCATACTCATCCTCTTTATAGGCTAATCAGAAAGTGCTGCCTTTTTCAGATGTCTGTTTTTCGTGAAATTTCCAGATTTGCTTGCACAGGTTTGCGTATCAAAATTTCAACATGAAATTTCACGAAAATTAGATTTCTGAAAAAGGCAGCACTTTCTGATTAGCTTATAAAGAGGGTGAGTATGCTTCTAAAGCAAAAATAAACTACAAACTAAGCCTAAATGTGCAAATCCAAATTTGACAAAGTTCGACATGTTTTTGTACATGGTGGAAGTGTGGCCTTTATTTACAGAGGTAGTCCAGTAAATTGGCCAGATTTATGGGGCTAGGTCCCAGTCTGGTTTTGAACCAAACAGTTAGTTTTTTTTCACTTGGAAAATATAGAACAGTACCAGCACACCATAAAAATCAAGCACATACAAGTTTGTCAGTCTGGTTGATTCCAGTACGCTTACCCGCAGTAGGGTTCCACTAGACTTTGGCTTCACAAATGTTCCTTCTTCACTTTTCTCAGGACTGTTTCTGTGCGTAATGTAAAAGCAAATCAGAATTTAATTGGTTATACATGTACATGACACTTTGGATGGCATTTTTGGGTAATAACTTGGTGAGCAATCAAAGCGCCCTGTGATTGGTCTGTCCGATGCTTGCCAGGAAACAGTGTAGCCAGAGCTATGCACAAGTCTGCTTTCCTGAAATCAAAATGGCAACCTCAAACAAGGTGTTTGTGACAAGGATGTTTCCCGTATTGAAGGTGAAATTTCTCTTTTCTTCCCAAAGGTATGTAAACCTAACCACCACCATTTGTATATTTTCACTTCCCACTGAACTTAGCCTACAGACAGGGGCGCATAAGGCAGTTTGAAGACCGTTTTGTGGGTGAAATCTGACAATTTTGATTGGGGGTAGGCCTACGAGTGAAAATGGTAAAAAAGAAAATTAGTAGTATCCGCAATAGGGCCATCGATCTCGGACACTACTATTGCCCGACCATGTCCAATGTAAAAAAGCGATCCGTAGAGTCCTATTTACTCGGACTAGTGATTGGAGATACTTTTCAATGAAAAAAAGTTTCATTCAATGATTCATTGTCAGTTTTTTTAGAGAGTTTTCTGGTATTTAAATTAGGCCCTACAACTGGAATCTGCAATCTCACCTGTTTTTATCAGGAGATGCAATAAAGCTGTTGTTGTTGCAGCAGTCTGCTTCATCATCAACGGCGAAAGATAAATCTGTCAAACTTGCCCCCTTGGAGACCGGAGTCTTGGACCTTGACCGTGATTCTGACGGCCCACTCGCCGACCTTGCTCGGGCCTGCATTGCCGCGATACGCGGTGACCGTCGCAACTCAATCTCCGGTTTGGTACTCATTATACTTTCATTCATTGCTGTTCTTTTAAAACTATAATTCCTAATCTATACATTTACCTCACTGATACAATGACAATCGGTTAATTTTGGACAGCTGGTGCAATATGAAAATTTGACAATTCTAAACCAACCAAAATATTGAGCCACCAATCAAAACACACAGTCACGCACTACTGAATTAGCAGTCTGGTACCCCGTAGTACATGTATTTTGCAAACTGACATACGCCGCTCGGAATCGATACTAATAATGTTTCTCGAGTAGTTGTAAAAGAATCGACTACTAACTTACGTGACATGTAATGTTTCATGTTTTAGTCCAGTGGCGTAGCACGGTCCTTTTTTATTGGGGGGGGGGGGGGGGGGGGGGGGGGGGGGGGGGGGGGGGGGGGGGATTTGAAAAAGGGCACATCCGTGGTGAAAATGTAGACACGTTTTTTTCTCCGGACACTTGGTCTCCGTAAAATCAAAAATCGGGAGGGGGGGGGGGGGTACTCTATGCCGATGGGGGCGCTGTTCAAAACGGACGATTGTGCACAATATAATGGTGCTTTTAATGAGTCGCATTCAAAAAAGTCACGTGTTACGGCAGATGAAAGCAAAAAGGCCACGATTACGTTTTTAATACCCCCTTACCCCCCCCCCCCAGCTGGCTGCAGTCTGCTCTTAATTGCTCTCCCGTACTGTTTTTGTAAGTTTTAACCCGAAAATAGTGGGTTTTTTTAATATTGCTATAAATACAAAAGTTATTCTGTTTTGAATGAGACATCGAGCAAAAATCCGCTCGCGTTTTAAGAAGTTCAAGTTATGCATATTTGAGTTACTTGCGGTCCAATAAAATAGGTTTTCCTGGTTACTTTAGCACTTGTATCATTCAAATTAATTCCATGGAAAATTATTTAATTTTAGTTCCAGAACGTAATTGGGCTCCATTGTTAATTCGGGATTTTGAATTTACACCAATAGATCTCATAATATTGTTCCAGTGCAATTCGCGAATGTATAGCATTCTTTTTCGGCCAATTAAGGCTCGAGAAATCCCTGTAAAGACTGTATGGCATTGAATTGAAAAAAAAGTACAGTTCGTTTTTATTCATTTTTGCGCTTCGGTCATTCATATTCAGACGGTGCACAGACTTATACGTTAAATCGGATTTAGAGGCGATGGTTTTGTAAGTTTGGAGGGTGGCGTAAACCTTTTTGAAACAACAAAGAAAACCCATCTGAGAAATGCAACGCAAAAGTTCTTTTCTTACGTTCTTTTGTTGACATAAATCCATTAACGAATTATCATAGTCTCCGCAAGGCGGATCCAGAACACAATTTTGGAGGGGGCCAAAAACAATTTTGGTCCCCCCAAAAAGTTGGTCCAAAAAATTACGGCGTGGGGTTCGGGGCCCGCTTAAGGGCCCCGAAAATTTTTTGGATTCTAGAAGCTCTGTGGTGCGATCTGAGGCAATTTCTGACCACTTTAACCAATGTTTTTTGAGGAAAAGATGGTGGTGTACTCATTGCCTGCCTTTATTGCGATGTCACATTAAAAAAAAAAAAAAAATTGGTTTCGTTTTGGGGGGGGGGCCATGGCCCCCTTGGCCCCCCCCCCCCTGGATCCGCCCTTGAGTCTCCGTGTGTTCTTTATTCATAGGAAAGTTCAAGTAAATGTGCCACACAATGATTCACCCGATTCCATAAGGTCATCTGCACATATATTTTAGACGCACAACAACAGAATATTCATAATGTTCGATTACTTTTTTTTCTGACTAACGAAAGCGGAGTGGAATTCATTTCACCAAATCTGCTTAATCATAAATATTCATTACAAAAAGTTTGCTACCAACGAAATTGAATGACTGAATAATAATTTAAAAAAAACGAAGTTACATTTTCATTTCAACGCCGGTGTCCACATGAGACGAATTTCCCGAAACAAGGACGAATCGGAACAATGCATGCCATAGATTTGCGAATCATGAAATTCGAAATCGGATTGAACAATGGAGCCCAACGATATGTTTCAATGGAATTTAAAGGGTCACAGAAAAACCTATAACAGGGGTGGATCTAGAAATTGTTGTGTGTGTGTGGTGTGTGTGTGTGTGTGTGGGGGGGGGGGGGGGGGGGTGTTTATCAGCAAATCAGTGCTGAACTGTATGGACAGGTTTTTCCGGACAAGTATGGGGGGGGGGGGGGCAGGTACCATCTTCCGATGGGGGCGCTCTTCAAATCCGACGATCTTGCACACTAGCACTATAGCACAATAGTGTGGAAGTACCCCCCCCCCCTTACCCTCGCTGACTAGACTACGCCTCTGTGTCCGAGTGTTGCGGACAGGCGGACATATAGGTTATTACTGTAATTGTCATATTTTTTGTCGGGGGGGGGGGTGCCCCGATCCGCGCCTGTATATCAGTATTCAGGCTTCGGTATTGGCGCAAAAGTAACATCAAATAAAAGCATATTTTCGGATAGTACAAAATGTCCAAAGTAGGGGAAAAAAGTTGGCCCTATATCCGTTTAAATAAGATATGCAAATTGAAAGAGGAGGGGGAAAGCGAATTTCTATTTCTATTTCTATTTCTATGCTGCTTCTCGTTTAAAACCTTTAAAGCAACTTAACGAGGACTGTGGTGTGCTGTCTCAAATGGTGGACACTTGTGCAGGGTGCTCTGAATATGTTTAAGAGCACGGGTAGAGCAACTATTGTATTACATACAGTTTGACTTCCCTTCATTGTAACAGCATAAGTCAATGGAATGAAAACAGATAATGTCGGTTTTTAAATGCTGCAGATTGCTTTGAATTTTATACGAGGCATAGTGGCTCAGTTCACGGGGGTCGACCATAAGGAGAGCGCCGCCGCCGACACAATTTACAAAATCAGGAAGGCTTTTGTCCATCGTAGACACAAAAGTCTTAAAAGTGTCGACAACAAAATCGATATGAGACTCTATCTGGTATTTCTGAACATTTCCCGCTAATTAAACAACGGAAAACAATCTTAAAGTGAGGGTGCTTTGCCCCATACAAGAAGGGATTCACACAGCTGTTTGACAAAAGAATCACGGTCGCAATGGGCAAAAATGCATCTACATTTGTCATGAGTAGAGCCACACAATAGGGCATGGTGCACACTATCAGGCAGCAAACTACCAAAAAGAGATTTTTGGTAACTTCCATTTGAAGTTTGTTCCCCGCAGGCTGGTGCCCAGCTCCCCTCTGTTGATTCTGCGCATCCATCACAATGGCAACTGCGGGTCTGGTGGTCAGGTGCTGAACCTTTCTGGTGTGGTTGTAAGTGTGGTAAGCAATCCCAGCGTAACTCCACGATATGCAGCCACACTGGACCAGGTAAAACATGGCAAAGAAGTACAAGTCAAGCTCGTTGCGGCCGTTCCCCGACCACGCGCAAGAAGAAAACCTTGGCTGGTAGCCAAGTTTGAGGAGTCCGGTGCATTGTGGGACGATTGCAACAGTCATTGAAAACAGCCATATAAAAACAACTGCGGCCAGAGTCTTGTTTCGGCTGAAACACCGGCGATAGGTTGACATGCTTTTTGTGACTAAGATGTATCTGTTAGCAGCAATAAACGCCATACTGTTGCTGCTCGCGCCAACGGAAACAATGGCAACGAAACCGGCAAGTTTGCACAATGCAATCGGGAGTGGCCAGTGGTTGCCCAGCATAGCCACCGTATCAAGAGGGAGCACGAAACCACACGTCAACAGATCGGCAACGCTTAGATTGAGTATAAACACATTGGTTGTGGTGCGAAGTTTCTTGGATAGAATCACCGCTGCTATGACTAGCGTATTGCCGATGATTCCAAGGAATGAGACGATTATGCCCACAGCAGCCAGAGTCTGCCGCTCGGCGTAGCTGATGACGTAGACCTGATCATTAGAGCAGCATGTTGCATTGCCTTGGTTATCCATCTTACTTGAACCACGGGGAGCTATGTCGTTTACAGCTCCATGCTTGAACAACTCAAAATTGTATTTTAGCGGCAGACATAATGCACATACGGTATACTTATGAAGAAGTCATTACGTATCGCTGTTATCCCTTAAAGTGATACACATTTCACACACTGAAAAGCAGTCGCTCAAACCCATATGGACCGGTTGCAGGCACTAGTAGCCTAGGCTACCTCACTTGCTTAGTGTATCCTATCTCACGCGATTGCGATTCTAATTGTATCTACCGGAAAAGATGCCAGTGACACCACGCATCTTCGTCAGCGTTGTCCAGCGCCCCAAATATGAGCTCTGATAAATTAGATTTGCACAGGCGGGTTCGAGATGTCATTCTTGAGTCGCCAGGGATTTTTGTTTGTTACTTTCAATGTGACGGGGGTCTAATTAGATATCTTAATCTTCTGTTTGTCAGGCAGCGCAGGTTGCCCTGTTGGTCTTATACATCGTTTACTTTGGAATATGGTGGCGTATCAAGATCAGAAGCGGGGCTTGCCCCCTGGCGACCTTTTGCCACTCTAAATGATTTGTTTTAAAAAACAAATACCTTTTAAGGAATCAAACGAAACAAACTGTTACAAAAAAGTGCAAGTCTTATACTGTAGCGCACACTCAAGGGAAGAACGTCTTGAAAATAGACGTATGTGACTGGAATAACGACTAGCACTCCAACGACTAGATTTTCAGGACTTAATTTGTGTACCCCGAAATTCCTTCGCGCCGTAAATACCGAAGACAACAACTTTCCAAGGTACAGGCTTATAGTCCTGTGAACCGTGTTCTTCTTCTTTCTGTACGATCTTTTTAAATATTATTCTTTCGTTTATGGTATAACGCGTTTTCGAGCCGAAATGGGAGCTTTCTCTCGAAAATGCTTCTCATGGTTTGTGAGCACATGGCAGCCGTGACACATTATTATGTCCTTCAATTTCTCCTTCTATTGCGTCAACACAGTAGGCCTATAGGACTTATCATACGAAAAATGGATGATCACATTAAATTTTTCTTTCTTGGGTCGCACCATAATGTCTGTAACTTTATTCAGAAGTGATTTACAATATAGAAAGTTAGCCTCGCCTCATCACGCAACTTCTCGATGACAACTGGGCCTATATGAGTGATTGATTATGCATTCTGTTCATCTCAATCCTTGTCCAACCGTGTCGTGCTCTCCATGAGTCATCAATCATGCCCTTGCCCCACAAAACGTCAAAACAGCAGGTCCTATAATCAAACAAGTTAATTATTTTGTCACTCTTCAGACTCGCCAATGCACGCAAAGTGGAACGGCCTGCGCCTATAGCCTATACGTGCTGTTGTCTCCGACGTTCGCCAATAGATGGCACGAGATCAAGCGAGCTTTTTTGGCAGGATTTATGCGCAGGACACGTGTCAAAAAAGCAATACAACAATTACTGCTATATGTAGCCCTTAAAGGGAATATACAACATTTGCTTTAGTGCTGTAATTTTCAGAAATGGATGGAATCGGGGGTCAGTATTTTATAGCAAATATGGTTAGGCCTACACTGACTTAAAGTTTTGTGTTCATAGATGCTGGAAAAACTAAGAAAAAAAAATAAACTTCTTGCAGCCTGGTTCCCGGACCCATACACTTCAGTTGAAATGGAGCAATTTATAGATGTCGGGAAATTGTAATGATTAATATGCGCTCTTGTCTGTCCGAATAGCCACCTGGAATGTCCTCAGGCTATGTGCCATCAAGCTGTCGCGAGCGAGCTAGCACGATAACGGATTGACATCGTCAGAGTCACTAAAGCACGCATTTCTGGTAGTGGATCTGCTTCTATCAACGAATACACCATGTACCACTCTGGTGGTAAACAAAAAACGAAGACAAGGCGTTGCTCATGTTTCTTCACTCTAAAGTTGCTCACTCCCTGACTGCCCTGGAAGCCAGTCTCAAGTCGTATCCTACAGGCACGTCTGCGCCATCGTCATGGTCATCTCACAATTCTAAGTGTAGTTTACGCATCGCACAGACGGAGATCGCTATTATCACCGATAAAAGACGCCTTTTACAACCAACTGGAGCCTTTGATACTCTCCATCTCACCTCATGACCAGTTGCTCGTCATTGGAGATTTCAACGCTGTGTGTGGAGTTCAGACGCTCGGGTTACGGGGATGTGGTCGGGAAATGGCACCGGTCACCGTCTCAATGACGATTCAACTCTCCTCCTTGGGATGCGTTCACTTGCAAATCTGGCAGTCGTTGGCTCATTCGTCAGGAGGAAAGACATTCATCTGGAGGCTCACCTGGATATCGATCAACGGTCGTACTGTGAAGGAAATTGATCGCATTAGCAGGAACCCCTCCATCCAGGGTGCATAGGGCCGGGCGCAGAGTCCCCATGCAGCTATGATCATCGCCTAGTCGCTGGAGCTCTCAGCCCTATCGTTGGATATCCAAATCGCAAAGCCGGAGACAAGACATTAAGGCACTTCAGGAAGATACTGGTATCCGTACTCAATACAACATCACAATAGTAATAAATTCCAGGCAATTGAGTTCCTCCCAGATGACCCGGACTCCACTGGGCTCTCCGTCAAGTCATTCCGTTCTGCAGCCACGGAGACAGTCAGTTTCTGTAGGCAGCGAAGTCGTCCCTGGCTCACCACATTCACGTTGAACAACTTGGATGGGAAGCGTACTGCCCGCCTTCAAGGCAATAACCAGGAATGGCGATGGCTCAAAGGAGTCTTTAAGCCTCGCAATCAAGTCTATGCGAGGCACCCAGTAGTCTGGGCATATTATTCCACTTATTTTCAAGTCAGATGGCTGGCTCTGCCTGCAAGTCAACGGAGGACGCATTGTGGCTCGTTGGCGCGAACACGACGAGGCCATGCTACATCATGCTCCAGCAACTACCTGCGCTGACTTGGATGCTGCAGCAGCCGCCAACCTTTTGAGGTACGTCACGCCATCAGGAAACTTCGGGCTGCAGGATCCGATGGTATCTTCCCGGAGTAGTTGAAGTGCGCTGAGACCCCTGTCAGCCTTACCCTAGCCCTCCGTGAGCTCTTCAACAAGGTATGGACGTCGGGCAGGGTCCCATCCGAAAACAAGGGAAAGGGACCCCGAAATCAATGCGGTAGCTATCGACCGATCACTCTTCTGTCAGTACCTGGAAAGGTGTTTTGCTACATAATACTATCCCGTATACAATCACTGCTCAAACCCCAAGGGTTCGACAGCAATAAGGTTACGAAGCCGGGCCGCACAACCAAGGACGCCGTGCTTGCTCTACGGCTCCTCTCGGAACTCCATCATCATGGATTCATGAGACTTCTCAATGTGGCCTATAAGTTGACATCAAGGCTGCATTAGACTCCGTAGACAGGGGCGCTCTAGCTGTGGAAGGCTCTGGCGGCCTCCGGAACACACCCCTTTAAATTTCTATACTCTAACCTTACCAAGTATTTCCTCAACGGCACTATATCAAGAGTTTGGCTTTGCAGTGACGTGTCTGATGCATTGTCAACATCTTCAGGTGTTCGTCAGGGATGCATCCTTGCTCCTACACTCTTCTGTCGTGCCTTCGACTGGAACATTGATATGTGTGTCAGGGTGATCTAGGAACAGTTGGCAATGCGCTCTTCACTGACCGGGATTACGCAGATGACGCGGCTGTCTTCACAACAGATAACCCTATAACCAGTGGTCATCCAAGCTCCAAAGGTTTGGGGAAAGGCTGCTACCTTCGGTATGCATTATGTCCTGGGCCAAGACCAAGATCCAAAACACCGGTTCAGGACCACCCCCCCCCCCCATTCCCCCCTCCCGGCTTCCATCACTGTGGCAGGGCAGCAGGCAGTTGATGTAATGCCACTTATCTTGGATGCGACATCCACTCTTTATCTGATGGAGGATACTCCTCACATGATATCCATCGCCGAATCGGTTTGGCTTCTTCAACCATGGGCCAGCTGGTTGGTGTCTGTAGAAACAAATGCCTCACTTTCCGCACGAAAATCCAGATCTACACCACCTGTATCCTACCGATCCTCTTATATGGATCCGAGACATGGACGTCACTCAAGGAGGATTGACGTAGACTTCAAGCTTTTCATATGTGTTCAACGCCGCATACTTGGGGTGAGATGGTCTGATTTTATCACCAACGAGGCCATCTCACGGAAAACCAGGCTGGAGGATAGTCTCCCATCATAACGGCGTCACTCCTTCTTTGGGCACATTCGTCGGCTCCCCAGCATGCAACACCCAGCACACGCTGCCCTCAAGCGGTCTTGAAAAGTACTGTTTTTACGACTGTGAGAATGTTAAAAACTTTGGACGGCCCCTTGCTGAACAGATGTACCACTATAATCATGATTATTTTGTGTTGGTGTTTGTAATGTGGTTATAGTAATAAATTGTCTGAGTGGTTGTAGGTTTAGTAACAGTCACTGAATAAAATGGGTTGAAAACAATAGAAAATATACCGGGTACAATTATTATAGGCCCATTAAAAAAGGTAGATTTATTGAATCTTTTGTTGCCAGAGTCATCTCTTGGAAACTGAGTTGAAAGATTAACTATAGTTCAAATGAAACCTAAAGAAATACATTGTAATATAAGAATATAACACTGTTCATCTATAATGCAGGTTTCATGTTTATTATTTTGGATCGAGGACAGATTTGTTTATATTTGAGAGAAATTATAGGGTTAAATATTAAGACAATGACGACAATTAGTCACGGCGCAAAATGTGGCGACGGACAATGCTTATACTGAGAAACGGGTTATAATTATCTGCTGTTACTGCGTCAGATGTCGTTGACTCGGTTCGAACTGGAAAAAAAAGGGTATAAATAACTTGAACGTGTAAGAAAGTGACCTTGGTATCCAAATACTATCCACACAAGAAATGAAAATACCTTGAAAAGAACTTATTGTTTAAAGTCGCGTCCATCATTAGGGAACGACACATGTGCTCTCACAACGCTGACAGGAAAGAGGGTGCTAAACTCATGCGCAACCTCGGTAAAAACCGGCCCGTGGATGTCCATTACGGGCACACTCTCGCAAAATGTGGTTCGGCAGCTTTCTATACAAAAACCTCGTTGGCTCGGGGTTTTGTGCGTAAACCTTATCAGTCAGTCGATCACGCTCAGCTAACCATGTTAATCGGACCATTTTTTCCAAGAGTGTGTCTCTAATGGTGTATGACGTTTTAGGCGAACCGGATTAATGGACCGATCCAGTAAACCCATAGAGTTATATTATAAAAACTAGAGCGCGCATTCACTATACCGCACGCACACTGCAGACGTGCCACCCAGTAGACCTCGCCGCCATTTTGTAAGTGGGCAAAAAATACTCGGATGTGCACACTTCAGGATTGACTGCAATGCGTATCTTGTTGTTTTACTGTTGGTTCCACCTATAAATCCCCCCGACGATGCCTTGTTTTACCGTGCTGTTTTGCTTAACGTTATGTGTTGTGCGCATGTGCTTTGCCCACTTACAAAATGTCCTTGCCAGCACGGGTGTCACGGTCTCACTTCTCCGGCGTGCTAGCTTCTCCAAAACGGAAATTTCGCTTCAACACGCATGCACAAAATTGCGCAGTAGTGTACATTTTCGTCACTGTATGGTATTAGTGTGCTGAGTTTTTCGGGGCTGTACTTGTGTACGTAAGATATTTGTATGCATAGAATTTTCGTGGCGCGCACTATTAACTCCCAATATTAAAGACTTGAATTTGAAATGCACATTTATTTTAAGCCGTGGTTGCAAAAATAAGGACAAAATGGACCACGAACGAGCAAGGAACACGGACCAAGGAGTGGAATTCGTTCTTAATTATTCCTCCATGAACACACACATGCATGACGCTGGGAACACAAATCAGAATGCTTGCAAGACCATGGGATGACTTGACCCGCAGGAAGTGTTACATAACACATTCTTGGGTGTCCCTCACTGTGTTATTAATGGGCTTGGTAGACTTCAGAAAACAGCCCGAGGAAAAGTAAGCTCAGCGGACACATGAGCATGAATCGTGCTCATGTAACGTGCACTGTAACGTGCTCAGTTATCCGCCAAATCGACCCGGAAAAGCTAGCACGCCGGAGAAGTGAGACCGTGACACGGGGTCACGCGATGAGTGCGCTCTCTAGTTTTTTTAAATTTAACTCTATGAGTAAACCCCGCCCACTGCGCACTGGGCAAATTAACACGTGCTCCTATCCAATGCCACACTGCATTTTCCTGCCGCGTACCGTGCGAGCACGTCGGACATATAAGTCACGCCTGTGATTGGTCAGAACACCATGGGGCGGTGCTTACTGGATCAGTCAATCATAGTCCACCCACACACCGTATACCGTTATTAGAAAAAACTCCGTTTATTTCGTTGCATTCCCGATGATCATTATCGTACACCACCATACATTTATCGTGAATTTCATGTCGCGAAAAAAAACCCGATGTTGTAGAACTTCAATGTCTAAAAAAAAATTGCGATCATCGACAGTGTCGTGAAATAAATTATTAAGTACGTCTTAGTTGTCCCTAGTTCGGGCCCAGGGGCGGCGAAACCGGGGTGACACCCCCCCCCCTTAGATTTTCCCAAGTGCCCCTCCTGCGGACATAAATGTGCCCCCCTTGAGCATAAAATGTGCCGGCACCCTCGAGATATTATAAAAACAAAACTAGCTCTAAAATCTCGGATAATTTGTTTTACCAAAATGGTAGGCCTATATAGCCTGAGAGTTCTGATATAAGCGGGGAATATGAAAACCCGAGCACTAAAACCTCTACAATGGGCCTTGAAAATGGGCAAATTATGAATTTCAACCGGAAATACGTCAAGCACCAAGCATTGGAATTTTCAAGTCAGAATTTCTGTCTCTTAACATAGATGACATCATCAGGGGGCCCACTTTGTTGGGGAATGGATAGGTCGATACACAATTTGGTTGAGGACTGTGTTTTGGCCAACAAAAAAAATACTCCGGTCTCTGGTCAGCGCGCGCGTCGATTGTAACCATGCGCGTCAACCTTTTTTTCTTCTTCAAATTAACACGGAAGCTACAACAGCGCCCTCTACTACCGCACCTCCTCAAATATTTGTACCAAGGAGCACCAAGGAATGTAGCCTTGACCAAGGCTATCAGCTTGTTCCCATACGAGCTTGTTCCCGCTACCGCACACCGTGCGCGCCGCGACACAATCACTAGTTGTACTATACCGTTAGCCTCAACGACCCTTGCGTGTGCTTTGTGTGCATGTACGTACGCCCCACACACACTTCCGCAAACAGCCGTATACAGTAAGTCGAGGCGATATCTTCTGCCTCGATTTACTGTACGGCTGTTTGCGGAAGTGAGTGTGGGGCGTACGTACATGCACACAAAGCACACGCAAGGGTCGTTGGGGCTAACGGTAAATAGTACAACATTGTGTTGCTGCGCGCGCGGTGTGCGGTAGCGGGAACAAGCTCATATGGGAACAAGCTGATAGCCTTGGTCAAGGCTACAAGGAATGGGGAAATAGCACCAAGGCAAATGATAAAGGGCACCAAGGCAAATTATGGAGAACACTAATGTATAATGAGGGCACAAAAAAGCAAAATAGTACCCACCTTGTCTGTACAATTCAAGCTTTAAAAAAAAAAAAAAACGCATCGCCGCATCAATTCCGGAACTTCGGTCTGACCAGAGACCAATTATTTTTTGTGGCCTTACCGTGACTGTTTATTCCACAACAATATTTTAATACACATTGATTGATTGAACTGGTTACAGTGAACTTAGACAAAGAGAACTGGGTGAACTGAAATAGACTAGAATAGAAATGGAACAGAATTGGAATTGAAACAGAATGAAACAGAATGAGATACTGCTGGTGGAGCAGCACTTATATACTGGTGGAAACAGGAAGTCTTGAGAATAAGAAATACTTCAGAATGGGGAAACTTAGTCATATCGTGGTTTCCTTGAGTCTTAGAAAAATGACTAGGAATGAGTAATATAGTTCCTTAAAACAATGATCTTGAAAGTAACTTGGTTTAGTGACCAAAGACTTGTGTGTGGGCAGTGAAGGTCATTTGCTCTGTATAAAAGTATAGGGACTACACATTGCATAGAATCCAGGGACATACCGTTATTTCGTTTTACCGTTTTGGATTTTCTCAAAAACAAAAACAGTAAACGAACCATTGACCGTTTTGTCGTTTTACAGTTTTATACAACGACAAACGATACCAGCCCATCACCTTCCCCCATTTGATTTTACGGAGGCCAAGTGCCCGGTGAAAAAAAACATGTCGACATCAAGTACAGCACGGATGTGCCCCCCCCCCCAAAAAAAAAGCTGGATGCGCTGCTTCACCAACGGAAGATGCCTTTTATTGGGCAAGTGCCCCGGTGATACGACTGTAACTGGTTAGTACAAAAATTCAACCCCAAAAGTGGGTGCAGTACATTTTGTTTTCGTCCTTCACAAATTTATTTAAACAGGCAATTGTTTTCAACTCAAGTTGATCAGTAGGAAACTGTGCCACCCCTCTAAGTAAGTCTCGTGACCAAAATGTAATCGCCCATAGCGATTACGTCATTGGCATTCTATCCGATTCTCATTTCTAACCCAGGCTTGCGCTGAATGCACATTATGCAAATAACGTGTTTAGAAGATTTCCACTCAGACTCCAGCCCTATTGTTACATTCATGCCTCGCTGATCACCATGGTACAGCGACCTAGCGTGCACGGGCTTTATCTTAAGCTGTTGTTTCGGTGCTGGGCTAGGCCTTCATTACTGTCGTTGTGCTCCTCACGCTCACTGCATGCATGCAACTCATTACACTGTTCACAATTATCATTTTGGCTGTGTATCAAATTGTTTATTCTAATTGAACGTGCACATTGTGACCAATTTATATTATATTAACAAAGACATCGTTACCATTTACTCCAAGATCAACACCAAGAGGGGCAATGTCTTCAAGGGTAGAAAGAGGTACGTTACATGTCTCTGATTAATGTACATGATTGGGTATAAGGTGTATAAGCTCTGGTAAAAGTAGAGAGTTTTGTCACCTGAAACAGAGAACTCCTTAAATTTCATTGGATGTTAAAAAAAGTTAACATGGAAGATAAATTACAGCAGAATTCAGGTTGAACGAAAATGATTATTTTATTCAATAATAATGCAATGCCAATAGGAATCTATCACGTGCAGTGACATTGTGTTCGCACGCGTGTTAATTTGCATATAGGAATTTATAAAATACATGCAGTGACATTGTGTTGCACGTTGAGTATAACATTTGCATAGAATTTCGTCTGAAATGTGCAGCGACATTGTGTTCGCACGTGGGGAGAAATACAATTTCGAAAGAATTCGTCAGACACGTGCAGTGACATTGTGTTCTCACGTGAGTTAATTGGCATAGGAATTTGATAAGTGCAGTGACATTGCGTTCGCACGTGGAACAGTTGAAGGGTAGCATTCCAGTGGAAGTTTTTTTTTCTTCAAATTGTTGCCCTGAATAATTAAACTCGCTAATTTACACCAGTATTTTCAATGATAAACCTGTGACAGTGTCTCCTTCATTGTCACATTGACTTGCAGGTCTTATGTAACTCCCTTTCTGGAGAAGGTTAAAAGACGTTCTCCACCTCAGTCTCAGAAACTAAAAAATAAATTGAAACCATATAAAACCTAATCAACATTCTGGGCAAAACGTTGGTGCAAGTGATGCAAACAATTAGGTTTTTTTGTAGGTCAAGTTGGGAGGAGTGCAGACGCTGCAGGCGTGCATTATGCAGCATCCACAAAGCAAAGCAGCTGCTGGATCTGTAGGAGTGTTAGGATAATGTTATAGGCATTTAAATTCGGCGAAATATTCTCATACGCGTTTAGAAACATCCGCACCGCGTTCTATCGCTTTTCCGTTCGACAATAGGGCATATTCATGCGTAATGTTCAGCAAAATCTTGTTTGTTTTTTGGTTTTTTTGGCTAGACCGGAGACGGTTTGGTACGAAGACCGTGAAGGGACATGGGAGTTATTTATTTTTTTTTCATAATACTGTTACGTATGTGTTATTGTCACGTACGTACGTAACTCACGCACGTACTTGAATATTATCACGTACGTAGGTAATATTATCACGTAGGGCCCACGTGATAATTATTACGTACGTAGGGCCCACGTGATAACTATTAAGTACGTTTACACAACGTATACTCGTTTAAGGATACACGATGATTATTACTTACATATGCAATACATGTACGTACGTAATATGTACTTATTTATCAGGTATGTACGCAAAAATAATACTAATATTGCGTTAGTACGTAATATTATATTATCACGTACGTATGTGATAAATTAAATGTATCACGTACGTACGTTGTGATTGTCATATGTATAGTAGTAGGCCCTAAATAAGAACAATATGTTCATCTCCTCTTGGTCTTCGTACCCACGTACCCGCATATCCGCATATCCGCGTACCTGCGTAATCGCGCGATTTCGTGTACCATACTTCGGAGTGATAAAATCTAGGGAACTGTTTAGCAAAGTGCAATGAATAGTGTTAGGGAAAATAAAGCAAACGAAAATTAGGGAGCAAGCATAGCCCGCTGCAAGCATGCGCACATTGAGCCTGCATCACGCAATGCGATGGGGAGTTTAGAAGTTTTCTCAACAAAAAAAAGAAAAAAAAAAGGTTAATTTATACAGTATAAAAATAACACTAACTTAATGCAAACGAAAATCAGTCTAATGAATAACCTAAACTTTCACTGTCCCCCTAAACTTGAAAGTACTGGTGTATTCATTTTATTTTCGCTATTAAGAAACTTCACTCGCAAATTTAAAGTCGATTTTGTAATTGATTGAGAGTCATTTTGTGATGTTTTATCGATCAACTGGAATGCTGCCCTATATACGGACATGGGCTGGTACTTTGCCCAACTCAAAACAATAATTAAACAAAGTTAGTAAAACAACTACAGAAAGTGGCAATGCCTGGTGCGTTGTCCACCAACGACGATATAATTTCTTTATAATTGTATAAAATGTTTAAGGGCAAACAAGATTCATAAAATCTAGGCTATCGGCAATTGACAGTGACCATGCCTGGTGCAGTGTCACTTGTAAGGGATACCCTCTTCGGTGCATATTAGTGCCGATTTCCAAGGGGCCCCTTTCTTCAGAAGAACTTGAACATCAAAACTTAAACCATTTAACAAAAACACGGAAGGACGTTACTACTTAAATAGCCATACAGAGAAAACTGTTGGTTAATAAATAACACTAATTCCTAAATGAGCTCTCTGTTAAGGTGACATATACGCTCTTATAGTAACACTAAAAGGTCAAAAAATCTGGGATTAACAGCGTCTGTAAAAGCGCCGCATTGTCTATACTTCGCTAGTCTGTGAGCAGTGAGGGCACAGTTGACAGTTGACCATATTTTAATGATCTTAGTAAAATCCAAAGTCATAACTTTGGTTAATTATACTTTGCATAAATTTATATAAAAGACATTTTTATTCTGTGAAGAGCTTTTAAGCTCGGTTCATTATTAAGTATTTAAAGATAAACTTATCTGTGAGTAAAAAAATGCTTACAGAGAGAATGACTTTTGGGGGGAAAAAGTCAAAAGTAGATTGTATTTTGTTTCATTGTAAATGTTGCATATTTGATTTTTTGCCTTTGTGTGCATTACTCTCTGTGTGGTGTGATTTTTTTTAATGGTATCCGTCTGTTGTCTCTGACAATAGACAAAAATTAAATGTTTTTAAATCAAATTAATCGTTGCGGCTACGAAAATGTCAAATCGTTAATGGTGTTATTTTTTACCTTTACTGCAATACCTACCCGGATATTTACTTGACTACGCGTATGACGAAAACTGAAAACAAAATTCAAATCGGTCCAAAATAAATTGTAGTGAAAATCACATCGTAAGCGATTTTTTTTCCGCAAAAAAAATCACTCTGCTTTCTACGTGTAGGCCTACACGCTAGGAAAATGATGAAAATAACGCGAGGAAAACATCACAGCGTTAGTGAGAGTAAAAATACCCGAAATCAGTATTATTTTTCTTGCCACAAAGTAAACAAAATGGGTTGTGGAAATAACAAATCAAAATGACGAAAATAACGGCATAAAAATTAATCATCCGCAACGAGAGAAGTAAATACATGTACATGTTTAGAAATTAGCACCAATTTGCAAGTACAAGTAAATACCGGTTCTACATTGCCGCAAAAAGTCGGAAAGCGAGTTTTGGCAAACGGTGGGAAAATGACGGCAGCAAAAGAAAATGAAATTGACGAAATTACGAAAAAAAACACCATAATGAACAAAATATCTGTTTAGAAAATGACTGAATTTCAGTTATATACAGCGGCATTGCAAAACATCAAAATTGTTGGCATTGTCGAGAAGTGCCTTCAAAAAGACCTAATTGCCCCCCCCCCCCCCCCCCCCCCCCACCAAAAAAAGTATATTGTGAAAGGGTACAACTTATTGGCAACCTGCCATTATCGGCGTCGGCACATGTTCGTGTTTATTATGACAAAAATGATCATGTCTGTTTTTAAAAGTAAATAGTGGAAACATGGGTAGAATCGTTTAGTTTCTATTTGGTAACAAGTGGCCTTATTACAGGTAGGCTTAGACATAATGCTTTGGAATGTTTCACTTCAGTAACAAATGGGCTAGGCCCAGTGTTTTTGTAACCCTGTTCACTTAGGAAAGAGTTGCAGCTTTCATCAAAGAAACTGATGATCTAAAAGTTGAGACTGCATGGATGAGCTAGGCTGCTTTGTCTGGACGAAAATCAACCCGCCAAAGCTCCAACAGCCTCATCACACAGAAACTCGAGGAACCGGAAGCAGGGAGGAGGACCGACAGATGAACGGATGACCTGCTTGCTGGGTTACCCATTACTGATTTTTGAGGTTAGTTTACATGTTGGCCTCCTCTTCGCAGGATCAATCAAGTCACAGAACTCATCAAAATGGGCGATCTGACTCTGTTTTAATGTTCTTCCACAAACAACGAGTTCTGGTATCCTTTCAGAAAAATGAGGACCACTGACTGATGAGGGAATTGTTTTACTGAGATTGATGAGCCTGCCTCAAGACATCGTCAGGACTCCAACAGCCTCATCAAACAGAAACTCTAGGAACCGGAAGCAGGGAGGAGGACCGGCAGATGAACGGATGACCTGCTTGCTGGGCTTCCCATTACTGACTATCAGGTTTGTTTACATGTAGCCTGCTTTAACAGAAACAATAAAGAGCTAATCAAAATGGGCGATCTGGCGCTCTTCTATGTTCGTCCACAAACAACGAGTTCTGGTAGCGGGGCTTTGCTTTGTGGGGTTATTCAATGTTGTCTTTCCCCTTTCTAGCCCTGGCACAATTACAGCTCAATAAATCAAATGTTTGCTTTCGTCATTGAATCCTTTCAGAAAAATGAGGACCACTGACTGATGAGGGTATTGCTCTACTGGGATTGATGAGCCTGCCTCAAGACATCGCCAGGGCTCCAACAGCCTCATCAAACAGAAACATGAGGAACCGGAAGCAGGGAGGAGGACCGACAGATGAACGGATGACCTGCTTGCTGGGCTTCCCATTCCTGATTGTTAGGTTAGTTTACATGTAGGCCTCCTCTTAACAGGAACAATCAAGTCACAGAACTAATTGGCGATCTGACTGTGTTATTATGTCCGTCCACAAACGAGTTCTGGTGGCAGGGCTTTGCTTTGTGGGGTTAATTCAATGTTTTTCTTTCCCCTTTCGAGCCGTGGCACGAATACAGCTCAATAATTCAAATGTTTTCTTTCGTCATTGAATCCTTCCAGAAAAATGAGGACCACTGACTGATGAGGGAATTGCTCTACTGGGATTGATGAGCCTGCCTTAAGACATCGCCAGGGCTCCAACAGCCTCATCAAACAGAAACATGAGGAACCGGAAGCAGGGAGGAGGACCGACAGATGAACGGATGACCTGCTTGCTGGGCTTCCCATTCCTGATTATTAGGTTAGTTTACATGTAGGCCTCCTCTTAACAGGAACAATCATGTCACAGAACTAATTTAAATGGGCGATCTGACTCTGTTATTATGTCCGTCTACCAACGAGTTCTGGTAGCAGGGCTTTGCTTTGTGGGGTTAATTCAATGTTTTCTTTCCCCTTTCGAGCCGTGGCACGAATACAGCTCAATAATTCAAATGTTTCCTTTCGTTATTTGAATCCTTACAGCAAAGTGAGGACCACTGACTGATGAGGAAATTGCTCTACTGAGATGAGGATGAGCCTGTCTCAAGACATCGTCAGGGCTCCAACAGCCTCATTAAACAGAAACCCGAGGAACCGAAAGCAGGGAGGAGGACCGACAGATGAACGGATGTCTTGCTTGCTGGGCTTCCCATTACTAATTCTTGAGGTTAGTTTTTAGTTACATGTACCTAAAGAATAAGCAGAAACAAGTAATCAAAATGGGTGATTTGGCGCTCTTCTATGTTCGTCCACAAACAACGAGTTCTGGTAGCGGGGCTTTGCTCTGTGGGGTTATTCAATGTTGTCTTTCCCCTTTCTAGCCCTGGCACAATTACAGCTCAATAAATCAAATGTTTGCTTTCGTCATTGAATCCTTTCAGAAAAATGAGGACCACTGACTGATGAGGGAATTGCTCTACTGGGATTGATGAGCCTGCCTCAAGACATCGCCAGGGCTCCAACAGCCTCATCAAACAGAAACATGAGGAACCGGAAGCAGGGAGGAGGACCGACAGATGAACGGATGACCTGCTTGCTGGGCTTCCCATTCCTGATTATTAGGTTAGTTTACATGTAGGCCTTCTCTTAACAGGAACAATCAAGTCACAGAACTAATTGGCGATCTGACTGTGTTATTATGTCCGTCCACAAACGAGTTCTGGCAGCAGGGCTTTGCTTTGCGGGGTTAATTCAATGTTTTTCTTTCCCCTTTCTAGCCCTGGCACGAATACAGCTCAATAATTCAAATGTTTTCTTTCGTCATTGAATCTTTCCAGAAAAATGAGGACCACTGACTGATGAGGGAATTGCTCTACTGGGATTGATGAGCCTGCCTTAAGACATCGCCAGGGCTCCAACAGCCTCATCAAACAGAAACATGAGGAACCGGAAGCAGGGAGGAGGACCGACAGATGAACGGATGACCTGCTTGCTGGGCTTCCCATACCTGATTATTAGGTTAGTTTACATGTAGGCCTCCTCTTAACAGGAACAATCAAGTCACAGAACTAATTTAAATGGGCGATCTGACTCTGTTATTATGTCCGTCTACAAACGAGTTCTGGTAGCAGGGCTTTGCTTTGTGGGGTTAATTCAATGTTTTCTTTCCCCTTTCGAGCCGTGGCAAGAATACAGCTCAATAATTCAAATGTTTCCTTTCGTTATTTGAATCCTTTCAGCAAAGTGAGGACCACTGACTGATGAGGGAATTGCTCTACTGAGATGAGGATGAGCCTGTCTCAAGACATCGTCAGGGCTCCAACAGCCTCATTAAACAGAAACCGGAGGAACCGAAAGCAGGGAGGAGGACCGACAGATGAACGGATGTCTTGCTTGCTGGGCTTCCCATTACTAATTCTTGAGGTTAGTTTTTAGTTACATGTACCTATTAGCAGAAACAAGTAATCAAAATGGGTGATTTGGCGCTCTTCTATGTTCTCCCACAAATAAAGAGTGCTGGTAGTGGGGCACTGCTTTGTGGGGTTAATTCGAACATTTCTCCTCCCCCCCCCCCTCTTGCTCTGTTACTTGTTAACTTTACTGAGATACCTATACCTGAAATATTTGACATATAAAGTGTGTAAATAATAACATTGCAGTGGAAATCAAATCATGAGCGGATGTTCTTCTCACAGAAGTGCTTCTCCGTTTCCAACAAGTGGCTGAGAAAATGATGAAATTTACGCCGAAAATAACTGAAATCTGTGTTGTTTTTACCTTTACTGCGATACCTACCAGAAATATTTGACTAAACGCGTGTGACGAAACGTGGAAACAAAAATCAAATCGGTCCGAATTAAATTACAACGAAAATCACATAGTACGTAGAGTTTCTTCTCGCAGCACGGCACTCTGTTTCTACAGGTAGCTACAGGAAAATTACGAAAATTACACCGAAAATCGACGCGGCATATAAGTGAAGTGACGAAACATAGTTTACACGGCTAAAAAATCGCATCGTTAGTGAGAGAAATAATACTTGATATCAGTGTTATTTTTCTTACCTACAAAGTAAAAAAAATTCGATTGCGGAAGAACGAAATTAAAGAGACGAAAATTACGGTAAAAAGATTAACAGCGGCAGCGAAGGAAATAAATATTTGAAAATCATGCCATGCAAAAATTTGCTAAGGAAAAATGACCGAAATAATGTCAACAAAAAAATTTCAAATTATAATTGGCAGGCACTTCCGGTACAATACTACACTGCTTAAAAAAGTTGGAAAACGAATTTTGGTAAACGGTGGGGAAAATGACGGCAGAAAAAAAGATTAAAAAAAAAACGGAAATTAAGGAATAACTCCATTATATTGATGTAAAGAAAATGACTGAATTTCAATTAAAGCAGCATGTTAAAGGCATTCCCCCAAGTTCTAGGCCTACACCACATCTGTTTAGTATTATTCGTCAGCGAAAATAACTGCAATTTGTGACATTGTCAAGAAGTTTGCCTTCAAAAAGGCCAGAAATAGCCAGGTTATGCATGTGAAAAGGTACAACTTAAGTGTAATCAACAAAGCGATAGGGAATATGGCTGTATAAGACATGCAACATATTTAATTAACTATGCAACATTTCTTCGTGTTTTTGTAAAGGTTTAAACTTAATCTACATCATTTATGTGAGTCCGATTTGGAAAGATCGGCAGGGATACATGTTTTCATCAAGTATATATTTCTCCTTTGAGTTACTCATTTGGTTGTCTTACTTTGACCTTTAATAACGTATAAGGCCGACAGTGCTGTTTTATTGAAGGGGAGAACACGAAAACCATATTAACGGAAAAAAAGCGTTGCAGTAGTTAAAAGAGATCGGTCTAATATAGACGTTCACGATCAAATCTTTGTGGGCTACGAGTATACCGTACTTAACGTAAATTTCAAAAGAAAGCATTTCAACATATGCGACAGGTTTAGAGTAACATAGAAAACTACTATTTCCCTGTTGATTTTAGCCTACGTGTAACCCTCCTTCCGTATAGTACTATGTTCAATGTAAGTCCGATTTGGAAGGGATTGGCAAGGATTAAGATGGCATTTTGTCATCTTAATGTCACGTGAATTTCTTTTAATGGTTGTTTATAGTGTGCGAGTTATATGCAGTTTCCAAAGCAACCTGCCATTATCAGCGTCGGCACTATGACAAAGTAATCGTGTCTGTTTTAAAAAGGAAATAATGGAAACATGGGTAGAATCGTTTGGTTTCCATTGGGTCCTACCCATGACCTGGTTATAGGTAGGCTTAGACATAATTATTGGCTACATTTGCAATGTTTCACTTCAGTAGCAAATGGGCTAGGCCCAGTGTTTTCGTACCCCTGTCCACTTAGGAAAGAGTTGCAGCTTTCATCAAAGAAACTTCCTGATGATCTAAAAATTGAGACAGACTGGATGAGCTAGGCTGCTTTGTCTGGACGAAAATGAACCCTCCAAGGCTCCAACAGCCTCATCACACAGAAACTCGAGGAACCGGAAGCAGGAAGGAGGACCGACGGATGACCTGCTTGCTGGGCTTCCCATTACTGATTCTTGAAGTTAGTGTACATGTAGGCTTCCTCTTAGTCACAGAACTCAAAATTGGTGATTGGCACTTTTCTGTGTTCTTCCACAACGAGTGCTGGTATAGCGTTGTGTTGCTTTGTGGGGTAAAAATCGAAGTTTTCTTTCTCCTTGCACATATTTCTTAATAATATTTCAGATTTTTTTTTTCGTCATTTGAATCCTTGTAGAGAAATGAGGACCACTGACTGATGAGGGAATTGTCTTACTGAGATGAGGATGAGCCTGCCTCAAGCCATCGTAAGTTGGGAGGACCGACGATGGACTGACACCGCCTGCTGGGCTGGCCATTACTGATTCTTGAGGTGAGTTTACTTGAAAACGAAAAAAGACCTGGGTATGAGGATTATAATTTGTTATTCCTCTGATTGTAGTTTGTCCCTCCTACAAAATCCACAGTGCTTGATTTCCTAATATATGTATTATTTTTTTTTAATTTGCTTGCTTGTTTTGTCATGTTTAGGACATGAAGACCACCAAGCTTGGACGAGACTGGACAATGACGGAACTGCTCTACTGGACAAGGATGCCCTCATCGGAAACTTGAGTTAAAAAAACTAGCTTGCACAATATGAAATGATAAATCAGACTGCATAATGCAACATCATTAATGTTATACACTAAGGCAACAACACTAATATAAAATGAAAAGTAATTTTGATTCCATTAAATTATTTATGCCTCTAAAATAATCTTAAACCGGATACTGCAACAGACAGTTAACAATGGACAATAATTGAAACTTGCTGAAAAATTATTGTAAGGGTAATAATTTGTCACTGGCTTTTTAGCAGTGACATGTCTGGGAGAAGGGATATTCCTTTGATCTGTCCTGGGTCATCCAAAATTATTGCATCAATAAGTTAATAATTTCATACTCCTTACCTTTAATGCATTCAATTGGATCATCTCGGTAAATTATAAACGAGGTCTCGCCTAAGGCTTTCTATTAAGGATTAATTTATTGTTTAAAAACTGAAGAAATGTAACAAACTTTATTTAAATTTAACGTCTTTAACAAGACGTCGGTTTAACTAAAACGTGACTTTTTTTCCATTGTATATTTATTAGAAAACACAAGAACGTTTAATTTTTAGGAAAATTTAAAGAATAAACTGTTCAGGAACTTCTATCCATCAAAATGCATTGCAACAGGTATAAGTGACACTCAAATTACATTTGTGTTTGTCCTTTTGTGATTTATTTCATTGCACTTATTTTTTACTTGTTATATTTTTTACTTCGTATGCACAATTGTTGCACTTTTGTTTACTTGTTATATTTTTTACTTCGTATGCACAATTGTTTTTCTTGGTGGTTTTGCATGTCTTTTCATTTTCTTATTAATAATTAACTAACCTCACAAAAGGATAAACGCAATTATATCGAGTGTTGAACTTACCTCGCATCAATTTTTTTTTTCACATAAATGCTAAATTAGACAAAATATAGTCCTTAAATGTTTCAAAATAATCTAGGGATTTTTTTGGGGGGGGGGGGGGGTTCATTCCCAAGTTTTATCTTCCCTTTTTAAAATCTTATTCACAAAATGGCGAAATACAAAAACACCGTGCACAGTCATGTAGTCGTTGCTTATGTAATAATCATCTATGATATAAAGTTATTATTATTTTCTCAAATTTATTGGCCTTCTGCCCAACTTTTTTCCTCGTTTGGAATCTTTTGTATTTGTTTGTATGAATTGGTTTAAATATTTGTATGTCATTTAAACAAAATAAATAAAATTTGAAAGATGTGAGACACTTGATAACCTTGGAAGGTTGTCAGTATTTTGCCTATTATTTTTTGTTTTAGTTGTTGGCGGGGGGGAGGTCAAGCTACTACAAAAGTAACAAAACCCAGCTGAAATGACGTTTTATTATTTATGGGTGACTGCGGGCGGGGTGCGCACATAAAGGCACGTCAGGGAATATAAAATAATTAGGTGTTTTTGTAAGGGAAATCTTAACTCTTAAACGGAAATAAAAAAAATTTCCTAGGCTCCTAGGTTCTACCTTTTAAGATTGTCCAAGACCCGAATTTGCATACGCTGGCCAAATCACAATTTGCATGCCCCCGTGGGCTTTTAAAAAGAACTTTTGCAAATGGAAAAGACACTTTGGAAACATCCAATCAGTTTGAATATGCCTCATGAATTTCTGAATAAACGAGCACATTTTTAAACAGTATTTAATTACTATTATTTTTCGATGTGGTGGTGGGGGAGGGGTGGCTGGGGGGGGGGGGCTAGACAGAAGATATATCGGAAGTGGCGCAATAAAACCGACAGCGGGCGCAATAATTTTGATTAGGGTTTCAAAAATTTACGTGAGTCGTTAATTTGCGTAAAAAGTGCCCCCCCCCCCCATTTTTTTGTAAAAACCGAGACCGTCTAGTTTAAAAATCGGTGGAATCGAGCGAATATAGCCGAGGATCATCTCCCAAGCTGTTGGGCTATTATCTAAGAGCATATTTGATAAAATTAGGGTACAAAAATTGGTCCTACTTGCACGAGCAAATGTAGGGATGCCATTAGTAACTTTGGCAGTATGGCTCAGCATTACCGGCAGGCTTCAACCCCATTACGGACACACTCTCGCAAACTGTGGTTCGGCAGCTTTCTATACAAAAACCATGTTGGATCGGCCCATCACGCTAAATTGACTTCGGCCAAACCGCACGGTCCCATCATAAGGAATAAGTTAACCGGACCAGTTTTTTTTCCCAAGAGTGCGTCTCTAATGCATATTCTTAACAGTTTTAAAAGGTTAACAAACACACCGTTGATATTTTCTTCAGAAAAGCTGATTCCTCGCCCACACTCTTTTCTTTTTTGTCTCTGTTTCGTCCTACAAAATAATAATGCCGCAGCATGTGACATGCACGGCTCCGACAAAAATCGGCGTATTATACTTATCGTCCGTGAGTGGCAAGATCATTACTATTACTAACACATTATCGTAAAGGTTGGTATCTAGAAATTTCTATACAACCCCCTACACAGGGGGTTTGTATAGAAAATATCAGACGGTTATTTATTACTCCCCATCACGCTCAATCATGGGCGTCGCCAGGATTTTTTCTAGAGGGGGCAAAAATTTCTTTTTGCCAAAAATGCTTGCATTTCTCAACATATTCTCGATTTATCAGTTTTAGAGGGGGGCAGGGACATGTTGCCCCCCCCCCCCACTCATTAAATTTACACCACTTTGTCTTCGCGCCTCTTTTTATTTTCTTTTTTCTCTTATTTTTCTTCTTCTTCCTCCTTTTTTTTTTTTTTTTTGCTTTTCCGGGGGGGGGGGGGCAAGTGCGCTCAATTGCCCATGCGCTCAATTCAATTCGGCAGCGACCGCAAGCCCCATTTTAAAGAATAAATTACGACAGGATCAAGGTACCAACTTTTACGACAACGCGCTAGTAATGATTGCTCATCTACTTGCCCCGTGTGTGATACGCTCGCTGCGATTCTTTACGATTGCCTACAGACGGTATTCGAATAGAGTATCGGACGGTATTCGAATAAAGTATCGATACTGGGTACCAGACTAGACCGATAAATTGACCTACCGGAAGTGATATCTAACGTGTGTGTGCCACGTCTTTTTTTTTCGTGCCACAACTTTCCAAGTTGCGTTGTTTGTAGCACGGTCGTTGGTCGTGTCCTCGTATCCAGCTGACAACATGGTATGAAATTTTCTGAATTTCCTGGTGAATTCCAAAGACATAAATTGACTGTATTGGTTCTGGTAGGCATAAACATGATCAGTAAAACATTGTCAAATCAAATATGTCAGAATGTCGATGGGAAAAATTTTTGCAACCTGACGCCACTTCACTTCAGCGGTTGTGTACAAAGTCTATGGAGAGTCTAGACCCGTGAACGTGGCTTGTGTAAACTACGCCACGCTGTTGTGTATTATCGAACCTGGCGAAATTGTCCCTCTGACTCCACACTGGACGTTATTTTGCCCATGTAATAAGTACTCACATATGAAGCTGTCTTGAAATCTGTTTGTCATGTTTGTACGTCAAAACTTGCATTTGAAAAAATTTGAGGAAAATTCTGGCCCCGGTTCATGAAGTCCTGCGACTAGCTGCCATTTTCTCCCAACTGACGCATGCGCATTGCGTTTTATTGTACCGTCCTGTTTTGTATGATTCGACGGCTGTTTACTGACGCGGGCGCACACGTACACAACATGAGCCGAGCAGCCAATCGTCTGTGGGGTTTTTTTTCGGGGTTGCGACATGAAACAGCCGTCAATCTGTTGCACGGAAATGACCGTGGTACTCGTCCGGGGTCATTTGTCAAGGTCACTCGTCAGGTTAAAATCTAATTTCTACACGTTCGTATGGGTCTTTATTGATGGCAAATTTCGACGAAATTACACAGCCTGAATAATCGGACGGGCAAATTTAGATTTCTAGGTGAGTACTCAACATCCATACGGAATTATGTATGGCGGATCGATTTCGCTAGGTTAAAAAATACACAACAGCATGGCGTTGTATACAACGCCACATTCACGGGTCTATGGAGAGTCAAGAAACTTTTCAAAGTATTTCCTAACAAAATTGGAAATATCTGAATATGTTACATTTAGTTCTGTCTGTGTTTATCCTATTCGGGCGATTCACAATGCATTGCGCCACCAAGAGTTTGCCATGGAGAGTTCATTTTTCAAGTTTACGGTCGACAAAACATGGCCCATTTGAACGAGTGTCAGTAGAAACTTGAGCTAATTTGTTATAGATTGGGGCATAGCGTTCTGCCGCCTTTACAAAAAACTCCATATTGATAAAAAGAAAAGAAAAAGGCAAACATATATTCGTATGCTTTTACTTTCTGGCCGGAAAAACTAACAATTTCAAATGTCCCGCGCTGCGAATTTGTCGACCAACTCCCACAATGCACTGGGAAAAATGAACTCTCCATGGCAAACTCTTGTCTTGGTGGCGCACTGCATTGTGAATTGCCCGAATTGTGTTGGGTGTAACTTGGGTCCCTTCTAAATCCCTTAAAATACCCATAATTTAGGGGGCAACTTGACAAGCTGTGCTTCAAGTTGTGGACCCCCTCCATTTCCAAACTTTATTGTCTTTCTCATTGTTTTTTTCGTTTTCACTGCATTATTTATCCATACTCACTGTATATATTTCTTCATTTTCTTGTTTGGAATTGGAAATAAAGTTAAGTTAAGATATGCTAACGTGTGCAAAATGAACCTGGAAATTAGGCCTACAGCCAAAAATCCTGACATTGAATACTAGTATTACATGTAGGTCAGGGAACCAGACGGTTCTTTGAGGATAGTAGTTGAAAATCGTGTTACGGCTGCCACTGTGTAAAAGTTTTTACCGAATCTTTGTAAGTGTAGGCCTATAACATTCCATTTGTTAAGTAATGGCAAATCATACTGCATAGATGTCAGAAATTTTGCACACAAAAGCGACAGAGCTCTAGAGGAAGGAAAAAGGGGCGAACTCTGCCTCTTCTCTTCCCACAGTGGGCTCTGTGCGCCAACGAAAGAGGGCACCCTTTTACCTAGCAACGACGTCTCATGGGCGGGACATTTAGCTGGCTGACATGTACCGTTCCTTGTGTGTGACACACGTACACCAGGGGATTTGTACTATGTACACGCAGTGGTACGGCCGCGCATTGTGGCAAAATATATTGCAGTCAGGCAAGATGGCGTCGGTCGGTCACCCCCAACTGTACTTTCTTTGCCGGTGAGGGGGTACTTGTGAACGAAGCAGATAGGCCTACTTGTAATCTGTTGTGCAAATTCAATCCAGCCTGCCTAATATGACAACCATGCATGGTGTGGAGATAGAAATTCAATTTACTAAAGGACAATATCGTGGACAATTCTTCACTAATAAGAGGAATTCCGTTCCTGTTTGTCGTTCTAGGTCTCTGTAATAAGTACAGTGGATACTGCCCACGAAGATATGATTGTAAGTATCATAAAGTATGCCATTATCTTAACGAAAATTTCATCAGATTTTTAATGGAATTATCTTCTACCATAAATACTTTCACCACCTACATTTGTATTATAATCAGTTGTTAAGAAATGTTTGCATGTGGCAAAACCAGCTCCAACCCAAACAGCAAGGATTCTGTTTACACCTTTCTGTCGTCACAGTCGTTGTGTTGGATAGTGTTGGACAGTGTTGGACTCAGTAGTTGTACATAAAGAAAGCATAAGAAATCATAAGAATTAGTTTTAGTGTAAAATATTGCAATTTGTTCACAACTTATTTTTAATTTTCACAGTTTGGCCCATATAAAGTTTTAAACTATTAAGCTGAACATGGTCAGTGGCTACATTTCATGTACATGTATGTGGAAAAGATTTAATTATCTTCAATCAGAACAGAAAATGCTGATTTGTAACATGATTGGGTTCAGTTGCTTTTGTTTCAAATGACAAGGAAATAGTCTAAGAGAACTGAAATTGTTAAAAATTTCATAGACAAAGTATTCTTTGCATTTATAGGCAAGTCACGTTAAAAAAAAAAATTTGTTAGCTGACTTACGTATGTGTATATATAGCATGATGCCCAGATGGACTATTACGGTGTTCGTCTGGCAACCTGCTCATCTGACCGGTCAGTCAAGATCTTTGATGTCAAAGGAGGACAACAGACACTAGTTGCAGACCTCAGAGGGTGAGAAATAGTTAGAGTTTGAAGTCAAAACAAGCGAGCAGCAGTCTCGAGACCGGTCTCGGTCTTGGTCTCGGTCTCGAGAACACTTTTTGCTGGTCTCGGTCTCGGTCTCAGGAGCTGTGGTCTCGGTCTTGGTCTCGGTCCCCTTTGGTCTCGATATTTTGGCTGGTCTCGAGTCGAGACCAACCAAAATATCGACATTTTAGTCAGGCACATAAAGGAAAATAGGATCAATTTATGCAATAAGGGCCCACCATATTCTGGGATTGTGTAGTTTAGCCCACCCCTGTGGGTGTATTCACTTGTATTTGTAATTCTTAAAACAAATGAGGTGCTCCAAATTAGTGACAATTTCGACCCTACACAATCTTCTCTTTAATTAGGGACAGGATTGTGCCAACATTAACAAATTTTGTTGTCATGTTGTGATTTAAGGTATGAAGCATACATGAAGAACACTCGCATACATGTACCGGTAGTCGCATGCCATAAGCAGGTACAAGTGATTCCCAGCTTTCAATCACTTCCTTCACATCCCCATCAACATCATCATCTCAAGGACAGACTGTTCAGCTGTAATTAATTATGTGTCTTGTGTTTTATTTAGATTATTGCTATTTATTATCCGCGGTCTCGGTCTCGGTCCGCTTTGAAGGGGCTGGTCTCGGTCTTGGTCTTGGTCTCGGTCTCGAAACCTCAGGTCTCGGTCTTGGTCTCGGTCTCGGACTATCCGGTCTCGACTACAACACTGGCGAGCAGTCAATAAATGGGTCCACTAGAGATACAAATGTATATATGTGGTTATGTACTAGGGCCTATATTATTTTCATGGTACATGTAATGAAACCGAAGATTTCTCAAAAATGTGTTGGCACTGAAACTTAGGCCACCCTCAGGTCAACTGAGGAATCGTGTTATGAACGTGGAACATTTGGCATCTGAGCACAGATTAATCGCAACCCTGCTCATGTCACCCCAAATGCGACAACACTTCACAATAAATGATCAGGATGCGTGCTTGATGTCGTAACTTCACACAGGTTGACAATGATTGATTCTTGTCTGTTGCGAACACGTTCCATCGAGACGCACAGAAGTTGAAATGTTTTTACTCTTGTGACTGTTGCATTTTTTAGCGCCGACTGATGCTGATTGTCTTAACATCGTTGCAGTTGCACTCAGTCGCTAAACATCGGCGACTAAAATGTTCCCCACAGTTGTAGCTCAGGCGCAGTTTGAGTCACCGACTGACCTGTATCACTGCAAGGTCGACCCAAGGGCAGCCTTAGAAGAGTTTAGAATTTATTTATGGCAGAAGTTGAAGAAATATTCAGTTTTACAGACGAGAAGAAAACTGTGGATATATTTTCTTCATAAACGAACCTCACCCTCCAAGGTATTTTGTCTAGAAACCTTTGCAACACAACAAACATGCAACACTCTCATCGAAGTGAGAAGTAATGGCCAATGCAGCAAGGGTTAGGGGCTCATGATATGCGGTAGGGACTACTTACTTTATATCACATGGACTTCAGCAGGATTCCAATCCAGTTCACGGAGATAATGATAATAAAAATAATAACATGGTGTTTATAGCGCTTTATACCATTAAAGGTCTCAAAATGCTTCACAGTTATTGCCCCTGTTCATCAGGCTTTGAGACCAGTTTTCCGTGGCGCTCAAGATCAGTGCGATCTGGTCTGTACCTTCACAAGTACCCATTTATACTCCTGGCTGGAAGAAGGCAATTGTAGTAAAGTGTCTTGCCCAAGGACACAAGCAATATGTTCCCCATCAGGGTTGGAGTCCACGTACCATGACGCATGAGTCGAATACAGCAACCAATGGACCACAGAATGCCACAGAGATGAGAGCAAGGATAGTAGCACAGTGCTAACCTGACCCAATCCCCGTCCCCAGTTTGAGAATATATCATTCAGTTCACCAATGTCAACCTTATCACTCATTCATTGGTTTTTCGATGCAGGCACGAGGGACCGGTATGGCAGGTTGCCTGGGCCCATCCCATGTTTGGCAACATCCTGGCGTCCTGCTCCTATGATCGTAAGGTTATTATCTGGAAAGAGAATAACAGTGCCTGGGACAAACTCTTTGAGCACAGCAGTCACGATTCATCTGGTAGGACATATTACATTTTGCCTTCCCGACATTATTATTATGATTATTATTATTCTGTTTTGCTATTTTACCTCAGTACTGGAGATATCTCCCTGTCCCATATCCTAGAAAATCCTTCAGAAGAGGTGGGAAGATTTTGCAAGATTGAGGAAGATGGAGCTTAGTTACTTTTAAATTACAATCCATGGGGCGTGATACCCCTATAAAGTAAAAATGCAAATAGGGGTATGCATCAGAATCAGATACCCAAGTACCCAACCGCTGACGTCAGGAACCGGTTCAAGGTTATGGGATCGGGTACCTGTAACAAACTTTACAAATTACGGAGTTACTTCTCAGACAATGAAAAAGAAAGGTTGTGAATGCCATTTGTGGGATTTCCAAAGTGAAAACCAGGTTGCATGGAAAACTAAAGCAGATTTCACATTAATGTGCATTTTAATGCACAACAGATGACGCTCGTGAAAGTTGCAGTTTAAGCCCTTCAGACAACTTTTGATTTGAATTTTGGGGCTGGGTTCTTTTACGGGTACTTGGATTCCCCTGTTTTACTTCAATAGGGTACCAGGTTCCCGTACTAATGCACATCACTAAAATATAAAAACTGTGTCCACTATTTGATCCTTTCTTTCATTTTTAAAAAAATTTCTTACTAATTACTACTGGAGATCAACGGATACTACCTGGTATATTCTGGCTGCAGGCCAAAAAGCATCTACATTGAACTGTTTCTGATGGGTTCTCTTTATTTTCTTTGATGCAGTGAATTCTGTCCAGTGGGCACCCCATGAATTTGGTCTGGCACTAGCCTGCGCCTCATCTGATGGCTCAGTCTCTATACTCACGTATACTGACGGGAAATGGGAGTCACAGAAGATCAAAGATGCACACGCTGTAAGTCAAGTGGATAAGGAGGAGTATATCAAAATGAATGGTTTTAATAATTTATTCTTGCAATGACCTATCGACTCATAAAAGCCAGTGGAAGGAATGTCAGGTTTAGATTTCTGAGGAAACCCCATTGAAAATCCTATACCCTACTGTAATGACCCTCTTAGGAAGCGTGTCAAAAGTCGCAACGTTCCCGTTCCGTATGGAACGTTCCTTTTAGAAACACTGCGTGTTCCCAGCGTGTTCCCAACTGGAATGGGCCGTTCCTGAGTAAGCTTGCACGCGCATAGACATGATAGACCAACGTTCCCACGCGGGATCACCTGGTGTTTCCAGGCTGTTCCCAGTGGGATCAATGCATGTTCCCAATTGGAGCAAGCGATGTTCCCCAAAAGTGTTCCAACTTTTTTGACGTTCCCTTACCCAGAACTTGATTTTCTTATTTCAGCTTCATCAGTTTACCATTTTAATCCTTAAAGGTATAGTCCATCATTTGTAACTTGTGCATTTTGTTTGTTTGAAGCAACAAACGTACTAAAAATCTGAAGAAGGGTGTTGAACAACTAACCTGATGAAGTTTCAGCTCAGCTTCGGCTGTATATTCTGAGAAAAACAGCATTCTAGGATCCGATTTCAAATGTTGCTAAATCATGTTTTGAATTGGGCCTGAATTCAGCGTCCGAGACACGTTCTTACTGAGCCGAATGCAGCTACGTGATGTTGCGCACCGATCCAACAAATTATAGCAATCGCACGCGCGTGTGCGTAGTGCCAACGCTTGCACGCTTCGCCGAATGAAGAAAACGGAACTACTAACGGAAATTTCCTATGGTGCATCTTAAGACGCACCGTTGGAAAGACCTTCTTTCGTTGATTTCTTCGAAATGACAGCTTGCCAGAAAGAATTATTTCACAGGGAGTTTTAGTTCGCATACTATCTTTCAACCAAGCACGTTTTTCAACAATAATTACGTCAGTTACTTTTTGGATAGCTGCAAGAGATGGACTATTGCTTTAAAACACATGCACTGAAGGGATTTGAAATTCACCAAACTGAACACTTTACCGAAGGAATCTAGCTTATCAAACATAGTGAACTAAAGATCACCATTACAAATATAAGAGAATTGAATAATGTCTTCGTTCTGCAGATTGGTTGTAATGCAGTGAGCTGGGCACCGGCTGTAGAGCCAGGTTCCCTGATAGAGCCTCCATCCTCACAGAAACTGGTACCCGTCAAGAGATTTGTGACAGGAGGCTGCGATAACCTGGTCAAAATCTGGAAGTAAGTAGGGGAACTAAAATATCTCTTTGTCAAAGAACATGTTTTGTTGACAGCAGAAACATCAATGCCTGGTGTAAAGGTATGGACACTATTTCCAAATTGCCGATCTAAGGAAAAACTGTACAATAAATCTGAAATAGGTTATTAAAACACAAAGCTGTCAGAATTTCAGCTCAGTGGATATACTTTTTGAGAAAACTGTGAAAATGCATCATCATTTTTCGTGAAAATGACGGCATACCAGGCACAATGGTTTCACAGGATGCTCGATCCCATTACATGTATTTACTTAAAGGGAATATACAACATTTGCAAACATCGAAAAACAAAATTAACAAATTTTTACAAAATACCTTACTAGGATGTTGGCAAATGATAGTCTAAAACATCCTGTAAAATTATGGCATCTGGCGTTAAGTCATTTTCAAGAAAAGTGGTATTTTTTATAAAAATCCAACGGTGGTCGGCCGACCACCGTTGGAAAAACCCAACTATTTTCCAACTACCGTACTGCTCCCAATTTAGCAATTGTTTTCAGTTCAAAGTTTGTTTGCTATTGGTTACATGTTGATGAATGGGTGCAGGCCAGCTAGACTGGTTCCATTACCTTACAATTTTCCGGCATCTATAAATTGATCCATTTTATCTTTAGTGGAGTCAGGGAACCAGACTACTTGAACATTTTTGTTTTTCTTGGTTTTTTTAGCATTTTCGAACACAAAACTTCAAACACGTCAGTGTAACAATATGTGATCTGTTATACTAACCCCTCAAATATTTTTTTTCTCTGAAAATTACAGCAAAAGCCAATGATGTACATTCCCTTTAATGTCCAGTTCTTCCATTTTAAAATTTGTCAAGATGTTTTAATAGTGGGTTTTGAAGATAAAGTATTACTGTGCACCATGTGACAAATCCCTTTTTGTGAGTTTGTGAGGTTCTGAAAAGAACCGGGGAAAACTGGACTGATCATCCAGCACCCCTGCTGCAGCTAGGACTGCACTGTTGCATCCTTCATGCGCTTCACTGCTTCCAGTCACACTACATAACTCCCCTTCACCGTTGGAACCCCTACAATCTCCTGGCAACAAGGAGTATGTTGTCCAAAACGCTGAGTTTCCCTTGGTTCATTTCAGAACCTCACAAACTTACAAAAGAGACTTGTCACATGATCCTACCGTAATTTTTATCTTATTGCTACCTTCACCATGCAAATTTTCAAATCTAATATTTGGTTTTGCCCTTCACTGCTGTAATGTTGTAGGCACCATTCACTCAGTGTTGAGAGCTTGCAAAAAAAAAAAATTGCAAGCTTGTTCAGGTTTTTGCGTCGCCTTAACAAAGTTTTGGGGGACACTTAGGCCCCCCCCCCCCAAAAGTTCTGCTTCCGATTACATGGCATTTGAAAATAGGGAATTTTTTTTTTTGGCCAATTTTTTTTGTGTACAATCATATGGAGGCGTCTGTGTGTAGTCAAGGGTAAAAGGTAGAAATTGATGGTTTTGGGTGTTTTTCCTCATATTTCCAATAAAAAATTAGGGTAGGGGCTGTCAGAATAGGGTAGGTAGGGAAACCAGAAGCAGCAGGGTTTTTTTTGGCCTTACTAGTCCCAAATTCTGCATGACCATATCTCTGTATGTTAAAAGTTTTTGTATGAAACTCGGATGCAGTGACCCTTGGGTAGGAAAACACAATTCTTCATCGGATTGCTAAGGTCAAAGGTCATGTAGGGGTCATTAGAGGTCATTGTTCAAATATGCTTCAAAAGTTTCTCTGTCTGCAGAATTTGATGGATGTTAATGTCACTTGGATGGAGTTATCCTTGGGTGGGGGTTTCATGACGCCTCTTCTGAAATTGCAGGTCAAAGGTCATCTAGGGGTCAATGGAGGTCATTGTTTAAAAATGCTCAAAATTCAAATTTATGTAAGAACACAAGACATAGGGATCGACCGCGAAAAAAGGCGACGTGCAATCTGCAGATCACTTGTCTTGTGCAGACGTCTTACCACTGGCAAAGGTCCACTGGCAGATTTGCATGTGAAATTGTAGGGGTACTGCAGTGTTCTCCAACTTTGAAAATTAAAGGTCGGTGTGCCGTCAAAAAGCGGAGGGGGGGGGCGCTATAATTATGTTAGGGGCGCTATTTGCAGTCATACATTTCTTTATGCTAGGGGGCGCTATTTGCATATGAACATGTACATTTTGTACGGATAACAGCTTTTAGGCCATTTCTAACACAGTAACACTAACAATTAAGTGCAATACTGGCTCAGCATCATCTTTTTTAACACATCAGTGACCAGGGACTCTGAGGCAGTTTTGGCCTTGAGACTTTTGACCTGATCGATCGCTACAATGGGAAGGCTTGTCAGTTTGACAAATGTTCCATGTTACTGCTTTTGGCAGAGTTTCTGGCCAAAATGTACCTTGGAGGGTAAGGGTAGTCCCACTTGTTTTTCTTTTTTATTACTTTTTTCCTTTTTTTTTTAAGCATGGCAGGGAACTTTTGAAGCTTGGCAGCAGCTTTTGAAGCTTGGTGGGTGCCTCAGAAAGCTTGGCGGGGCACCAGGTTATATTTACAGGTTGGAGAACACTGGGACTGCAGTTAACATTGTGTATATTTTAACCCAAATATTAAAATGGCTTCTTTGTGAAGCAAAATTCCATCATTTTAAAATTTGGAGTAAGTAAGCTACTAAAGAAGATTGCAGACACGTTTCTACGGGGTTATACATAGTTGAGATTTTGTGACTATTGAATCATCATCCTGGATTTCTTGACAGGGAGGAGAATGGTGAATGGCGGGAAGAGCACAAACTAGAGGCCCACAGTGACTGGGTGCGAGACGTGGCTTGGGCGCCCTCTATCGGTCTACCTCACAGTACCATCGCTAGCTGTTCACAAGACGGCCGAGTTATTATCTGGACTAGCGATGAGAGTACAGGCACAGCATGGACACCTAAGGTGAGTAAGCTGGGTGATAGAGGCTGTAAAATGAAACCAAGGAAATTGACTACAAAGGGATTGGAACCTGTGAACTCTGGAACGCCATACCAGTGCTCTACTGACTGAGACCTGCTGTAAGCGCTGCACAATGTCTGTGTCAAACTCAATTGAATAGAGCGTGGTATGGCAGTTGGTCTAAATGCTAAGGTTATTTATAATATGGAATTCACGGTGGGGTGATGTATATTCAATATCGGGTTTTGCCCTTCACTGACGTCTTTTATAAACACTGTATACTCAGTGTTGTCCAAGGGACAGTGAGAATAAAGTCACAAACCACTCGGGTGGGACTCGAACCCATGACCGCCTGCTTACGTCTTAGTGCTGACGTCTTACCACTTGACCATCAGCTTCAACTGGCTGGTTCAAATATTGAATGTTGAGGTTAAAATCTAAGTGCATCAAAAGTGGCTGGGAGTAAGCCATGCAGTTCAATGCACTTTCTGCACCATCGTGAATTTGCGTCGCAGTCTCTCCAGGTAATGTAGATGCAGAAAATGCGATCGTGATTTGTTGTATTGCTTTTTGGTTTCCTTTTTGCAGATTTTGAACAAATTCAGTGACGTAGTGTGGCATGTGAGCTGGTCAGTGACTGGGAACATACTGGCTGTGTCAGGAGGAGATAATAAGGTGAACAAAATATCATTGATTTTGTAGACAACTGCAGAGAAATTCATGTGTGGTATGAAAAACATGTCTATGACCCTTTCCTATGCTTGTCTAGAAAACATTAGAATACAAATACAACACGGTTTGTCGGGAAATAGTGAACACTAATGACCCCGAGGTGTTGGATTATTGGGCTTTTCGCCTCAGGAGATCGTCCCAATCATCCAACACCGAGGGGTCATTTGTTTTCACTATTTCCCCGCAAAAACATGTTGTATTTGTTTTACTATACCTCATAAATATTCATCAGGCAGCTGGGGTATTTCATTCGTCCATTCCACCATGTTTTTGATCGAGCAGTATTTGGATAAAGTGAAACATTATTTGAAAGGGAATATACAACATTTGCAAACATTGAAAAACAAAACTACCAAATTTTTATGAAATACCTTACTAGGATGTTGGTAAATGACAGTCTAAAGCATCCTGTAAAATTATGACACCTGGTGTGAAGCCATTTTCAAGTTAACTTGTATTTTTGTATAAATTTTCAACTGTGGTCGGCCAACCACCGTTGGAAATACCTAACTATTTTTCAACTACTGCTTCAATTTTACCATATTTTTTCAGTCCAAATTTGGTTTGCTATTGGTTACATGTTCATGAACGTGTGCAGGCCAGCTAGACTGGTTCCCTTACCTTACAATTTTCCGGCATCAATAAATTGATCCATTTCATCTTTAATAAAGTCAGGGAACCAGACTACTTGAACGTTTTGTTTTTCTTGGTTTTTCCAGCATTTCGAACACAAAACTTCAAACTTGTCAGTGTAACAATAAATATTTGATACATTATAACCCCTCAAATAATTTATTTCTGAAAATTACAGCAAAAACCAATGATGTACATTCCCTTTAATTTAAGGAGACAGACAGAATGGAAAGTTAATTTTGTGTCATTTAATAACTTTAACATTCACGCAAAACACTGCATTTATATTTATTGTGTAAAATTTCACCCACTTCCTCCTCGGTTAAAATCGCAAAGCGAGCACCACCGGTCGCCATTTTAATGTATGCTGAAATAGTCTGGCACGTGCAACTGTCTTCACTGGTGTTTTCCACGGTACGCACGTAAAGCACATGCGTCGTTGGTAAAGAGATAACACAGTACTGGAACAAATCTAACTGCTGTGACCCAGATGTGTGATAGTACCTCCCTGGTTTTTGCGCGTCACGCATGTGTATGAAGACGCGGGGTGATAGTTAAACTTTCACACGGTTGAGTTGCTGGAATGGACCAATGAAATGCCGCGGTTGCCTGATGAATATTTATGAGGTACATGTATAGTAATTGCGCATGGCATGCATTTCTAAAGACAAGGTGTGCGCTCATTTTGGTAACCCCGGAGTGCGTGCGTACTACCTTTGCAGGACTTGCGTAAGCCTGAGCTGCCTCAGAAAATGGCTGCCACCGAATTAGCCTATAAACCAGTCCACATTGATTCTCCACCCTCAGGTCAGTCTATGGAAGGAATCTCTTGAAGGTCAGTGGGTCTGTGTCAGCGATGTGAACAAGGGTGAAGGCCAGAGCTCAACGCCAACAGATACACAACCAGAACAGTGAGGGAAGTCACTGTGAGCTAGAGTAGACACGGCTGCTTTGTCTGGCTGGCAAGTGGAACATTCACTGAAACTTATTGACACAGCGCTAGACTCCTGAATTTTCCAAATCTGTGTTTACAATCCATTTTCGTAACTGGAAAGTCCAGGTTTATTTTTAATTGGTGTTATTCAAAATACCTGTTGGTGCTAACAATGTGTTGACATAAGTATGGATTTAATTTTTACTGAACATGCAACAGTGTTGCATTTCATTTTGTTTTCACTGTGATGCTGAAACTTCAGGAGTCTGTAAAACGCTCAGACATTTGGAGAAACAGCGTGTTTACATGTTTCGGTTTTGTATTAGGAAACAGGCTGATTTCTGTGGTACAATTCCATTTCTGTTGTCATGACAACAATGATTCAGGAACACATTATTTTGTTCATTTACTGCAATTTGGGGCAATGTAAAGCAGATTTGGCAAGAAATTGGATGTGAAAGAAAATGATGTTGAAACTAGGCAATCAATTTTGTGCATAATTACTCGGACATTTTCCATGTTTAACATGTTTACATGACCATGCTGCTTATAAAAAACTGAATGTCTGTTCTTAGCATGCTTTGTGGGTAGTTATTCCTAAATTATGAAGCAGCCCCCGTCCCCCACCTCCCCCTACCCCCCCCCCCCCAAAAAATGGTTCAATGTCAGAGGGGGATGTTTTTGTGATTTTTTTTCTTCTAATATGAGACTCATTTTGAAGGAATAAAGTTTAGCCTTTAAACATAAGTTCTGCAAAACAGTTTATAGGTCACCCACTTGCCAGCCTGTCAAGATTACTGAGAAATTGTGGGCTTGTATATAGGATTATTTGTCTTGTTTTTGCTTTTTTGCCATCTTTTTGGATATGTTACTTTGGGGATGAACCAAAACGGACTGTGTTCAGACTGTTTCAGAAGCAGTGATTAGTTTTTAACTGTCTCATACTTCCAGCTTTGAAAAAAAACCCGATTTTTTTTTTCTGGCACTTTTGAAATGATGTGAGCTACTCCCAGTTCTTGCACATACTCCAAATTTTGTTCTTCAAATTATTTTGAAAGTCCAAAACCGATTAACTTTTGGTAGTCATCAATGTTTTGTTTCATTGAATGGATGTCTTTAAACCTCAATCTGTGTATTTTAAACAATAAAATTAAACTTTGCAAATACAAATACTACTGTAAAGTCTTTTATTCAAGAGTTATGTATGGCTAGAGAAATTTAGTTTTTTGATGTGAACAAAATCGAATTGGTTGCATAAATATATTTAAGATTCAACTTCGATTTTTTTTGGTAGCAAATTTTTAACTTGTAGTTTAATCATAACAATGCCCCCCCCCCCAAAAATGGATGGTTTTGAATGTCCGAATCTAGAGAAATTTACATGTAGCCAGGGCACCATTTTACAACAAAGTTCAAAGTGAAGTCAACAAACACAACATTTTGAAACAAGGAATGTGATGACAAATCAGTTTTTATTTCACAAATTTCATTTTCCTCCATATTTAATGGACATTCAGTGACAATCATGAAGACAGGATGTGTCATGTTAAGAACAGTACATAATAGTATGATACATTGAATGAGCACCACGGCATTACACAATAAGCCTACAGATCAACTACCAGCTCTCAGTTCACAAGAATCAATTATGAAAAACAGGACGCAGGGAATGTCGACTCTCATGAGGTGAAAACACGTGGCGACCAAAGCGATGTCTTCATTGTGGTCGGGCACGTTGTGGTTTTTGCACGAAGACATTGGAAAACCCTTTAATATGGTATTACAGAGCTATTCACATGCAATTTCCAACTCTACCCACAAGAATACCCCCTAAAAATGCACCCTTTTGTGATAGACATTTGCAAAGAAATGACCCATATTATGCTCTTCTTTATTTACAAGAGGTTGCACATAAGATTATACTTTGATGGTTTTACGCAAATATGCCCCTGAAAGTCTCACCCAGCCTGCCCCTCTTGGTCAATTCCAGTGGTGGTGAGAACAAACCTCTAAACTATGATCGGCTGCCATTCAAAATGGCTGCCCTCCCAAGATTCCCTGATTAATTCCCAGAATGCACTTGCTACTGACACAAGTCTAAACTACATTTTCTACAGTAACAATTTCTCGGCACGCTTTTTGCACTACTAGCTGTTGGTCTATACATATAATATATCTCTCTCTATGCGACAAGACACTAAAATTTGAACATGTGCATGATCTCAATATATAAATCCGTTTATTATTAATTTTTTTTATACAAATTTCAAGATTTTTGTTTTCATTTCATCCCATCATGCTGTATCTTAAAGTAGGAGACACAACCTTTTCATTCCTCCGACATCTTACAAATACACACAACATTTTTTAGGCAAATTTCTTTATACTTTGATAAAGATACAATGCATATAACATGATTTCCTTACACAGTATAGTACTACCAACATCCAAGTTGCAAATACACGCAAAGCGGTACACGGTACCTGAAGAAATGTATATGTACAAAAATGGCCATTATGGACCGGCTCTTAAATACCATTTAAAAAGTACAAAGAAATCAAAAAGAGTTTAGTACCAGGTTCATAAGATAGTAAACAGTACTTACTTAAGGCTTGGTGGATAAACACAGGTGGATTTGATGGAAGAATAATGAAATGAATGGAGGGTGGCTTCATTGCGTCAACATGAAAGATAAATAAAGATAATACAAGAATTTAAATCCATTACGATATGGACATGGGAGGTACTGGATCATTGTCACATTAGGTAAAGAGTCATTTAGGATTGTACATGTATACTATAAAATGTCTCATTTAGTGGATATGGCTTCTTTTTTTTACCAAAAAACACAAACAAACAAACCAGCTGCTTTCAGTACAGCTCCAAGAAAAACTTGAAGAAGTACATGCAAAGAACACATTGCAGCGTCACTCAGCAGTCTAGACTATTCAGGTAGGGTACATGTATTGACGACTGGAGTCCACTTTATGCCTTAAACTAGCAGGATGAATGATAGGCATCTAAGTTTATGCAGCTCAATGCACTATACAGCCTGTCTAAAAAAAAAATGGTACAATCGAAAACGATTTTTTTTTCAATATTAAATCTCAACATAAGTAAGTCGTTTTGAGCATCACATTAAAGAAAAAAAACCAGGCATTCCAATACTCTTTGTTTCATCTCATTTGCTTTTGTCAATCCAGAGATAACTCCAGTTTACTGCGGAACACAAAAATCGAGTTAGTGCCACTTTCTGGTTGAGTGAGAACGGTGAAAGAATTAGTTAAACAAAACGTTATTCACACTTGAACAGATTTGAAATTCAAAGAAGGGATTAACTTCATAAAGAAACTATTTATCATTGAACTTATTATGTTGACTATTAAAGCTTGTATCGAGAAAACCAGACTTCCTTTGTCTACTTTAATCTGTGTTTTGTTTCTTTTGCCAAGTTGCAATCTTTTGTGAGCTTCAAGACAGCATGGCACAGTACTCGAAACAACTCTGCCCATGCATAAAAGTGGCACAAAATCGATTTTGGTGTATGGCACTAAATTGATTATATCTCTGAATTGACAAAAGCAAATAAGATCAAACAAACACTATTGGAAAGCCCAGTCTTTGTTCTTGAATATTATGCCTAGTAAGAATGACTTATTTTGAAAGTTCATATTTTAATCAATTTTTTTTCTGATGGTACCATTTTTTTGGAGACAGGCTGTACTTCACTTTGTTTTATGTACCAAGTACCGGTACATGGATTACGACTATTTAAACTGGACTTTCTCTTCACATGGAACACATTGCATAGTTCATTAGTTCATTCAGTGATGGGTAACTAACAGTAATCTAACTACTGGGGTTTTGTTGGGTATTTTTTTTTTACAACATCTTTGAAAAGCTTTACGCTGGGTGAACTCATAAATAAGCAACCTGGGTTGAGTGACAGGACAATTTTAGGGTAAGGGTTGGTTTTATAGGGGGTTTATTGCTCATTTAACAGTAAAACGTAAAAACAGCATGCACCTTGATAACTTGCACCAATAATCAGAAATTGTAATGTGTAAATCTGGGAAGAGCAGTTATGCATTTAAAGTTATACTTTACTTATTGCAAATCAATAACAACCCAACCACATGTAAACGGGGATAAAATAAGGTGGTTTCGATTGTGAAGTTAATGAATGTAAAGATACAATGTAATTTTCTCAAATTTGGTATTTCTAAACTAAGCAACCTTTTATTTTGAAAAAAAAAAACAATACCTGTTTTAGTACGACATTAAAACAACATTTTCACATACATGTCACCCAATAGAGCCTATTGGCTTTCTGACCAAATAGTCACATTGGTTTTTGAATTGGGCAAACAAAAACTACTGAATATAGCGGATCATAAAACACCCTTCACCCTTAATGCATCATGGAAAAATGCAAGTATTTTTTTAGCATTGTAAGAGAACACAATTATTCACAAACACAGTAACGCTTACAACGTCTCCATAAAAATACTTAAAATCATTTAAAAATCATTCAAAGCAAATCACCAAGCCTTATAAATACATTCAATATTGTCCTTTTTTTCCTCTTAATTTCAGAAAGCGAAGGCGCACGCATTGCAGGAATCATTTACACAATATATACAGAGACTAAATCATACGTGCTAAAACAGTCAATGCACAATAGTACTATTTTTCATATACAAAAAGAAGGAACTTTGGCAAGGGGTTCTACATGTATAATCATAAGAGAAAATGAAATTGTAACCAACCTAAATCTTCCAAAATCACAATTTTGGGAAATTTGATAGCTGTCTGTACGGTACCATGTGTTATTATATTATGGTGTTGGGAAAAGACCGTCTGACTGTCGAATATAAATTAGATTTGCTTAAAAGGTAATATACAACATTTACTTCACTGACATTTTCAGAAATGGACGGATGTGGGGGGTTCAGTATTGTACAGCAATATTATTACACTGACCTGGTTAAAGTTTTGTGTTCACAGATGCTGAACAAACCAAGAAAACAATGCTGTTCTTGTAATCTGGTTGCCTGATCCTACTTCATGCGAAATGCAGCGATTTTTAGAAATCTGGGAATTGTCAGGTCAGGCAACCAGAGTAGCTGGCTTGCTACCGCAGATGTGTAACCGTTTTTGCAAACAAAATGTAAGCTAACTAAATTTGGTAAATCGGGGGCAGTATTTGAAAAAAGGTAGTTCCTTCCAACAATTGTCGTCCAAACATTGTTGGAAATTGATACAAAACTCTACTTTTCATAACAATGACAGCACGCCAGGTGCCATGATTTCACAGGATGCTTGAGACTATTACCCACTAACAGTCAAGTAAGGTATTTCATAGTAACTTGTTTTTTTTTTGTTTTTTTTAATGTTTGCAAATGTTGTATATTACCTATAAGTCCCACCTGGGCCCAAAGGTTTGAAATAGGTTAGCACCATAACACCAACTAATGGGCTAAACCCAGTCCACTGTGTGGGCCACATGCGTGAAAACACTTCACCAGTGAGCAGCCATTCTCAACCGATTGACTAGAATGGTGTACACTCTGGGTCCAGCTTTTCTAGACATGCCTTGTCTTGTTGAAGTTTCAATGCAATATCACTATTTTCCAAGCCATGCAAAAATTGTCCACAATTGTGGTATTTTGGAAGATGCAGGGGGTTCAACACAGGCGTCCCTATCCTAAAAAAAAAAATTACAAAAATTAATAAAACAATTATTCATATTAAGTCTAATCTCACTTCTTGTACAGTTTACAAACCACCTTTTCCTTAAAAGTAATCACAAAAAGTGCACTCCATTTAAACAAACAAACAAGTATTTTGTAAGGTTTTCTTGGAATGTTGTTTTGGTTAATGGTATTCTTCACCTCATGCACCCTATAGACTCCTTGCACGGTGCACACCCACTCACTGTGGGCACTTTTTGTTATTTAAACTCAGTGACAGTGAAAGCACATGAGTGTCTAACTCATGCGTATCACAGAGGAACAATAACCAGCCCTCAGTTGTGACGTTATATGCAAAGGGTCTATCTTACTGAATATCGGGGCCAGTTTTTAAATTACATAATGTTGTGCTTGTCAAATTCTTTGTCAAAAAGAAAAATCACTTGATAAAACTGTTTCTTTAAAACCGATAAGAATATCAGATGACTGTACAAGGTAGGCCAATTTTGAAAATAAATCTATTAAAATTGTCTAAATCTATTCAAAAAAAAAGACTTTGGTTTAAAAATGATGGGTAACACAAACCAAAGCACCATTCTGAAAAATTCACTCCAAAACAAAAGTAGCAGCAAGAGTATTTTGCTTCTTTACGAGTGGTCCAATCAAGGAATAATGTTGTTACCGTTTTGGACTATTTCTTTCAACATTATGGCCACATGAGATTAAAAAAGAAATTGAGCATCACGATTTAAATCACACTTAAAAATCATTGTCCAAATATACATGTCAACAATCCAAGCCCTACACAAGAAACTTTTAAGCTTCTAAGGTATAAGACCACACACTTTAAAAAAAAAAGCAAAAATGTACAGAAGAAAAAGAAATTGTACAAAAATGTACACGTTTAGATTATTTTTCTGTATCTACAAAAAAATTGATACGGTATGTCGTTCATATGCAGCTGTACAGTTTTTTTTTTTTTAAAGAACCAGAAGGGCACGATATTTTGACACAACATGCACACCATACTCCTTCAAAAACCAACGGCATCAACATGAACTGCGCGTCATACTGATGTTTCATTGCTGCTCCCACTGTAGAAAAGAAGAAAAGGAAACAAAGAAAAAAGTAGGGGAAGAAGAGGAGGGATCACAAAAAGAAAGAAAACAAAAGACATTAAAGCGATGGCAAAATCAAAACTGAAAATTATACATGAAATTATGAAGACTTTCTGCAGAGTTTTGAATACAGCATTATACAGTCTGTCCCCACAAAGTGTATGTCTGACTATTCTGAAATAACTACAAGATCATGAGGTCAATTTTGAAAATGTTTGATTGAGCAGATACTCCTCAGCCTTGGCCTCAACCCCGATGAGTTTCATTTAATTTCAGTCACGCATCACTGCACAATTATCAATTGATCACAACAACATTTTTGGAACCGGTGACCAAGTTCCTTGCCTTAATCAATTTCACTACTGTGTCATGTAAGCTGTGTGTAATCCTGCATGTTGTGAAAAGGGCTGTGGTTGTGATTGGAATCATTTGCCTGGCTATCAGTCATCATGACAAGGCCTCAGTCTCATGTTCAAGGGCAAATGATTCCAATCCCAAACCACATCAGCCTTTGTTTCACAGCATGCAGGATTTACACATCTCACATAACACAGCACTGAAATTGATTAAGGCAAGGAACTTGGTCACAGTGTCAAAAATGTTGTTGTGATCAATTGACCATTGTGCAGTGAGGCGTGATGAAAATTAAATGAAACTCATAGGGGTTAAGGCCAAGGATAAGGTGTGTCTCCACAATCAAAAATTTTCAAAATTTACTTCGTGGTTTTGTAGTTATTTTAAAAATAGTCGGACGGGCACTTTTTTGGGACATACTGTATCAAGTTTGAAATTTGAAGTTTGAAAGTTTGAAACAAATAAAATCCGAAAATTATTATGGACAACAAATGCAGGCCTGTATTTGCCAGTGCTATACTTGAACTCATCACAAGTCTGGTCATAAGAACCGGTAAATCACAAGTCCGGTCCCAAGCCACAACGGACAAACGACAACAACGGAATAATTTTGTCACAGTATATTTGAGTAGCTTGTGACTGGATGCAGTTTTTGTTGACTTGTGACTACACGTGCGGACTTGCGATTGGCTCAACTACAGCACTGGTTTTGTCAGCTTCAACAACACAGGGCAAAGAGTAAAACAAAACTTTTCCAGAGATCAAAACTTCAGTTGAATGCGTTGCACACCTAGATGAAAATGGAAGTTGGAATTATGATTCAAATCATACATCATGCAGAATGTGACAAGAAACAAATAAAAAAAATAATCTGCAGCTGCACTTAGCACGAATTCACTAGCATGATTGAAAGAAATGTTTTAGGAGAATACTGCACACGCTGGAGAAATGCTTTTGGAAAGATGATTTTTTTTTTACGAATGACGGCACCTTTTTACAATTCACAACAAACACTGGTCTTTAAATCACAAACATTTATATTATTTATCGTTTCCACTTTTTGAGGAAATCTGTCTGCATTCACAAAAACAGTTTTATTTTATTCATTTATTTATTCAAAAGTTTTGAGCACGACATAAGGCATTGTTTTTATTGACATGCAGCTACAGCCCTCATTTTTAAATGTCGTCCCTTAAATTCCATCCATGAAATCTCTAAATCATGCATTCCTACAATTGATTTCAATGGAAACATTTATAGTGGTAGAATGCTTGAAGAGGTCCAGTGTGCTTAGTAGATGATCCTACGATAAATGGGAAAATAGTAGGCAATAAAAAAAAGTTAATAAAAAGTAAGGTTAAGATAAGTTCAAATGTTTTCACAATGAAAAGTGGGGTCCATTAAGCCCGGTTCATACTCGGCGCGAAAGCGAAAGCGAACGCGAATTTGTGACGTCACGGCGAGTATTCGTGCTGCGAATTCATAAAAGTTGAACATATTTCAACTCGGGCGAATTTCGCAGCGAATGTTTCATGACGTCAAATTCGCTTCGCATTCGCATGGAGTATGAACCGGGCTTCAGTCTCTGAGTGAAATTTGAAAATGCATGTTTCATTTGAACTCCCCAAAACATTTTTTTTTAAAACTATTTTGAGCATCTGAAACCCTCTGAAAAGAAAAAAAAATGGTTTATTTTGGGTTATTTGTCATGTCTGACACCAAAAAAAACCTGCATTGTTATCGGACTGCAAATGACAATTCGAAATTGGTATAAGAATTCATTCCATAACCAAGCTTGGGTGTTTGTTTTGTTCATTTGAAGTCTCATTCAACACTGCCTAACATGTACAATGCTATAAAAAGCAAAATATTTTGTTAATGGTGAAACTAAAAAATTTAGAGAAAGAGCAACTTTTACATAATCCTTTTCAAATGATTTGAGCAGTTGTTATTAATCATAAAATATTAGGAAGGGTTGAAAAGAGAAAGTTTAGGAAAGGAAAGCAAAGACTGAAAGACAGAACTTACTCTGATTCGGAGTCGTGGCTCCTCTGCTCCGGGGGGAATGAGACACCCAATCCTGACCCATACTTGTCAGGCGTGGTGGTGACTGACATTGGGATCTTGGTCAGGCTGGCGTTGGACCCCGAGCCTGAGCCTGAACCGTGGGAGGACCCTTTATGAGAGCTGCCTGGCGTCTTCATGATCCCCTTCAGTGGGAGGATGTCTGGCCGGGCCGACACGTGGGAAACAATCAGGTTCCTGTTGCTTCCTATTACCAAGAAAGAAAAGGAATACAATACATTTGACATTAAAAATGAAATCCTTTTTTAAAACAGGATAAAGATGAAAGTCACAATTAACTTTAGGCCCTATTGGCTAGGAACCATCCTCAATAACATCCACCATGTAAAACTTGGATTCCTCACAAATCATCCGTTATTTCTTGAATTTTGTTTAGTGGAGTGGTGACCATTGCCTCAATCCTTCAAAATCCTCCAACAAAAACTGTTAATGGGTTGAGGCAGTTTCATTCAGATGATAGAGCATAATGCAGCTCAATCATGCATGGCTGACTGTAAACAATGCTGGGTACAACCTACAAACTTGACCCAATGCATTCTCCAAAATCAACCTACACTTTTTTCCAATTCAGCTTCAATCCTCCAAAATCTTCCAAAATCCTCCAAAAGGAGGACATATGAACGTTTTGACGCAAAAACAACTTTTCAAGAAAATTGCATTAAAAGGCTTCAGTGTTCCCCATGCATATTGTGAATCCAATTTTCTCCAACATGTATTATAAATCATACAATTTTTTTGAAACGCGTGTTACTTTTTGATGGAAATGCTTAAATTTCATTAAAATGGAGGCACTTTTCTGCAAATGCCCTTCTGCTGGAAACATTTTTGTGATTACGCATTCGCACCTAAGGGAATACAGCCCTTCTGCCAGGCACAAGAAAAAGTGGTTTATTGTGTATGAGTAAATATTTACACTTGGGCAGAATTGTGTAAAGTTATGCTCCATAATGGCATGACCACCAATGCAGTGATTGGTCAAAATGCAGTTTTATCACATGGTACACAGGCTTCCAAGGTCTACTTCGCAGTACGTACATGTGCAGTGTTCAACTGGCCCATTGAAACCAGCACATTCTAATTGTCACAAATCGCGAGGCCCTTGCACTTCGTCCAGTTGCCAACTTATCCCCCACCCCCAGTCTTACCATCAATGCTGCCTGTCACGCTGCCCGTCACGCTCCCCGTCACGCTGTTATCTCGGTCATTGTCCAGAGGGAACTTTGGGTCTAGGATCTTCAGTTCAGCCCGGAGGGTGGACTCTGGTATGGTCTCCATGTCCCCGGTGTAGGGCTCCCCCGGCCATTTGCGCTTGATGTCTGCGTTGTCTGGTGGCAGCACCGTCATTTCTGGTGAGTAAGAATCAAGATACAATCCTCTCCTGACCACATTTTTCTTTACCTTGCATTTGTAAGTGCAGATTCTTACAGAATGATAGCAAATCAACTCCTGTTTGCTCCAAGAGCAGAGTATTCAAATACTTAAACAGATCGCTTGTTTTTAGGATGGAGCTTGAATAAACATAATGAGTTATGCAAGCTCATCGTCAGTTCACATTAAGCAGGCATGCAACTGGGAAGTCACAAAAAAGAGAGGAAATTCACATCTTTCCAAGACTTTGTACAGTGTTTTTCTATTTTCAATGGCACCCATGGGAAATAAAAAAGAGGAAATCAGCTGATCCAAGGAAAAGTTGCATGCCTGATTAAGGGGTCGATAGGTAAAAGAAATGCTTTTAACTGATGTGAATTGCTCACAAATCAAAATCTGTCATCTATTTACATCAAGAGGTACACATTTTTCTTGTCAGTTTAAGAAATTAAGAAAGAATTGTCATTCCTACCTTTAGGAGTGCTGTGCAGTGGCCCCAAACCATGGGATGTTATGTTATCTACAAACGAAAGAGTGATCAGAAATGTACTTAACATGGATGTCCTCTAAACCAATCCTCTGATGTCACCAGTGTTAGAGTAAAGCCAAACGGGTATCACAAGAGGGACAGTGGAGGGGGTCGGTGTGACATACAACCCCCCCAAAAAATTGCCAGTGTGCAAGGAGATTTTATCCCCCAGGACATTCTATCCCCCAGAACATTCTGTTTTCCCAGGATATTCTGTCCCCTGGACAGATTTTCCTGGGTTTTTTTGGCCAGGATATTGCGGCCCCAGTCATCTTTTCCGAGGAAATAGTGTCCCCCTCCAGGATATTCCATCTCCTACCTCAACAGAGAATTCTTCCCCCCAGGATGTTGTTTCCCCATGCAGTACATGTTAAATTTAAAGTGTGGAAGCCAGACTTCTATCTTCTATTTGTCCGACAAAATTAATCATGACCACACATTCACAAAAATCCGACACAAAGTAGTCGCAATGCATTTATAAAAAAGTTGTAAAATCTCCACCAACAGTCAGGTATGGCCTTTATTTGTCCTAAAACTGGTGGGGGGGGGGGGGGGGGGAGGGACATAATAATTTTCAAGTGGACAAAATATCTTAAAGGGGAACAGAATATCGGGTCTAGCCAAACACTAATTCCTATGACATTCTGTCCCCTAGACAGTTTGTATGGAGAACAAAAATCCGGTCACACCCGTCATAGCCCACTAAGGGCCCGTGACCATTCATCCCTGGTATGAAAAGGGCCCCCCGGTAGGCTCGTCCCCTCCCAAGAAGTCCTCTCGTACCGTCCCAGCTACCGGCCCAGGAGCTGGTCCGGTTGCTAATCAGGAACTCCTCTATCCTGGCGTCTATTGTTTGCAAGTATTGACACATGTAATATATATGTAACATGTAATATATCCCAGAGGAAACCCGCTTTCATCTCTCAGCGCGAAACAATAGAACACTTTCGTCGGCACAGATCAAAACCCCTGCCATGCGGTTTCGCACACAATGGGACCGTAAACTACTAAGGCGTTATGGAAGGATTTTATCTTTAATCCGGTAAGTCTGCTATTGTTCTGCTCTGGACGTTCTCTGAAGGGCAATAAATTGATGCCCCTGACTGACTTCAAAACTTCCCGTCAGACAGGACCATGTACCAGACGAGACTGGGCTGAAGACCGGACTGGCTTTGGACCGGATGAGGTACCGGGGGGCCCTTTTCATACCAGGGCTGAATGGTCACGGTCCCTAATTGGGACGTGGCTAAACATACCTGGCAGGTTGACCTTAGTAGGAGCGGTCTTCCAGAGGTCAACGCCCTCTTCCTCTTCTTCATCTGAGGAATGTGAGGAGGCTAATGACATGCTGTCACGGTTACGCTGGATGGAGGCATCACTGTCCGAATCAGAATCTTGGTCATCTGTGGGAGACAAGACACAAACAAGAATCCAAATCCGGTTCGTAGACAGTTGATCATGACGTGCATAGGTTCAAGAAAATGAGACTCAAGGCTGTTTGTATGTTCGCCGGGGTGAACACACACTATATCCGGTTAGTAAGTGTGACATCATTTCAACTTAACCATGCTCACTGCACACGGTGTAGCATTGGAACCAATGGAACCGGAAGGATTGCAAAGTTGGGTCTTTAGCAAATGGGCGCTAGTAATCAGTGGTGGGCGCTAGTAATCGGTGGTGGGCGCTAGTAATCGGTGGTGGGCGCTAGTTACGTGGGCGCTAGTAATCGGTGGTGGGCGCTAGTAATCGGTGTTGGGCGCTAGTAATCAGTGGTGGGCGCTAGTAATCAGTGGTGGGCGCTAGTAATCAGTGGTGGGCGCTAGTAATCAGTGGTGGGCGCTAGTAATCAGTGGTGGGCGCTAGTAATCAGTGGTGGGCGCTAGTAATCAGTGGTGGGCGCTAGTAATCAGTGGTGGGCGCTAGTAATCAGTGGTGGGCGCTAGTAATCAGTGGTGGGCGCTAGTAATCAGTGGTGGGCGCTAGTAATCAGTGGTGGGCGCTGGTAATCAGTGGTGGGCGCTGGTAATCAGTGGTGGGCGCTGGTAATCAGTGGTGGGCGCTGGTAATCAGTGGTGGGCGCTAGTAATCAGTGGTGGGCGCTGGTAATCAGTGGTGGGCGCTAGTAATCGGTGGTGGGCGCTAGTAATCGGTGGTGGGCGCTAGTAATCGGTGGTGGGCGCTAGTAATCGGTGGTGGGCGCTAGTAATCAGTGGTGGGCGCTAGTAATCAGTGGTGGGCGTGCGTGTATGATGCAGTCACTTACCAACAGGATAGTGCAGCTTTTTAAATTCTAGTGAATTCTTATTTTGTGAAGTGTTATCACATGGACACGGAGGTTCATGAAAGCAGTTATGGATTGGCAAATGAAAATGAATTGTAATATTTAATTCGATGGGAAATGTCTGAGTGTTTGTCTAACAATATCTGAAGTCTAAGTTAATAAAATCCTGTCAAAAGATGCCTCCATGCATAATTAAGGTATCGCAAATGAAACACTTGTATGAGTTAAGGATGGAACGAGCACATTGTGCGAAACAGAGCGTGCAAAAAGAAAATTTATAATAACATGGAAAACTTGATCCAAAATAAAATCTGTAGTGACATTAATGAAAATGCATGCAACATTCATTAAAGATGATGATGTCATAAGATATTGCAGTATTAAAAGGTGAAAGAATGCAATATTTGCAAGTTGGATAAAAGCTCTATAAAAGATTTAAAACTGAAACAAACAAAAAAATCGGTATAAATGATCACAAAAAAGGCGACTTACCAAGGGTTAAAACAGATTTTCAATGTTCTGTAAAAATCGACCTAAAATCTTCAGGTCCTCAAATACGTATTCATATCCGTCCCAACATCTTCAAATGTGACCCCTGAATTGTTAGATCTGACCGCAAATGTTCAGATATGACTGCAAATTATCACATCTGACCCAAATTCTTCAGATCTGACCCCATATCTTCAGATATGACCTCCAAATTTTCAGATGATCCCCAAATCTTCAGATAACACTATATCTCAATATTTGACCTCAAATCCTTGGATCTGATCCCAAATATTAGGATTTGAGACCAAATTTCACTCATATTCCGGACAATCAAACCAGAAAGCAAAAAATGCCACCCAACATCTGACCTCAGAACTTAATATCTGTCCTAAAATCTTTAGATCTGACCCAAAATATTCATATCTTATCTCAAATATTCAGACCCGACACCAAATCTTCAAATCTTACATATACTCTGGAAAATTAAACCAAAAAGCAAATAATGCAACCGAATATCTTACAATCTGTTCTTAACTTGGGTTTGACCTTTGTAGTAAACACAAACCAATTTCACTATCAGCAACGGCATGCAAAAACAAGCAATGTCAGCTACTGTATAAACACTGTTCCACAACATCCACTAGACATCCACTAGACACAGACATCCACTGATCTTACCACGGCTGCGCCGGCTTCGCTGACTCCGCCGGCCCTGGCTAACACAACTCTGACTACGACTATTATTGCAGCTATTGCTCAGTGTGGCTGTATGGCTGCCACTAAAGTCATAATCCCAGTCTATGCAAGCCGTAAATGCAAGCAGCAAATGGTGGATGGAGGTATAGGTGAGTGGATGGTGAGGTGACAATGGGGTGGAGGGAATGAAGGTGAAAAGTGTTAGTATGGTGGTCAAGTATTGCTAATACCAAACTACTGCACAATGGTTATCCATTAGGAGACTATGATTTATATTATATGACAAGGTCAGGAGAAAAAACTTCTGTTGATACGGAGAAAACTCCCATGTTTCATGGCTAGAAGCTGAGGAATGATGTGGATGACTTTCTTAAGACATTCTATGAGCTTTCAGGATAAATGCATAGGTTAAGGAATATTAAATAGGTCCAGCAGTGCATAGGGACAGGCTTTGTCAAGAAACGTTGGTTTTAAAGGAATAATGCTTGTTTTTAAACTCATTCATTAAAAAAGGAAAACGTCTTAGTGTCAAGGAAATGAGTTTATATGAATTTCCTTTCATAGGGATATTCAATTAATTCTTTGACTCAAAATTAAAATGAATAATAACTGTGGAATCCAATTTTCTCGCTTTTGTTTAGTCACCCATGCAGAATTTACAAATAGGAAAATATGTCAAATATAAATTTTGCATAAAAATAAATGAATAACGAATAAATTATTGCTTGCGATGGAAAAAAAAAGGACATTCCTTTTTACCAAAATACCTGAAAGCATCTTTCTGGAAGGACTTTTGGTTTCAATTCAGGGGATGCAATAAAGGTTCTAGAGATGCCGAGGAAGGGAATGCATAACTTATCAGGTTTAGTTTGCTATGTGCTGGATGACACACAGCCGCAATCAGAGGCCTGCTGGTTGGTTGGTCGGTTGGTTGCACAGTTACAGTTGCGTACCCCGTGCTCTTCATAAAAATTGGTGGGTTTTTTTTCAACTAATGAATTTTCAACTTTTGCTTTAACGGAAAAACTTTTGGGCATCTGCAACCCCCTGAAAGACTTTCATTGCACAAACGACCCTCCCTGAGTGAGCCTAATTATTGTCTGACAGCTAATAATTCAAATTTCTAATAACTAAATAACTAATTAATTTAATAACTAAATATGGGCATATTTTTTTTCAGTCGATGTCTCATTCAAAAGAGAATAACTTTCATATTGCTAGGTGAACAACAATTTAAAAAAAAATTGTTTGAAAAAGGTGAAACTTGAAAATAGCACGGGGAACGCAACTTTAAAACTGCCAGCCAAGCACAAGTTTGGGGGTCAGGGAGAGGATTGTACATTTATGATACAATCAAAGAAGAAACTTCTTCAGGCTTGGGTTTGTGAGGTAAAAGTGGATGTTGTTATTCTGAGAATTAGCATTTGTTTGCAAGTTAGGAGAAACTAACAGTGGTGTACAATTTTTTACACACTTTCAACCCGGTGAGAATATCAAGGAGTTAGTTCAATTGAGGAGTTGAAAAATAAAATTGACTTTGCTACCTTTTGTGTAATTTATTAGTTTGACATTTGGTGACTGGAACAAACTACTAGTCTGCGATAAAAATCTATTTTACTGGGCACCTCAATTAACAGCATCAGAACACCAGCGCTTATTGACTGTAAATCACAGATTTATAATGTAAACTGGAGCCGTGAAGCATCCATGGATACAATACAGGGTCAAGGGTCAGGGGTTAAGGGTCAGGGGTTAAGGGTCAGGGGTGAGAACCTTACCTAGTAGGTTGTTTCGTTGAGGATTGAGTAGAGTCAAGTTATCAGGATCTGTGGGTAGTATAAGGTTAATAACGGACCGTCATGCATACATGCACTGAAGAAATGGATTAGTTGGTCCCATTAAAAACAGTATTATGTTGTCACTGGCCTTGGCTTAAATGATGCGACATAAAGAACAATGTCTAGATGAGTGTCACTTGATTTATACATGATCTATACTCCAGTCTTCTAGTCAGTGAATCAGTCGTTCAGTGACTCGGTCAGCTAGAGGACGATAGACTGGCCATTTGCGTCCAGCAAAAAATTAAAGGTAAATATTGTATTGCTGAAGGTTGGAAAGTGTAAAAAAGAAAGAAGGTTTTTTTGGTAATTAATAAGATAACTTATATACACTCTAATTTTTCCTACAAAATTTGAAAATTTAATATGAAAGATTATCAAAGTAACGAATTCATTCACACAAACTGTTGCGCACTTGGATGAGAAAAACTTCTTGTAATAATTGTTTCTATGCAGAACCTATCAGGACAGGAGCATTGAAATATTGTTGGTCGAGACTACTTTCTTGGTTTGCTAAGATTGGTTGAAAGTGCTTTTTAAAAGACTTCATGAATTGGTCCACAGAGAAGCAAACTTTTCACAACCATGTGGTAGGCATTCTCTCAAAAATTCCACACACTGCAGCATTTCACGCACGGACATGCATCAGCTGGATTCTCTGTTTAAACATTTAAGCCAAAATAATGGAAGCCAAAAGACACCACAGAGTATTGACTATAGAGACGTTAATCAATAAATGTGTTAGTGGTATTGATCATGGGATGAAGAGATTTGGAGAAATGTCATTTCCACACGAGGTTATAACTTCAGTCTGTTTGCAATAAATTCTGCGAAAACTAGCTCAATGTTAATCAAGTCATAATTGAAATTCATCTCCAAGTCTGGTGCCCTGTTTCAACCCAAAGGTTGCCTGAGTGTCTTTGGCTTTTGAAAAAGGATACCAGACTTTTAATTGTTTTTTCTTTTCAGAACAAAAGCTGTCGAGATCTTTCATCTAAAAGTATATCTGTAAGTATTGGCCTACTTCCAAATGTCTGTATTTTATCATATGACCTATGGTTTGTACATGTTCAATGATGTCAAAAACTGAGGTTTTATTTTCCAAAGAGTGCAAAAATGAACCCAAAGGGTGTATAGACTCCGTGCAAAAGCACCCCCTCAATGGTTATAAAGGGAGAGTTGGGGGAGACCACTCAGAAGATCACTAAGACGCATTGCTGAAGGCGCCCGACGCTCACACGAGTTTGTGAATAGAATTAACGACGCATACTACATGCAAGTAATCAGTGCGCACACGCAGTGCGTCCTTCCCAATGGAGCTCTCATAAGTGACCAAACAGCGCCATTTCTTGTTTGTGCACGGAGTCAATAAAGCTAAGCCTCTTCCCATCAGTGCATATACCATATCACCCCAAAGCAAACCCTATTATCCCAATATTTTTGTCCCAATGGGCACCTACTTTGTGACACCGTCTCATTTTTGAAGACCTTTTGAGAATTAGAGGAATTTCTTGTTTGGTTTTCAGAAATGTAGAAACTTACCGTCGAGATTGGTGACTTTGGGTTTGTAGTTGTAGTAAGATGGAACGTATTCGTGGTTGGATGGCGATGTTGTGGATGTACTGGCCGTGTTGCGTAGATAGCCCTCGGGCCTGAGGTAGGAAAATGAACTGGATTAATTTTTTTCTTTCAAAAAAAAGAGGATCGCACATTTATTTAATCAAAACACTCGGAAAAGCAACATTCTGTTTCAAATAATGGATTAAAGGTCACGAAAATGCTGGAAAGAAGTGAGAACAGAGAAGGTTCAACACAAGCAATCATGGTAAAGTGCACTGCTCAAGGACACAACCAGGGTTCCACAAGAAGTTGATAATGAACCCACCTGTTGCTGGCTTTGGTGCTGCGGCTGCCATGACTGCTGCCAATGGAGCCTGTGGAGATGCCGATGTGGTGACGGAACTGACCATCGGTCTTGCTGTACGACAACGCTGAGCGCTGAGATATAAACATAGAAAGACCACCATTATTACATCATGTCTTGAATACTGTAACTTCATAGGACTAGAACAATCATGTAATTAAATGACTGCAACATCACTTATGTCGGTCAATAACCACTTTGCACATTATTTGTGTCACAATGGCACGGGGCACAGCACAGTACGGTGTGTAGGATAGACCCCATTAGTCCATTAAATGGAATTTATGACTGGCAGGAACACACGCAAAACCTTGCAGCAGAGTAAAGGCTGACTACAATCGATGCGAATGGTGGCCTGAACAGGGGCCAATTTCATAGAGCTGCTTAAGTACAAAATTTGCTTAAGCACAAAAAAAACGTGCTTAATATAATCAGGTTACCCACCAATTTTAAAACTCCGTGCAATTGTTATGCTAAGTAAACAACAGCTAAATACCAGTCACAAACAATGTACATCACTTGGAGTTTTGGCCGGTAACCTAATTTTACCAAGCAATGTTTTTTCGTGCTTAAGCAAATTTTGCGCTTAAGCAGCTCTATGAAATTGGGCCCAGAGGTTTACACCGTGAACTATAATGCTGGATAACTCAGATGGTAAAAAACACTTTTAGAGTACTCAGAGGATTATAAGTTTTAATATGCCTCAAGCCAAATTTCTTTGTTCAACTGAAATCGGCAGTTTCTTCCTACTGAATATAACCTTGAGGTAATTTGAACCCTGATGTGGGTTGTGACAGGTATTCCCTTTGTTTTTTAAAGCCCTTATGTCCAAATTAATTGGAATTACTCTGAACTTTCCCTCAAATTACACAGTATGATGGCTATATTGGAGTCAAAATCCTCTACATTGGACACCTATAACAACTGCAGCTAAGACCAGAGACAAAGCCAGGGTTTGGAAAACCTCCCTGTGTAGCTTGCTGTATATATATAAGCCATTTTTGGTTAGATGCACGTGATCGTTAACTTACCGAGGTATTGACACTCTCATCAAACTGAACCTTCTTGCCCTGGATCCCCAGGCAGCAACGCATCCATTCCCTCCGTACCTAGGCAAGACGCAATGCAAGATTGTTGACTTACATTTAATGAGCATTCAATTCACTGGATTTGGCTAGACCCCTTCCCAAGCCAGATAAAAGAGCAACTGATCCTCCAAGTAAGCACATTTCTATGGTAATTTCCAGTATTTTTTTTATTTTGATGAAATTCGAAAGACAGGAACGAAGGAGCAAAGTTAGTCGAACTATGGTTAACTATAGTTCACGTCCAAAATGGCTCTGTATACTTCTGTTTTCCCATTTATTATTGGTAACAAAGAACAAAAGTGTTCTTGTACAATTTCTAAACGTTTTGGAAAATATACACCTTTTCGCTGCAAATGACTGATTGTCTTATGTTGGCAAAAGTCTTTACATACAATAAGATAAAGGTATATGGTAGCAACATGTGACAAATGTCTTTTGTGAGTTTGTGAGGCTCTGAAAAGAACCAGGGGCAAACTCAATGTTTCGGACGATTACTCTGCCCGTCATCCAGTGTCTCCTGACGATGGGCAGAGCATACTGTCCAAAACGTTGATTTTCCCCCCGGTTTTTTTCAGAACCTCGCAACTCACAAAAGACATTTGTCACATGTTGCTACCAGAAACCTTTATGTGATTGCTACCTTCACCATACAAACCTTTGAATCTTATCTTTAATTTTTTTTTTAGCTTACCCTGTAGTCTAGAAGCTATTTTCTTATCAGAAACTCCAGCCCTGTATTGAAAATGTGCCACTTTTGTCGTGCCATACCAGCTGAAGCAGTGACAGAGTACTGTGTGTGCTGCACACTGGAGCTCTCGTGAGTGGTCACACAGCCTGATCTACTGTTCCTAAGTCAATACATCCTTACCTTGGAGTTGAGGATACAATGGAAGAGGAAGATGAAGAATCCCAGCAGGCAGTTGAAGGCAGCAAAGAGGTACTGATAGAGCACCATGTCTTGATTGACAGCGAGTAGACCAAAGACCCAGGTGATGCCTAGTAGAGGTAGGAGGATGCCTGCTGAGCGAAGCCCCGACCTATCACAGACAAGCCATAGCAGGAGACATGAGAATTAAGGGTCATGAAATGAAGACCAGCACTGGATTTCACCAAGCGCTGAGACATGAGGATTACGGTGCTTGTGTTCTTGGGCAGAACACTTTACCACGCTTTCTTCTTCTTAGCAAGACTATAACATGGTTGATTAGGCTATGGATTCATGGGTTGGAGGATGTATGGCCTTGGAGTAATGATGATGCTTTATGGGAAAACAGTTTGCATTTTTGTGGTGGTCTTTAAGAAAGTGGGTTCGATCCCACATTGGATTAATTATGCTGGCGTCCTTGGGCAAGTCACTTTACCACACTTCATGTTACCCAGGAATATTGCGCACTTGATCAAGTGAAATTCCTGCATGCTACATGCTCTTTCAGTTTGCAATGGCGCACACAATGATACGTTTCATTAAGGGGATCATTTTTAACGTGGCATCTCAAAAAGATTCGAAACCACAGCGACTCGAATCGAGGATTTCTCTTGAGCGGAAACAACTGGGGTTCAACAACAAATGCAGAAAATAAAGCTGTACTATTTTTGTCTTCAACACTGCAGTTTGGAAGGGGCTTTCAGACATCATTTACATGGCTGTGTTCTTTATAGCAAGCGGGTTCTGGATACTCATACATGTACATGCAGTTTTAAACGGCTGGCATTCACAACTGTGGAAACTTTGAGACTGGGTGCTTTACACATTTTTTTTTTTATCAAAAACAAACGTGTCGGACAACTTTGACAACTTTAAAAAAATCAACATTTTTTTGGGAAGCGTGCCATGCATCGCCAATATCACTTGTTACAAAGTTATTTAGGAGTGTCTTTTTAAGGAATCAATTTTAAAGGAAGACTAGTTTTTGAGATATGCGGGAGAAACTTTCAAGCATCAGTGAAAGTGTTTTATGTAATTTGTCTGCTTTTCCCTTCAAAATGCAGTTTTATGCACAAACATTCGGGACGGCTGGCAAACACAAATGCAAACTTATTACAATCAAGTGGGACAAAATGTCTGCTATACTTACCATAGAGGCCTAAAGAGTCAAGTAGACATCAATGAATCGGGGGAAATCAAACAAGGGTACTTGTAATTACTCCAGTTATTTCAAATACATGGTGAAATAAGAAATGGCATTTTACTGACCATAATTTTGTCATATGTGTATATCCTCACAACTTGGTCCATACATATTCAAAGGGTGTTATGAATAAATTATGTAATAGGTAATGAGTGGTAACAAGTGTTTTGTTTTTGGTGGGAAACTGTCTGGAAAATTTCTAGGTCACTTTATGCACTATTTTCCAGGTTTTTTTTAAATGTACAAAAATGACACTGAATAATTCCCATGCAGTGAGTGCAGGACAAATCTTTGCTCCTCTGTTATACGCACTGAATAAATAAACAACAGACAGAAATTCATAGTTTCTAAGAAGACGAGCAATAGGAGTTGTAAGGTATATATATCTTTTGTAACGATGGACTTACTTGGTGTTTTGGAATTCCGGGTTTTTGGTTTTGCCTGTGAGAGTGACCCTTATTGCCAGGAAGAACACGGCTAGGTTCATCTGAAAGGGCAAGATGAAAAATGCAAATCATTACGGGGAGTAAGAGAACTGTTAGTGAAACAAAATCACAAAATGACAATGTAAAATGTATGGTGAACCGCCTCATAAAACTCTGTGACTAATAAGAAATTTGCTGTGGTTGGCATGATTATTAAGGTACTTACCACCACGACAGCCAGCACAGGCCCAGCAAAACTCCAGATCAGGATATCTTCAATCGACAGCCAGCAACTGAGGAAAGAGAAATATTTTACATTTAAGAAGGAACCGTGACAGTTAAAAAAAGTGGCACTAGATTCCGGTGTGACACTCAAAGTGTTACCCACTGCTACGTCAGATTTGAACTGGCAAGTTAACTCCCACCAAGGTCGGTGGTCTGCACTAGGAAGTCAAGGGTTCGAGTCCCACCCGAGTAAGCATGTGAATATTTTATCGCCAAGCCCACGGACAGCACTGTGTATAAAGAGCTCATGAACTTAAGGCAGCAAAGGATAAAACAGTGGAGAGTCAAGTTGGTGCAGTGGTCCTAACCTCTCCTTCCACCTCTATTGCCCGGGTTCGAATCCATCCCAGATACATATGTGGATTGAGTTTTTAGTCCCTACATGAATGTGTGGGTTCCCCCACAACCTTCTTTAGGGTTTCTCCTCCCACCTTGAAAACTGAATCTGTCTTCATTGTTTTCTCTCCTTCTTTTTCTTCTTCCTTACAAGTGCAGACTTCATGGCTGAAGATAATCGCACTGCCAGAAACACCGGGGCGAACCCCTTCTCTTAGCGATAAGTGTACTGGGTTCTTTAACGTGCATTAGACATTATACAACACACATGACCTACGGCTTCACGTCCCATCCGAAGGACGAAGCAATAATGGTTAAGTGCCTTGCTTAAGGGCACAAGTGTCCGCGCCCAGGCTCGAACCCACGTCACTGTTGCCTCTGAAACACCAGAACATGAGTCCTGTGTTCTTAACCGCTAGGCCATGACACTCCATAGGTTTCTTCAGGCTGTGAGCTACGGTGCCAAGGATGCTTTTGAGGGAATCTTTGGTTTCATTGCCAGAAATAAATAAATAATAAACCAACAACCCGTTATTGAACTCACAAGTGTTGATTGTTGACGTTGACTTGCTGGCCGTAGTTGGCTTCACTCAGCGGCACCGCCAGGCCTACGATGAGACCCGGCAGGCCGTAGGCAATCACGTAGTAGTAGGTCATGGGCCCCTGGTTGATGTTACGGACTTCAGTCATCATGCGGTACAGGTGGATGCCCTCAATGAACATCCAGCCAAAGGCGCTGAGGAGCGCGTAATGGAGGAGGATGGCTACGATGGTACAGGCAATCTGTGGGTAGGAACAAGTTGTGATGAGAAGATGTCATGATGACTATTACACACTGAGGCTAAAATTGCACAATTACAAAAATGGACTTACAAATTTCGGACCCACAATGATTGAGCTGATATGTACAATGATGCTTTGTTCATTGTCTGCGTGTTCGTTTCAAACATGTACAGGAGGAATATTGTGTCAAAATTCGACACATCTATGATTCCAACTCCATGTTTAGCTCGGCTACTTACTGAAGAGGGTATGCATACAACGCCTATGGGACTTGTGTTAGCTGCAATGCAATTTACATTTAAGCAGGAAATCGAGTAGTTGACTGTTCTGAATTCAGTCATAAGCCCTGCCCACCTTTGGTTTGTGTACAGCTTTCACAGTGCTTGTGGGCGGGTTTAACCGACCATGGTCAAATAACTAAAAGCCTTGATCCAATTGGTCAATACGTACCAGTTGACAGGTAAGAAGGGTCCATTCATTGAAGGGGGACTAACCTACCAACATGTAGTCAAAACTCAATGTAACTTAGTAGGTAGCCTTACATGATTGATTGTAGTAAGTACAAGAAAACCAGCCTTACATTATTCTCGGTGTTGATTCCGACAAGGAAAGTGACTTCGGCCGTGATGAGCGTGAAGACCAGATTGACGTGGATGCTGTTCAGGTTGCAATGCAGGCTGGGAATGCACAGCAGCGTGAAGAAGGTGAAGACCAGGGCAAAGATGGACACGCCCAGACCGATGTAGGAGACAATCTGCAGGGCCAATGGCTGCTGCCCAAACACCTTCTGCAAATGGTCAAGACAAGTCAGTGATTATTGCACCTCATACATATTCATGACAATGATGGACACACCCAGACCGATGTAGGAGACAATCTGCAGGGCCAATGGTTGCTGCCCAAACGCCTTCTGCAAATGGTCAAGACAAGTCAGTGAATATTGCACCTTATACATATTCATGGCAAAGATGGACACGCCCAGACCGATGTAGGAGACAATCTGCAGGGCCAATGGTTGCTGCCCAAACGCCTTCTGCAAATGGTCAAGACAAGTCTGTGAATATTGCACCTTATACATATTCATGGCAAAGATGGACACGCCCAGACCGATGTAGGAGACAATCTGCAGGGCCAATGGTTGCTGCCCAAACGCCTTCTGCAAATGGTCAAGACAAGTCAGTGATTACTGCACCTCATACATATTCATGGCAAAAATGGACACGCCCAGACCTACATACATTTGTACATGTAGTAGACTATGGGAGGGACAATGGCTGCTGCGCAAACTCCTTCTGCAAAAGGTCAAGACAAGTCAGTGATTACTGCACCTCATACATATTCATGACAATGATGGACAAACCCAGACCTACATAGGAGACTATGGGAGGGACAATGGCTGCTGCACAAACTCCTGCACATGGTCAAGATATGTCCATGGAGTACAGTGAGCATTTCATCTCATGTATATTCATGAATGCTATCAATACAGTAATAAGTATTTCACCTCATACATATTTATTAACTTTATCAGTGCAGTACCATAAATATGCCCATACATAGGCTCATACATTTGTAAACTATCAATTAGAAGTATCAAGTATCAATTAGAAATTGTTTCTATTAGAGCATAATGATAATAGGAAGGATACCTAGGAGGAATACTTACAACAGGATTTGCATTGTCCACCATGACAGCAAAGTTGGTGAGATGGTTGCAGGAACAGTTGACGTGGGTGTCATTGAAGGAACTGACTGAGCAACCTTTAGTGGACCAGCCACCTACACCGTCAAACCTGAGAGGGGCATAACAGACATACATGTAACTGCTTTGAATTCAAACTTTCATCAAGAGAAACGAAGCGATTCACACTACAATTCAACACCAAAAGGTTATCACCGAGAGGCTATTTTCGCAGCATATCAGTTGCAAGTTGAAACCCACAAGCAACGTAGGTTTGATTTTGACTGCAATGGAAATGACTATAATATATTATGAGGCTTCCAAATGCATTTGTGTCAGTGTTGTAGTACTCGTACTCGGTACTCGTACTCGAGTACTTTTTTGGAGTACTCGTACTCGTACTCCTACTCGAATGTCAAAGTACTCGTACTCGAAAAGAGGGTACTTGTACTCGAGCAGCAAATTTCGATTTTCTTAACTTGTACTTGGAAACACAAGGACTGGTACTCGTACTCAGTAACCTAAGTACTCGGCAGTACTCGGTACTCGGAAAAAAGTACTCCACTACAACACTGGTTTATGTGGTGCAGCATGTCAACAATTGAGGACATGTGGATAACTGAAAAACATATGAAAACCACGCAATATGAATACCCTCTGCCAACATCTACGGATGTAGATTTTCTTTAGATGCACAACATTTACAGCAGAATATGGGCTCCATGCGCAACCAAGAGAGGCCGCTTTTTAACTACTTTCACGCACCCAGTGGACGGGACAAACCACTTGCGCATACTGGTTCACGCACGTATAGTATGCACAACTGATTTTATTCTGAAAGTACACAAAGCCATAGCAGCTTCGCGCGACCGCAGACGTCGACTGCAATGCGTTTTAATGCCCCAGTGGTCTCCCCCAATTGCCCTTTCATAATGTTGAGGGGGTACTCTTGCATGGAGCCCGTACCACGAACAGCAGCTTTTCTGTAACCGTGAATTTGTTCGTATTGCGTTATGCGTTAAACTCAGACTCTCTTACTATCTACATGTAAATGAGCCATTACGTCTACTGAATCGCAAACTTACAAGGAGAAGTTCCAGAAGATACATTGTGGGTCGAGTACGCTGGCACCCAGCGTGGTTATCTCCAGGAGGATGGGGGTTGGTAGGTTGTTGGTGCTACCCTCGCTGGCTAGGTGATCGTAGAGTGTCAGTGAGATGACAGGTGAGTTGATGACTTGACCAACGGCACCCTCAGATGGCCTAAACAGTAACAAAGAAAAAATCATAATAGTAAATAATTCACCATTGATAATTATTTTGGCAGTGCTTTCAAGCTAATTCTGAGCACACCTCACGCGCCTGTATTAGCTTGACAAGAGGTATGCTCAGAAGTTTCTGGGAAGTGCTGTTGAACTTCCCAAGTCTGGATTTGATTCATCCTGAAGCACTTTGCGCCGGGATTATGTTTGCCGAAAATTTCAATTTTCGCAAAAATTTTCGGCCAAAATTTTCCAGCCAACTTCTGATATACAGCCAAACGCCACAAATACTGATTCATAGGAGTCATTTCAACAGTATTTGTGTGATATTTCTTGTCGAAACCTCATATGTTTCAATACTCCTGGGTGTGCACTGGAGCGTAAATTCTAGAACAATAGGCCGTGCACAACGGCCAATTCAAGATCAACGCATGGTCCGCCTCCGCAGACTTCACAGACTTTGTGTGTGTGTACAAAAGGCATGAGGGATTTGCATGTTTAGACGTCACCCGGAGGCGAGTCCATGCAATCTTGACGTTTTAACCCGTCAGCCGTGCCTGTGTATAAACAAAGCCAGTGCGTGTTATCACGTCCTCAGATGCGAACTGGTTAATAACAACCAGTGGCTTGATCGCGCTTGCCAGAGACCAGCTGTGCTTTTAGGGGAATAAAATCCAAATCTAGTTCAGACCAAGACTAGACCTTAGACCAAGACATTTCCATATTTCTCCACAAGTGACTTACTTAATGGTGATATCCGATTGGTTGGGCAGGAGCTGTCCCACTGTGTTGTACTTGATATAGGAGGTGACGGCTACGTTTCCCTCGATGGAGATCATGGAGGGATCCTCCAGTTCAGGTTTGGGTTGGATGGCATCGTCTGGGATGTGGATGCGGGTAGTGTCTCGTTCGATTCCTTCCTCCCATTGCTCCACCTCGTACTTGGGGATGACTGTCGAGTTGAAGTCCTCTCGAACGATAATATCGTGGTGCATCACTAACGAGACCAGATGTTACAAACAACGGTCAGCTTTTTCAAAACATTAACTTTTGAAGCTCAACAATGTCTGTAATCTTACCCCTTGGGACAAAATGTCTGTAACTCTCACATAAATTCAATACACTGTGCAGGTATGAAGCTCTAGATGTATATACCCGTTGCGGAAATTTCAGCCATTTCATCTCAAAGTGATTTCAGACATCTTGGGTTCACAGTGTAAATTGCATGCTGACAATATGCATTAACGTTGCTTCAATGCGAGGTTGCTTTTGTCAAGTTATACATCAGGTATTTTGGCAAAATGTGGCTGTGTGTGTGCCACCATCTTTACATAGGACGATGTTCGTGAAAGCACACTACCCTCATGAGATAGTTCCAAAATGGCTTAATAAACTGCATGCGTAGTAGACTATGGCACAGATAACCCCTGCGATAGTCCACTGCACAGGCATATTTAACGTATGCCGCATGTGAACTGCCATCTTTACATGTAATTAGGGCGATGTTTGTGAAAGCCACTTCCCCAATGAGATAGTTCCACAATAGCTAAATAAACTGCATTCAAAGTAGACTATGGCACGGATAACCCATGCGATAGTCCACTGCACAGGCATATTTACTGTTTGCGTGAATCCTCACGTGTGCATTTGGTAAATAGCAAAACTAGCGGTTGCCACGAAATGGTGAATAGACCAGTAGGAATTCGGCTCTCGCTTATGAATATGTATGAGGTATAGTAGTACTGCTTACTTTTTTGTAAATCTTAAAATCTTATCTGATATGTTTTCAGAACTACTCTGTCCCTACTCCAATTCCACACATATGAATTGACCTAGCGCCGTTTGCGAGCACCGTTTGCGAGCGCCGTTTGCGAGTTAGCCACACCCCTTAGATGGAGTTTTTGTACACTAAGTTTTGTTGCCTCACATTTTGCACGTTCTGCGTCCATTTGTATATCATGTAATTGGACATTATTTCAGAAGGTGTGTTGATGCGATTTTACCCCGACAGGTCGATTGAAAGGTTTATTAAATTGTGCAATGTTCAAGGGAGTTGTCTCTTACCAATATTAGGCGTAACGATGGAGAACTCTGGGGTGTAGGTGTAGTCCGACGTTCTGGCTATGTTAGCACCAAAGGCCTCTAGCGACGATATGACCTCTGACACGCCCTTTGAACTCTTCTGGATCACGGCCCAGTGAGCCTTGTTGTCAGGGTCCAGCAGACGACTAGCAATCTCAACAATTTTCTACAGGAGAAAAGAAAGTGGATTAAAGGAAGTCAACGATGCTCATGAAACTTTTTGCCAACAAATGCGAAAAGCTCACATGAAATTTCTATGCATTCATATATACTGTATCAATACCGTCATTCACTTACAACATTGTGAATGGGAATTGCTGACTGAAATCTTAGAAAGTTGGGCCAATAGGGACAGTTATCATTGCATTTTTATCCTGGAATGAATACAAAAGATCTAAATCCAATCACACTTAAATCCGCATTTAATTTAGAATCAATTCTGCTCTTAATCCATCTTAAATTCACCACTTCTATTAATCCCATTTAGTTCTAAATTACGATCAATCTAATTTTTCTAAATCCCAAGTCACTCTTTTTTTTCTATTTATTCAGTAAGTTTATTTTAAATCCCATTATATCTTTAGGTCAATGTTAATCCAATTTGTGACAAAACCCAACAAAATGAGTCACATGTGACTGGAGAGCTACTTTTGAGTAACTGAACTGGAAAAGAATACAGGGATACCCCTGGGTTTTTGCTTGAGGGCTGGAGAAATCTGACACGATCGCAATACACCATGCTACTCACGTCACAATACCACATGTGCTAGCGTTACGTTACGTACATGTACCCAGTACATTGCCACTGAAAGTACAATACATACATTGGTGTACTGCGTTAGCATGACGATCACCATGCAGCAGCATATGCACAATGATCTGTGACTTGCATACCAGTACAATTAGCTTTTAAACATCATTTTGAATCCCGTCAGTGTATGTAGAAAACTTAAAGGGAATATACATCATTTGCTTTTGCTGTAATTTTCAGAAATGGATGGAATTGGGCGGTTGGAAATATATAGCAAGAAATAGTTACACTGACTTTTTTTGAGGTTTTGGGTTCGAAAATGCTATAAAAACAAAGAAAAACAATCATTTTCCTGTAGTCTGGTTCCCTGACTCCATATAAGAAGAAACAGAGCAGTTTACATACATTGGGGAATTGTAAGGTCAGGGAACCAGTCTAGCTGGCTTGTACCCATTCATAGGTGTGTAATCGATTGCAAACAAGTTCGATGGTCAATTGGGGTCAGTATTTGAAAAAAGCCAGTTTTTTTTCCAACACTGGTTGGCCGACCAGCGTTGGAAATTGATACAAATATACCACTTTTCTTGAAAATGACAGTATACCAGGTGCCATGATTTTACAGGATGCTTTACACTGTCATTCACTAACAGTCCAGCAAGGGATTTCAAAATGATTTGGTAGTTTTATTTTTTGATGTTTGCAAATGTTGTATTTTCCCTTTAAGTTTGATCGAGCGTATATTGTATAAATCTTATCCATATAGTGCAAAACTAAAGGGCTTTTGCACACAAATGGCCACATGTTAGAGAGAATATTGTGGTATTGGAATTCCATACCAAGCTTTTCGGTATTTTGGAATTTAAAACAACATTATTGTTCGGTATCCAAAAATATCGTCACTATTGGAATATCGTCCAAGCCTAATTCTAATCTAGATCATCTCACCCTAGTGAATGAGCTCCTGATGGCAGCGGTCACATTCAGACCCTCCTGCTTGCTCTCATGGTTCAGTACCAGCACCAAGATGTCGTATGTGATGTTGACGTCGGCTCCGTACATCTTGTCTGTGTCTTCAGTCGCCTGGTGAACCTTCTCCACTGCCGAGAAGGACAGGTCTGGGTTCAGCCGCTTGACGTGCCGAAGCTCAGCAAGCTAGTGGGTGGGGAAAAAAAAAAAATTAAAATTAATAATAACATCAACACAATAACGTGGTTTATAATGGACTGCATCTATTAACCCTAACTCCCTAGGCATTTTTTCTAGGATGCAACTGCCTCCATGTAGAAAATGCATATAGCCTCAGTCTTCCAAAATCATCCATAATTTCTTGAATGTGGTCCTTGGAGGGTTGACCAATGCCTGAATCCTGCAAAAACCTCCGGCTATCACTGTCAATATGTTGAGGCAGAGCCAGCGACACCCTGGCGCAGTGCGGAGGATTTCAAGTATAAAGTAGGCCTAAATGTATGCACGGTTGAGCATAAACAACACAAGGTCCGGCCTAAGACTTTGACACAGTGCATCCTACAAAACCAGTCACACATTTTAGCCATATAGCCTGAATCCTTTGAAATCCTCCATTCTGCAAAGTGGATTTTGGATGATTTGGGAAGGTAAGGGTTAAAGCACCACCCATTATATTTTGACCAATACTGATTTATGGCCGACAAAATTCAACATGTGTGCACTTGTGTATGATGTGCAAGGCCTGGAAAATGCTGTGTGACATTGGAGATGTTCTTCACACGTGTATGGGTTGGGGCTGAATGATCGTTCTATCCTGCATATGAATGGAAGGTATCCTCTTTGTGCCCGGCCTACTGAGGGCGCCCTTCAAATTTAGTGATGCATATTTATGTGAACATAGAGATGCCAGTGTTGTTACATTTCAGCTATACAAATATTTTTATTTTCCACTGAATAAAGTATAACCTAAGTTGGCAAATTTTCAGAAACTTTCATGCTCAGGCCGTTTCATACTCAGAGAAATGGTGAACATGAACGTGAATACATTACATCACAGCGAGTGGTAGCTCTGCGAATTCACAAAAGCCACACATATCTTATTTCCAAGAAGTTGAATTTCCTTGCATGTTTTAACGTTGGATTTGTGCAAAGTATGAAACGGCTTTAAGAATCTGAAAGATTCAGTCAAACTTCTTTGACGTCACAAAAACACTGAACGTCATTCTGTTGCTCAGTTACAAAACAACCGTAGGATACTTATGTTATGCTCAACTCTAGATTCAGTTATTAACCCTTTAATAGGTCACCAATTGTCAAAATTTTCTTCCTCACCTCTGGCACACTGTGTACAAACCAATGGGGGTCTTGACCAATATTGACCCAAGTAATAACAAGGCTGACAATGCATGTTACCATAGGAGGGTTAATGAGAAATACTTGCCATTTCCTTGAGAGCGTGGAATGCCTCGGACATACACTGGAAGAGATTGGGCTGCAGCCAGTTGTCATCTAAGGAGCATTTCCTTGTGGCTTTACCAAAGGAGCCTTGAGGACAGTCTACTACCGCCTCCTGGTTGAACTTGGTGTTGGGCCACCAGATCCCCTGGGCGTACCGCTTGGGACAGGAGTCGTACACCACTGGAAAAATAGAATGATTCATATCATTAAGGAATAGAATGATTCATAGTGTTCAGGAATAGAATGAATCATATTGTTAAGGAATAGAATGATTCATATTGTTAAGGATTTGATTAAAACTTGGAAGCGGTAATGAAAGTGGCGTACCGCGTGGTAGTAAATATTTAAACATGGGTGGACGACAGTGCGGAATTATGTTAAAGGGAATATACAACATTTCCAAACATCTAAAATAAAACTACCAAGTTTTTACGAAATAGCTCACTAGGATGTTGGTAAATGCCAGCCTAAAGCATCCTTTAAAATTATGGCACCTGGTGTCAAGTAATTTTCAAGAAAATTGTATTTTTGTATACATTTCCAACAGTGGTCGGCCGACCACCGTTAAAAAAACCTAACTATTTTTCAACTACTGCTCCAAATTTACAATTTTTTCAGTTCAAATTTTGTTTGCTATTGGTTACATGTTCATGAACGGGTGCAGGCCAGCTAGACTGGTTCCCTTACCTTACAATTTTCTGACATCTATAAATTGATCCATTTTATCTTTAGTGGAGTCAGGGAACCAGACTACTTAAACATTTTTGTTTTTCTTGGTTTTTCAAGCATTTTCGAACACAAAACTTCAAACATGTCAGTTAAACAATATTTGATCTATTATACTAACCCCTCAAATAATTCATTTCTGAAAATTGCAGCAAAAGCCAATGATGTATATTCCCTTTAACTTATGCAAATTAACTTATGCAAATTAATTAAGGTGGCATCACGTCCTAGCTCCATAATGTCATAACCACCAATGCTATCATTGGTCAGCATGCAAGTTCACCACGTGGCATTTGGGGGGGGGGGGGCAATTTGCTCAGTTTTCTAACCTCAGCGATTTATCGCTCTACTGTGCGGAATGTTCACAGCGTAATCCAGCCCTTTAACTGAGAACACTGCCGGTGTCATATGAAAATCCAACTCCTATGAAAATCAGATGCCTTTTCCCTATTATTGGTTAATCCCTCACACGTGACAGGTCACTCTCCTATATATCCGCTTCGTTCACAGGTACCCCCTCACCGGCAAAGGAAGTACAGTTGGGGGTGACCGACCGACGCCATCTTGCCTGACTGCAATTCATTCGCCGCGAAGCGCGGCCACTGCGTGTAAATAGAACAAATCCCCTGATGTACGTGCGTCACACACAAGGAACGGTGCGCGTCAACCAGCGAAATGTCCCGCCCATGGGACGTCGTTGTAAGGTAAAAGGCGCCCTCTTTTGGTGGCGCACGGAGCTCATAGGCCTTTAAATAGGCTATTATCATACTTTGGCATGCGCAATGCCACCAATGAGTCCATATTTTATGGAGTCAGATATTCACGCTACACTGGTCACTCAGTTCCTAATTGGGAACAGCCTGGCCATCCCAGGTGTTCCCAAATAGGAATGTATGAACTACCCGCAATTGCTGCTGAATGGTCTGTTCTTATTTGGGCCAACATAGGAACATGGTGCATTGCATCAGGATGCCTTACAGTCAGGCACAGCTACTCGCTCCATCTATGAAAAGGCCAGTTCCTACTACAAAGATGAATTTCATTGCGACGCAAATTTGTAGGAACTGACTATACCATGTTAACCCTTTCATTACCACATTGTTTATTGACTTGGCTCTCCCCAGAACCAAATTGTTTGCTCAGTCATGCGGAAATCACTAGAGCGTCAACAAAATGACCACAAGTCCAAAACTCACTTTTTTCAACCCAGATTTTCACTGCCAAGGAGTGATTAAACTCATAGGTGTTGTGTGTAAAGTTTGTTCCTTGAACCTTACTCTTTTATGTGATGTAAAAATGAAGTCCATCCATGCAAATATAAGAATATTATGCCTTTTTGTCCATCTGGTCCCAATTATCAAACTGCAAGCCATTTCACCACATGACCAAATGGCACTCCATACCTCAAATTGTGCGTGGATACTTCTGAAGCACTTTTCTCATTTTTTTTTAATGGTAACACTATGAATAAACCACACCAATAGAAAGATCCGAAAATACTCTTTCAGCTGGTGTATAGTTGATGTATGGGGGGGGGCAAACATATCAACATTGCCGCCTTTCTGAAAAGTAGTGAATATATCTGTGTTGAGGGTGTTCTGTGTGTGGTTTCCTGGTCGACTTAAGTCGCCCATGGGAACCAGCAGGGGGGGGTACTTCTTGTCGACAAAAGTCGCCCCATGGTAAGGATCACCAGTGCAGTTGCTTTGGTGCTGTCGTATTTTCCATGTCACATTTTTCGATTCGCGCTGAAAAAAACAGGGCAGAGTTTTCAATCGTATCGCAGTGTGGTGCGGCGATGTATTGCTATGTTGTGAGCAGCAGAATTTGTATGAATGCACATTGGATATGCATTAATAATAAGTACCGGAGATGACACGTTTTCTGTAACAGAAATGTGAATATTTTTTTATGAAAATAAAAATTCCACCAACCTTCGCAACCTCTGAGCGAGACCTCAGCGTAAGGGTCAACACAGGCATCACAGGCCCTGCCTATGACACCCCTCTTGCAGCGACACTGCCCGGTTTGTTGGTCACATTCCGGTCCGTAGGACCCCTCCACGAAACAGTTGCAGGGGTAACAGGTGTCGCTATTCTCCGGTTGGTAAGAATATTCCTAGATGGACCAAAGAAAACAGATGTCAGATGTCAGCTGGCTTCTTGGTCATAATTTGAAATGTCTAATGTCTCAGGTATTATGATACTGATGAACTGCTGATGTTAGGCTAACCATTTGTTAACTTTTGAAAATAAGATTTTATTAATAATGGCCTCCTTCTCCCCTACAGCCATCCGTAAAGTGGCCCATCAAAAATGACCCTTACATGATCTTGATTCAAATGACTTTCCGGGACAACTTTTATTCCAGGACTTTCCGTGATATTTCCACGACCGAGGAAACCATGCAGTTTTTACTTCATGTTTAGTTCAGCTTTTACATAAAATATTATGGAAAATCAACATTAAAATGTAAAAAAGGTACTAAACAATTTCAATATTAAATTGATAGACTTTCTTTGGATTAATTACAATCAGAACCATTTGTCTGAAAAACTTGAACTGTAGAGAATTTTTTTTTTTGCCTACCCACATTAGCCAAATGAGCACATCCGACAGTATGTGCCTACAGTTATAATCTATCCTTACCAGATGTATTACACCTACATTTAACCAAAAAGAAAGTCCCTAATACTTTTTTGCTTAACTCAACAAACACTGAGCATCTTTTGCTCAAATAACGACTAATCCATCAAAAAATTCCTAAGCTATACAGTCACACTCTTTATTTGTCACAAAATAGCGATAATGTGTACAAAATATGCAATTTATGACAAATGACTTTTGTATATGTGCAAGTAGAGTGTGAACATTTTGTCTCTAACGCAATCTTCCAACAAAAAATTCTTTAAAAACAATTTCAAATTTTGTTGGTTATCTTGTTACTCTTTCCTTTACTGCATACTTTTCATGTTCTTCTAGGTTCAGTAAAGGAAGGGATAAAAAGATAACCAACAAAATTCCCGTATATGTATGCCATGTAGCCAGGCATCTTGCCCTATTTTACGATGCCAGCAACATTAGCAATCCTGCAAACCAGGGAAACAGCATCTAAGTTGAGGCATCTGTGAGTTGAGTATAAACCCACGTCACACACTCACCTCACAGTAGCACTGGCCAGTGGTTTTGTTGCAGTCCGAGTTGAAACCTCTCTCCTCATCACACTCACAGGGCCCACAGATCTTGTAACCCCACCAATTCTCATCGCATTCCTCCACCCTATACTGGCAGTGATCCCCGTAATACTGGTCCGAGCACTCACAGTAGTAGCCATAGGGGGCGTTGTTGGAGGGGATACAGGACGAGCCATGCTGACAGATGTTCAGATCACAGGCACTGACGCAGTCTGGCCCGTAATGCCCTGCAAGGAAAGATTCAAGATGTGTGTTCTTTAGTGTTGTAGTCGAGACCAGATAGTCCGAGACCGAGACCAAGACCGAGACCTGACGTTTCGAGACCGAGACTGAGACTGTGACCAGCCCCTTCAAGGCGGACCGAGACCGACCGGCAAAAAGTGGTCTCGAGACCGAGACCTAGACCGGTCTCGAGACCTACAACACTGGTGTTCTTTACTTGCATGGACATTTAACCCTCCTAGTGGGAGGTTCCAAATTTGAACAGAAAATGTTTAGGTTCAACATTTGAACAGAAAATCCCTTGTCAGAAAATTGTCTGTCAGCAACATTGTCAGCAACTTAAGTGATATGACAGCAACATTGGAGATTATAAAATGACGAAAAAGTGCCTTAGGGACCATTCAGAATAGTCAATATTAAAAATTTGCAATCTTTTTTCGAAATTGTGTGGGTGGGTGGGTCAAAGGAAATACCTGAAAATCGAAATTCAGTTTTCAATTAAAGTAATAGAAAGAATTAATGCAAAAAGAAGGGGAAAAAATTCCCAGCGGCCTCTTTGAGATTGTCTGTCATTTCTGTCATTGGACACAGCAAGGGCTTATCACAACGAAGCCGAAATAACCCTTTATATTTTTTAAATATAGTGTCTTAGATAACTGAAAACATTGTACAAAGTTCTGTGTGCTTTGCAATTTCCGTCTGTTTTAACTACAAAGTTGCATGCTGGAAGCCTGGAAAAGCCAATGAAAACTCGTGAGTTGGGACAGCATTGACCTTAAATATCTGCTTCATTTGAAGCATTACTTTGTTCTTCAGTGCATCTGGTATTAAATTGTCAATCAGCATTTAAAAAAAATTGAAATTTGGGTATTAAAGTGGGTTATAACAATTTCACAAAAAGATAAAACAAATTTTAACATATGACTATACTAACTTGCCCCTTAAACTACTTTTACAATAATTTCTTAATCTTATTCACACAGTTTGGAGATACCCCAAAACGGTGAAGTGTGAAATTCATCTTGAAGTCTCTCCGTCTTCAATTTGGAAGTAACGATTATAAGGGTGTTACAAAATGGAGAAACTGCAATGGAATTCTGTGGCTCACTAACCTTGATCACAGACGCACTCGTACTTCCCCCACAGATCCCTGCATTTGCTGGCAGAAGGACAGGTGATTGACTGGAAGGAACATGAGTCCAGCTGATCACACCCTGTCTGAATATTCCTCTGCTCGGCCGCAGCGATAGCCAGGACGTTATCCCCTACCTTCAGGCCCTGCACGCAGCCAGTGAAACCGCGTCGCAGGGTACCTTCCGAGTTGACCAGGCCACCGACATGAACGGCGCTGACCGTCTGGCCATCGATGGTGTCACGGGCAGTCACAGATTTCTGACAGGTGCAAATCAAACATGTGTCCAAGGTAAGGAGATTTGTCAATTGAAAACTCCATCAAGGCTAAGATCAGCACAGCCAGTTCGAAAGCACAGCCAGTTCAAACGTGTCATTTTTTTTGCGGAGGGGGAAAACTGGAGAGCCCTGAGAAAAATCCTTGTGCCACAGGAGAGAATCAAGAACAACTCTACTCACATATGGTCCGAGCCGGGAATCGAACCCGGGCCACAGCGGTGCGAAGCGAGCACTTTACACACTAGCCATCCATGCCACCCAACTAACTTTATTTTAATTTTATTTGCGTCATCTTTAGTGAGGGTAGCTCCGATCAGTGCAGGGCACTGCTTTCCATGGAGGCCCTCAATATGAGAAATATGAGACCCATTATGTAGCACCTTTAAGGGTTACAAGAAACTGCCAGAAACACCGGGGCAAACCCCTTCTCTCAGCGATAAGTGTTACTGGGTTCTTTAACGTGCATTACACAACACACGGGACCTACGGCTTGACGTCCCATCCGAAGGACGAAGCAATAATGGTTAAGTGCCTTGCTCAAGGGCACAAGTGTCCAGGCCCGGGCTCGAACCCACGCCACTGTTGCCTCTGAAACACCTGAGCATGAGTCCGGTGTTCTTAACCGCTAGGCCATGACACTCCACATAACAATAGTTGTCACTTACATGTACTTTCAGATTGAATGACTTGTGAAAACTTGACAGACTTGACTACGATATGGGATGTTATATAAGAACTTGTTCAAGTGGTTGCAGCATGCCAGTGTCCTACTGTTACAAACCAACTATGTAAAAAGTTCTGCGGTGTCCCTTGCATGAATTGTTTCTGTACATGAAATGTGCCACGGAATGGACCCTGTGGTCAACAAAACGTTGCCCTCTATCGTTCCCAATCTGACCCACTGAAATGACTGAGGAAGCCAGCACGATGGCAACTTGCAACAGAAGCCATGAGAGTAAACTGGGGAGGTGTGAAGGATAACGTACCGTGTGTTGGTTGAAGTCTAGCGTCAGGACAATTTGGTTGTTCTTCCATTCCGCAGTGAAGTCATGCCACTGTCCGTCATTCACCTCCACATTGTCCAGCTTGGCAGTCACCGTGGGTGTGCGGTACTTAATCTGACCAGAGTCAAGCTACAAAACAAAACAACGCATCCAGGTTGTTTGTCACCCATATGCAATGACACAAAGGCCTGTCTCAATTCATATCTGGGACGAGTTCTGGGCAAGTTGCGAATAGAATCATTCACTTTCTTAGGAAGAAGCTCTGCATTTGTCCCAGGGAAAGTTCTGGGGAAAGTTTTCATTAGCAACTGGTTTACTTACCAATACTGATAACTCCATTCCAGGAAGATTGTGGGAGGAGTTGTTCAGAATCCTGCAACTTATACCCAATACAATATCCTCAACTTGTTGGGAACTCTTCCCGGATATGAATTGAGATGGGCCCTAATGTTTTACTAAGTGCCAATTCAAAACGTCTCAAATATATAGTTTGATACTTGCCTGATGGAAAATGTAATGAATTTACACCCCCAAAAATTGTTTAAATTACTGTCGGATATAAACGAAAGTCTGTCCTGTACAGGATAATAATCTTGTGTATAGATAAATATTGTTAATGATTTTCTAGATTAAATTCCCTGTATCCATTTTATGATGTCACTTGTCCTATTGTTTATGAACAGTGTAGTACTGCAAAGTATTATGGAAGTGCAGTGAGACCAAGTCTTGATTATTACTAATACAAAATGTAAAGCTTTTTAACAGAGCTTGCAAGTCTTTATGTGAATGTCTTCATACCAGGGATGTGATTGGTCTGTGACAAAAAAACCTGAAAATTGTATGCATGAAGTGCAAACTCCGGCGAGCGTGAAGCCATTACGGCGTGGTTTCCGGGGCCCGTAAACGGGCCCCGAAAATTTTTTGATTTTAGATGCTCTGTGGTGCAATCTGAGGCAATTACTGGGCACTTTCCTCTGAAATTCTGAAGCAGAATTTGTTTTAATTTTATGAAGAATTTTCCTTTATTGTTAAAATGTACTCTTGTTCTAATAAAGTTTTTTCTGTACTCAAAGTTGAGAACCAAGCTGTTCTCCCCAGGATTGTTTCAAACCTGTGGGGGAATTTTTGTTGTGATACAACAACCTGCGAAGCCACGGTGTGGGTTCGGGGCCCGCTTAAGGGCCCCGAAAAATTTTGAACTTTAGAAGATTTCTGGTGCATTTTAGAGCATTTCACAGGAGATCTTGTAATTTTTTTGTAAAAAAAAAAATCAAAATTGTAAACTTAAATCACTTCTGCTTCCGATAACATGCCTTTCAAAATAGCGTCGGTAGTATTGTTGGAAAAAAATTATTTCACCATTTGTATATTTGTAGTAAAGCAAGGAATCGTTTATATTTCATGTATTTTGTGCCTGGATTATTCTCATTTGCGCCACAAAAATTATCAAGACTAGCCATCAAAAGTAATTAAAACTTGCCTCACCTAATTAAAAATATATTTGAGGTGGGTCATTCCACAATTATGCTTAACGTACATCACGGCCGCTAGCACCGCAAACATTCAGTCTGGCCGGCCGTACATCGCGCCGTACACACGGCCGGCCCGGCGCAGTATCAGTGTGCATTGCTGCACTGTGTACGGCCCATCCCACGTGGCCGAACATTCTGCAGGACTGCAGAAACACGCTACGATGTTTCGAGATCCTCTTTTTCCATCGATGGTTGTTTGGTATTTTTACTATTTTTACGATCCAACTTCGGCCGCTTACGCACGGAAAACCTGTGAGTACTTGCAGTAGTCACTGGTTTCGATCCTGCATCATAGCATCGATTCTGTTAGCACGCGAAGGGTACCAGTGTACCATGCTGCACTCGTCTGCACACCTGACCAGCGCAACACGTGCATCTCGAGTACCGAAACACAAACTAGACCTACATAACCACAACCTCGGCCCCGAGCGAAAAATCACATAATTGCACTAATGGCAATGCATGGTCTTCAACTTCGTTCTCACATTGGGTGTTCAATATGTGCGTGCGGCATACATATCGATCAACGAAGTTTATGTCCGTAAGTAAATTGGATATTTCGGAAAGCAAAACTCATTAGGAATAATTAATTAGCACATTCTACCCCCCTATTTTATCAACGGATTCACACGATTCACGTTGGTGGACTTTTGAGGCTCCAAAAACCGGATTTCCGGAAAAAAACGGAGAAATCACATCCCTGTCATACCAAACACTGACTTGTCTAGACACAGACTCCCGTGTTGGCATTAATTTATCAGCATGATTGATTTGATGCAAGTTGAATTAAAATTTTAATTACAATCATCAATCTGCATCATTTTCACTATCTTGCAACCTCAAGGCTTTCCTATCTTTCAGCTCAGTGGAGAAACAAAATGAATGTTCATTTTTGTTATTTTTTTGTTTTGAAATGTTGGTGTCTTTCCCCGCACCTCGATTTGTATGGTGAGCGAGGAGGCCAGCTCAATGTTCATCAGCACCCCGTTGAAGTCCCTGGTGCGGAACACCACACGGTTCAGCCACGGGATGGTGACCACTGAGGTCAAAGGTGGAAAGGTCAGGAGGCCGTTGCCTTGGAAGGTCATCACGTCCGAAAGATCTACAGTGAAAATGAAAAAAAAAGAAACGTCACTTTGAAAAACAACGGGAGAGCTTCTCAACAAGTATATTTTTGGCAGAGTTCTCAGAAAAATAATAAAGATCTAGGAATGGTGGATATCAGTAATATTAAGACAAGCATAAAGTTCAGAGTTTAATTAATTGAAAAACATTAATAAAAGCATAGCACAGAATATGTTTATCATAAATAAATGAATAAATGTTGCCCCTTTCCATTGAAATTACAGGAATTATAAAATGTCACAGATTTCTGGCTGATAAGCATTCCGGGGAGCATCCAACAAGACAAGAGCTGTGCACAATGTAATCTGCCCACATCAGGTCACCATTCATGCTCAGACAAAGGAAGCCGCTTACTGTCAAGTATCTTGCCAAAGAACACAAGCACCAAGAACAAAATGGCTGGGTTTATAAACTACACGATTATTACTGCCACTATATAGGGTTCCCAAAAAAAATCGTAAAACAAATTCTATGACTTCCCGAGGACAAAAAAGTGCTTTCTATGACCAATTCCTACACTGTTCTGGCATCAAGGAGCCTATTTACAATACTCTGGCCAGTCATCACACTAAGGAAAGGGACGCCACTCCCTGTTAGCCTTCCAGTTTGACACAGGACCACTGAGCACCACAAAAGCATCTCAATGGTGCACTGAACAGGCACCAAGTATAGAGTTAGATGTATAAAGAGGAAGTATACAGAACTGGAATGCAAACTGGAATACTGCCATTATACAAATATTGAGTGGCTCAGTGTGAAATGGGAGGAATATTATCGCAAGGTAAAATCTGGACTGTTCCATTTCACGAGGCGAAGCCGAGTGAACTGGAAAAGTCCAGATTTTACCGAGCGATAATATTCCTCCCATTTCACAATTTAAAGCCACTCAATATTTGTTTTATATAACTGACATATAGATCCTTGTCATTTGATATATTTGAACTTTTATTTCAATAAAAACTGGAGGAAAATGTATTTCTCTCTTCCAAACCACCCCTTCACGAAAATGTTTGAACCCAACGCTGTAGCGCTGGCTCTTTGGAACAATATGCGCTACGCGCAATGCTGAAAGCGCACACCAGCATGCATTTGCACACAAATACCGTGTCATGGAACAAGAATGATCCTAACTGTTCAATAGTATTTCCCATTACCCAAGGGCGGAGAGTACTTTTTGAGACCCGGCGTGAATGGGGGCAATAACGAATGTCATGTGATGTGGGATGAGTTCCACCAATCAAATGACAAGGATCTGTATGTCGGTTATATATGTATAAAGCCAAATATTACGCATCATCAAGTATGGGTTATGCAGGACGTTTCCATGACTTTTTTAGGAATATCAACTTCCATGACTCCGTGATTCCAGAATTTTCAAGGATTCTTTTCATGACTGTGGGAACCCTGATTATAACATGAAACAACTAATACTCTAGTAACAGTGCTCGTTGAATTCACAACCAACCTTCCTGGCAGTTGCGTCCACCAGACCCATCGGGGCACAGACACTTGTACCCATCCCACTCCGACAGACACCGCCCCCCATCACCGCCGCAAGGCCCACTGGTGCAGAAGTCTTCCCGATGCGAGCAGCCCGGCAAGGTGTTACCCATGGGCTCCAGGTTGGTGGCTGTGGCTAGGTCCAACAGCTCACTGTCAATGTAGACGTCACGGAGGCAGCCCACGAAGTCTGTGTTGATCACGGGGAAGTCTTCTGGTAGCATGGGGAGCCCGCCGAGTATGAAGGGCCCGGTCATGTCCAAGAACCTGAGGGAAAAAACAAAATTGATCAGTTAGTACATGTACATGTATGTATGTTTGTATGTCAGATCATCTTAACACGACATTAAAGCCAGAGTCCATCATTTGCAGCTATCCAAAAAGTAACTGGCGTAATTATTGTTGAAAAACATACTTGGTTGAAAGATTGTATTAAAGAAGACTAAACTCCCTGTGAAATTATTCTTTCTGGCAAGCTGTCATTTTGAAGTAATCAATGAAAGAAGGCCTTTCCAACGGTGCTTCTTAAGACGCACCGTAGGAAATTCAAATTAGTAGTTTGTTTTGTGATTTGGCGAAGCGCGCGCCCACATTGGCACGACGCACACGCACGGTTGCTATAATTCGTCGGATCAGTGCGCGACATCGCGTAGCTGCAATCGGCTCAGTGAGAACGTGTCACGCACGCTGAATTCAGGCCCAATTCAAAACGTGATTCAGCAACTTTTGATTTGAAATCGAGATCCTAGAATGTTGTTTTTCTCGAAATATACAGCTGAAGCTGAGCTGCAACTTCATCAGGTTAGTTGTTCAGCACCCTTCTTTAGATCTTGAGCACTTTTGTTGCTTCAAACGAACAAAATGCACAAAATACAAATGATGGACTATACCTTTAACTACATGAGTGTGCATGCCACATTACATTGAAGCACTGCATTTGTGAGGCGTTCTGGCAAAACAAGACAGATCTGGGCAGAGGTCCAAATGAGGGTTTGTGGGTATTAGAAAAGAAAACATAATTCTCCTAGCAATACTGTTTTGTTGCACTTCAATCAGACATTCTGTTGACAAGTTATGGCTGTTTAAAGGTTGCATTTATCGACATGTCAAAAAAGTAAAACACTGAGAAAAAGGCCTTTAAAGTTTTTGAGTTTTGCATTCGTGAAAATGAAAGATGCCAAATGTTTTTCCATAAAACACTTTTAATCAACGATTTCAAAATGTGTAGTAGACATATCAAAGATTACCAATATCAATAAATTTGTAAATCTGAAAATCACCCCCATTGATACTTTTTTTTTTTTTTTTGCAATTTTTTCTTCACTTTGGCCTGTTTCATCGCAGAATGCCAGAATGCGTCACATTGGTCCACAGAAAATGGATAAGCTTTCCTGAAGTAAATATGATTGTGCAGCCCAAACTACCTTCTATGGCATTTTTGATCACCCACTTTGCAGAAACCAAATGGCACATTTTTTGTGTGTTTAAACTTTAATAAAGGCTGGGCTCAACCTTTCTCAAACCTACAAAATCCTTCAATAACTCCTCACAGATTTGGAAAGATCTGGCAGGGTAGGCCTATTTGCTCCGCTCACAAGTACCCCCTCACCAGCAAAGAAAGTACAGTTGGGGGTGACCGACCGACGCCATCTTGCCTGACTGCAAGTTTTGCTGCGATGCGCGGCCATACCACTGCGTGTACATAGTACAAATCCCCTGGTGTAAAAGGAACGGTGCGCGTCAACCAGCTAAATGTCCCACCCATGGGACGTCGTTGCTAGGTAAAAGGGTGCCCTCTTTCTTTGGCGCACAGAGCCCATAGGGTTTATGATCGAGTCAAATTTGAATATGTCCGACAACATGTACTGATGTCTGCCATTGTAAGCAGGAGGTCGTAGGTTCGAGTCCCACCTGCGTATGCGTGTAAATTGTTTCTTGGTAAGCCTTTGGACAACACTACATATTCAGTGTTTATGAAACTAACCTATATCAGTAAAAGGAAAAACCCACGATTGATTTAGTATTTACAAATGCAAAATGCAACAAAAAGTTCAAGTATCTCAACGTTAAAATTGGACGAAGGAGGGCTTCTAGATATGTTGTAAACATGCCTCATGGTGGGTCTCGAAATCATGGCCAGTCACTTACTTGAGTTGTCCCCCTTGCGTGACTGAGGCTGCACAGGAGTAATTGCCTAGCTCTTCACCATGCTGCAAAGACACAGCCGCGTTACAGTCATCCAAAATCAATGTTGCAGTCTGCACAGAAAAAGATGGATATAAAGACAAAGGGTTAAAGGTCATGTCAAGAGTTTCAAGTAAGACGCGAGTTCAAGAAAATATCTGACCACTGATACCTGATGAAGTCTCAATTAAATATACATGCATTGCTGTTCAAAGAGGACTATTATAATATTCAATTTTTGAGATTGTTAGGCCCAATGGTTAGAGCAGTTTTATTAAATTTATTAGTTACCAATTCATCAATGCAAAAATAGGTTTACAGAAATTTTACAATCTTTGCTCCGACCACGTTCATGGGAAAAACTGGATGCAACCATCAGTTGCATTAATTTATCTTCTCAACAAAACAAATCAAATGTACATAAGTTGCTAAAGATTCATGTGCTTGGATTGGAATTTGTGTCGTAAGGATTATGTACATTTTATTCCACCAAGATTTACTAAACCCAAATGATACTAACTGATCAACATATAAACAAATTTAAAACAAGTACTGCAGTCCTGCTTAATACAAAAAAGATGTTCTAAATACAAAATACGCAACGGAATTTGTGAATTCCTTGTAGGGAGATGGCATCTTATCAGATCAACTGAACAGGTAAAAAAACATCTCCATGATTTGACTGTCAAATAATTCAAAACTTGTTAAACTCAAGTTGTGTATGTTTGTGTGTGTACACTATAATGATTTCACACATAATTTTGTCAAAATAATGATATGTACAGTATAATGGCACAGGTCCGGAATGAATTATTTAACCCACTTTCATTTTAAATGTACGTCATTTTGGTGTAAAACTGCCCTTTTTTTGTATGCGCACCCTTGCTTGGCTGAAATCTGACCCCTCTACCACACTGCAGTTAATGACAAGCTCGTATCGTTTCCAGCCGAAACCTCTAAACCACCTCAGTTTCATGACAGGCCAAGCGGAACCATATTCCGAAATTCACTCTTTCTGACATTTTTAAAATATCAGTGTCCCGGGCACGACTCAGCATCTACCATGTGACTCACACGTTTCATGAATTCAATAAACGGTCAGGGAACAAAGGGACTTTTTTTTTATGGCCGCGGTTTCGCGTTTCGGCCGTGCGTGCCCAAGATGCTGCGAGGCTGCAGGTGGGCCGTTCTTTATCTGCAGGAAATATCGTTGGGGAGATGGGGGCCGGATAGGATGTATTCCACAGGCAGGCATTACAAGTGTTTTGGTGTAAATTGTCATCTCTTGTTGCGGATTCTTGGCATGATCTGCTAACCGTACTGCGTGTTACTGAGGGTCGGGTTTGCTTGGTTAAAATAGGGGGACAACTGGGACGTCTACTTGGACACATCACAAGAGAAGGGAAATTAAGTACCTTATGTGAATTGTGTCTCTGCATCAAATTTTTGGAAAAAAATTCACTTCAAACAAAATTAGACTGAAGCATGTATTGGAGGTATAACTTCAGGTTTGGGCAACTGAAATATTAGAAATGGCACGCGTACGGGATACGAATGCGGCTCGGAAATACTTGCTGTTTTACATGAATATCACCATTTTGTGTGGTTATTTCACCAAACCCACATAATGAATCTTATCATTGGGATGTAAAATGCACATTGCCCCTAGTGTTCCAGATGAAATTACCACACAATATAGTGATTTCACAACTTTTCCTGAGCGCGTGCTCGTACCATTTCCAATGTATCCTACTGAGAAGATGTTTTTGCACAAACACAATTACTGGAAGAAATAACTCAAGCAAATTGCACCGTTCACTTCACACAAGAAAAATCATTCACTCATAAAGGGAAATTATTCATTCATGAAATGGAATATCAAATAAAAGTTAACACAGCATCTCCATATCAAAGTATTGCTCTACTTTTTGAATGACGCTACTTTGGTGTTGAGGAAGTCAGAGCACTTTACGCAGAGGATATGATCCATATTGAAATCCATCATTCTTGGCAATGCCAGCCTCTCAGAAAACCACATGAAATATGTGACACCTCCACTCTCTGGAACACACGGACTGATTTCTTTCTCCTTTGGTTATGGCCAGGGCGGCACAGCCTCAAAGAACTCTGCGCGGCAGAGAGATTTGAAGCAACAAATTGGCTGTATGCATCATTAGGCTGGGACTTGGAGAGGCTCACGCTTAGCTGATCAAGCCAAGATGAAAGCCAAGACAGGGGCAAGATTGATGTGAACCACAGTGGTTACGGATGGTTTCCCGATAAGACAAAAGGTCAGATGTTGGGGGGGGGGGGGGGGGGGCAGGATCGTCAATCTTGCAAGACTGCTTATACCACATACCGGTAACATAGTCCCAAGAATTTGGTTGAGGTGTGTGTGGCTCCACATTGCAAGTGTGTTAATGCCCCTCAGATCCTAAATTCATGGCACTGCTTAACTGTTAGCAGAATAGTTGTGCTTACTATAGCAGAAAATTGTGCTAACCTCAAACCTAACCTCCACTTCATATCATGAAGTGGATACATGTGCTAAAGGCCGCGTGCATGGATATTTCTATTCTTACGGCACCGATTCAAGCAACCTTTTCCTCTGGGGTTCAGTGTGCTTTGCTGTACTTACTGCTTATGGTCACTTTGAAATAGACAGAGGCTCTAGTTAGCAAAAAAATCATGTGCTAAGCAGAGCCATCAAATTAGGCCCAGTTTCTAGATTACTTGCCTATGGCCAGCAGTAAAACATGCCTCTATAAAAAGTGGAATCAGTATCTATCACCGGCCTGGCCATTACCAAGTCCTTCGGATGCACCCTACATGCATGCCAAAAGTGATTCTGCGTAAAGGACTCCACAATTCATTCAGTGATTCGGCATCGTAGCTGTTAATACGCCAAGGGAATCCCACGCAAATTGCCATGATAGGAGTGATAAGCACAGATTGTGATATATTTCACATCTTTGCAGTGACCTCTATGCAGGGTGCAGCATAACACTAAGACACAAGATATCCATCAACCAATTAGTCCTAATGTGGACGCAATGAGTGAGTCACCCCCTGACCAGCCAGCGTGTCTGGGATGGTAATGGTACCGAGTACATCCCTCCGATGTCAATGCCAACAATGATCAATCTACAGTCTCATCAACAACCCGCTTGTTATGTGTGTGAGTGTATATAGAGAGAAGCAGCTCGTGTTCTAGTAATCATCTTATGAGTGTGGCGGGATGGAGGGATGCTGGCATCTCAAGTTTCTCAGACTGTACATGCGATTTGGATAAAAATCAGCAAATGCGTTAAAGGAAAAATTTCATGTATACGTAGCTGTTATGCTGAAAACACTGCTGAGCTATTTTCTAGTCCTTAGCAGAAATTGGCAGAGTACCAGTCAAACAAATTATGTATGATACATGTATAACATTTGGTTGGTAACCTGTTCTTGGTTAGCTAATAGCAGTAGCAGCTACATGACACTGGCCCAAGGATTTACTGCAGCATCTATAGGCCTTTTCACACTGGACAAATCTTGGAGTTTATGCAGGGTTGACGTAGGGTTGAGGAAATGCGGCATTTCACACTTGAAAATGTTCAACCCCGCGTCAACCCCACATCAACCCTGAGATTGATTTCTCCCCGGGTTGAACTCAATCCTGCTCCAGCCCAGGGTTGAGATTTTCAATCGGGGTTGAAAGTCTCACGAAAGATGAACAAATAAGCTTTATTTTTGATGTCTGTCTCAAACACCTTTGAGAGTTGTGAGTATTTTTCCTGAATTTTGGTGGGGATATTTACCCAAAAAAATTACCAATGGGGTCTAAGGTGGTTCTTTTACTGGTCTGCAACCTTCAGGGACCTTTAATGCTTAGTAAAAAATAGCAAAACACAGCAATGACAGTTTTGTTTGTGAGTTGGGTTTTTTTGGTGGCTAAACATAATCATCTCTCTGCAAATGTCTTTCAACTGAGGCAACTACTGAGGCTTAAACTGTGGTCCAAACAATGATTACAGCATCCCCTTTTATACTAGGACATGTGGCCAACAATGGTTGCGTGTATTCCACTGTATATCACAAAGACCAAAAAGTGTGAAGACAGAAGGAAAGCAAGGTTAATATTCCAAATACGTGACTCTGAACCGAGAGATGTATGTACCATAGCGACAACTTCACTGACAAATTGGTTTTTAAAAGATTCTTTCTACATGTATGTGCGTCTGAGCCTGTTTATTTTTGGACATGTTTATGTGTTTTTGAGCCCAGGATCAGATCAAGTCAGGGGCCCCCAACTGCTTTTTTTTTTCATGTTTGGAATTTACGTTTGTTTATCATAAATATATGGTGTGTAAGGGAGCAGTAGAGGAGTCATCGGTCTTCGTCAGTCATCTATTACCCACAGTGCAGTCCCTGTTTATTTTGGGGAGCTGTGCCCTGAGTCATTTTGCAACAGTCTCTCTGCAAAATCTGTATCCCCGGTGATTACTCCAAACCCGCCAATATGGGGGAGGCAAAATATACGGCCGGCAGCGTGGAAACTTAGATTAAAATGTCTGAAACATTATCCAGATGGATAAATGTTTGGGTTTGTCTCATGACGATTCCACAGAGGTCTGATACAGACGCTTCTCTGCGCACGGATCCGCCGTGTTTAGATAAGACTTACATTCATGCAATATTTGCTTCTCGGATTGCCCCGGTTTGTTCAGGATTTTTCCAATATGAACGTAGCCGCGGCTGCTGCGGGCGGTTTTCACAGCCAATACCTTAGTGGCTCTAAATGTGTGAGTCATACACAAGCCTAGAGGGATCTTTCTCGGTTGATGATATTCCCTCTGCCTTGTTCGTTACAAGTTTAAGGCTGGCTGGTTGTTAGAGCCTCGTCTCCGCTCCACCTCTATTGTTACCCAGGAATTTCCCGCGGGTCACTCGTCAGAAAATTGGTGGCTTCTTCGCTTCAGTTTGACTTGCTCTCCTCAGCCGGTAAACCACTCACGGTGGAAACAGTTGCCCTGTTAAACATCCGAGTCCTGGAACTGGCTCCTTCAGATCAGAATACTCAGCTCCTGACAGATATCTCTCACTTCACTCAACTCTTTCAGCAAGATTCACTGATATACATTTTATTTTCAAGAAGAAAACGTTTATTTGTCATTGTAATGACAACATACAAGATTCACATCTTTGACTTCTCTAAACATTATCATGGTCACAGGCATGCAACTGGGAATTTAGAAAAAACGAGGAAATTCCAAACCACACAAGACTTTGTACACTGTTTTTTAAATTTGTAATGGCATTCATGAGAAGTAAAAAACGAGGAAATCAGCGGATCCAAGGAAAAGTTGCATGCCTGTGGTCAGCCATGAAATGACAACTTCATTTCAATCTGTACATGTACATATACATGTAGTTTGAAAAAGTTAACAGAAAAAAAACAACCAATTTAAATTATTTGATTGAATAAAGTACTTGACCGTTCATGCTTTGGATTAAAAAAAAAAATTAAGTTAATTTGAAAAAGAGGATGAAAGAATTCGGACTCTCATGCCATTTAAACAATATTTCAGTACCGGTATATGTACCGAATATCAATATCTTGGCAAAAAGAAACCTTCAACATATTCTTATAAAATTTCCAAGCAGTCACTTAAATTAAGGGAATGTACATCATTGGATTTTGCTATAATTTTCAGAAATGAACTATTTGAGGGGTTAGTATATAGATCAAATATTGTTACACTGACATGTTTTACATGTAAGTTTTGTGTTCGAAAACGCTGGAAAAACCAAGAAAAACAAAAGTGTTCAAGTAGTCTGGTTCCCTGACCCCACTAAAGACAAAATGGGTCAACTTATAGATGTCGGAAAACTGTAAGGTAATGGAACCAGTCTAGCTGGCCTGCACCTGTTCAAGAACATGTGCCCAATAGCAAACAAAATTTGGACTGAAAAAAAAGAAGGTAAATTTGGAGAAGTGGTTGAAAAATAGTTAGGTTTCTCCAGCGGTGGTCGGCCGACCACCGTTGGAAATTTATACAAAATACCATTTTTCTTGACAATGGCTTCACACCGGTTGCCATAACTTTACAGGATGCTTTAGACTGTCATTTACCAATATCCTAGTGAGGTATTTTGTAAAAAAAATTGTACTTTTGTTTTCGATGTTTGCATATGTTGTATATTCCCTTTAACAGTTACATGTACATGTATATATGAAACATGAATTGTTGCATCTTGAGGAGCGTGCAGTACAAGCAAGTCACCAACCAATAATTGCTGTACTAGTCCACATACATGTACACGTACGTAGCTTAACCAAAATACGTGTATTCCCTCGGTCACTATCAAAAAAGCTGACTGATCACCCGAATACAATCCCTGGCCAATCCTTCTCATCAATTTCTAATTGTTCCGTCTCCACATTTCTCCTATTCTGCAGCCCTGCGTCAGACTCCCCCCCCCCCCACAAGAAAGGCTGTTAATAGTAGCCTGTGGGCATTCTTGAACTCGATGAAGTAGTGTCAGGCATAACGCGAGGGGGGAAACTGTGAATAATTCTGGGCGCATAAATGCGTGGAACAGGCAGGATGAATCGATGAATAGAAATGGCGGCATTGGTGAATGGTTAACTTGGGTCGGGATCAGGGACTAAACGAAATGGATGGAACTCCTTAGAGTAGCGGTTACATTATCATTTTCAGGGAATTTGTGCATATAAAAGACTTAAAGCCAGAGTCCATCATTTGCAGCTATCCAAAAAGTAACTGGCGTAATTGTTGTTGAAAAACATACTTGGTTGAAAGATTGTAAGGGGACTAAACTCCCTGTGAAATTATTCTTTCTGGCAAACTGTCATTTTGAGGTAATCAACCAAAGAAGGTCTTTCCAACGGTGCTTCTTAAGATGCACTGTAGGAAATTAAAATTAGTAGTTTGTTTTGTTATTCGGCGAAGCACGCGAAAGCATTGGCACAATGCATACACACGCGTGGTTGCTATAATTCGTCGGATCAGTGCGCGACATTGCGTAGCTGCAATCGGCTCAGTGAGAACGTGTCTCGGACGCTGAATTCAGGCCCAATTCAAAACATGATTCAGCAAATTTTGATTTGAAATTGAGATCCTAGAATGCTGTTTTTCTCGGAATATACAGCTGAAGCTGAGCTGAAACTTCATCAGGTTAGTTGTTCAGTACCCTTCTTTAGATTTTGAGCACTTTTGTTGCTTCAAACGAACAAAATGCACAAATTACAAATGATGAACTATATCTTTAAAGATATGATAACAGACTAGATAATCATACCTCCCTCCAATTGTTAGCTTCATAAGAATTCAATAAAAATGTGTTTTTCATGAAAATACAAGTACATGTTTACTGTAGTTGCTGTGTATTTGTGGCATTGACACATGCATAATCCTTTGCAATGAATCTACAAGTACCGGTACATGTAACTCAGTGAGTGCTCCAAGTCCTTAAATGACAAGTGACTGCAAACATTGCACTGTGTCAGGCAAAATACCGCCCTCTGTTGACTCATGTACATTCAAGAAAATCTCACTGAATTTAAGAGGGTCCGTGGGGGGGGGGGGGGTCAATTTAGAATGCACAGGTACTGTACGGTTGAAGTGTGCAATGTTCATACTTGTACACAGGGTAGCATCAACTGTCAATTGAATTATTTGTATTCACAAGATTGTTGACAGTCATTTCAATATTAGGCACAATTTATGACTCATGTCAATAAAACAGACAAGTCATTGTGCTGGAGCCAACATTTTAACGATGTCAATGTAAAATGTACCATACAGTATTACAAGTAATACGGCAGGAAAGCTGGGTTAACATCGCATCCTCAAAATGACAGTTCTAAATAAACAAAATTATGGAACTAAATTTCAAATCTATATTCTTCACAGGGCCTGTGTGCTGGAGTATTAATCACTGCAGGGCTTTGTCTATTTTTGAAAGACACTTTTGTGAAAGTCTAAAATCCATCACAAATGTGACCAAAAACATTGGCAAAATCAGAAAATTTGACTTACTTGGATTCGTTTTCATTGAAATGAACATGTCTTCATTTGGGCAATTCCACGGTTACTCACGTAACATTTTTGATGTACGAAAATGTAACGTGACTATTGTGCGCCTTGTTTATCATACATAACACATTTTTCTGGAAGTCATCTGTGGTGCTTAGGTAGGTCTAGGTCTACTCTATCTGCCATGGGGATAACAGTTATTAAACCTTTTCAGTAAGGTAATTACAGCCCAAGGAAACTCAAAAGTACATCAAAAATGTAATGTGAGTAACTGTGAAATTGCCCATTTGCCTTAAAACCAATACAATTTTACAAAATCAGTTATGCTTTTTAAGATTTTATGTTAGAAAAATACCATAGGTTACTTTTCATTCACATAAAAACCTGAATGTCAAATTTCAACTAGCAATCTATACTACCCACACATATTAATTTGATCTTGCTTGGCGCACACATTTACAATTCATCTTCTATTATTTTCGAGTGGAATTTCTTGGACCTGCTCAGTTGTGTCAGTGCCGAGGTCAATAGGCATCCAAACCACATAACCAGTCTCTTCCCAAAACACAATGGAGCCACAAGTGCGAACTTTGTACCTTGGCTTTACGACTTGGGTCATAAATGTTGCGTTGCATGGCAACGCTCTGTCTGAAGTGGTCAGGGAAAAAACGGTTGTTTTCGAGAGTTCTTTTTTTTTTATCAAGTGAACCTTTAGTTAAGCTGAGTGCAGAACAGAAGAGATGGCTGCTTTACTGTTTCACTTCAAATGCGATTGGCTGTTTGATTTGGGCCAGCTTATTACACAAAAGGTTTTGGATCATCTGCACTAGAGTCTGAGCACTGAGCAGACAAAAAGCTGGTTGCATGCCATAGTGTGTGCTCAATGTTTCACATGTACATGTACATGACATCAGATTTGTTTCAATCAATAAACAAGGTAACATACAGGGTGAGTAAAAAAAAGCGGAACCCAAACCCTAAAAAATATATTTCATATTTAAAAAAATATGTAGCACTAAATATAATAATGACTGGAAAGCCAATTTCAAAAGCTACTTTTAGATGAAAACATTACTGAAATTGCTAAATCCATTCAAAGAATATCACCATTTAAACGCAATGACCTTAAAACCTGTCTCGTCCAACAAAACCAATTTATTGTGTGTTTTGACTGTTTGGAACAACAAAGAAAATGACACAGAATACTTGTTTCAACAACTGTCACCAACTGTACTACACAATATTTTGATTGACAACCCTGGTTAGGCAAACAATATGATTTATAAAATCTACTTTCTGAAAAGACGGGCCTTCAAAAGGACTTTGTTGCATATTGTTAACGTTTAAACTAAGATTTCATCGCTGGTGATGTTTGAAGACAATTGTGACGACGATTGTTAAAATTGCATTTTTGGACGAGACAGGTTTAGGGTCATTGTGTTTAAATGGTGATATTCTTTGAACGGATTGACCAATTTCAGTAATTTTTTCATCTAAAAGTAGCTTATGAAATTGGCTTTCCAGTTATTATTATTTTTGATGCTCCGTATTTTTTAAATATGACATATACTATATGGGGTTTGGGTTCCGCTTTTTTTGACTCACCCTGTATTTGAAACTATTTCATTTAGAAGGGGCTAGATGCATGCAGAGGTAATGTTTTAATAAATTTATGAAATATATATTTTGATTTTTTTTTTCAGCAGTGTATCTACCCATTTTCAAGGAAGCTGATGTGAATTTTTAGCCAATAAGTCAGTTCAGTATCTCAATGAGGTAGTCCAGGTCAAAAGTCATTTAACGCAATTTTAGGCGGTGTTACTAGAATGACCATTCGAGCATCGGACGACCATCTCCTTGCGCATTCATACACCTTCTCTGAGCATTCGATTATCCCAAATGACCTGTGAGCCATATCACTGAGGGCACGCGCAGTTGAAATACCCAACTGGCTTATTCATCCCGTTACATGTAGCTACCATACATGCATAAAGCCAAAGATATGAACCATGACTATCTTGAGCACATCTTCAAATTTTTTTGATATGATAACACTGCTTCTGGTTAGTTTTGATTGTATTTTGTGATGTGTTCCCCCCCCCCCCCCCCAGGCACATCTAAACATTTCATTGCCTTATTCCCTGTGCAGGTTTCGTAAGTACAAAATAAATAACATGGATTTTGTAAGCTTAACAGTTAGAGTTATTCTGCACCTCAGCTAACAAAAACATGGGGCCTCAATTTTGCCGTGTTTTTTCAAGAGTCCCAGCCACAGTATTCTATGCCAACAGCAAAGTGTATTTAAAACTCTTTTCAAAATCTGTTCTCTGCAGGCAAACAGTATCCACAACACATACTCCCGACTATAAAATGACCCATAATTGCCATTGAGTTAGGGTCCCTGTAAGTCTTCACGGAATGTTGTGTGACTGTATTATGACTTGTTAATTGCCTGGCTAGGAAGCAATTTGCGCTCACTTGTAACCCATGTGATGATCAGCAATTGTGTTTGTATCCAAGGGTGTTGCAATTAATGCTATTACATCCTGGCAAGCAGTATGCCATTCTCTACCGATGTTTTTTGAATGTCTACAGTTACAGCCACTGTCACTAAGTGGAAAATGCTCTAGGACATCAGGGCTCAATACAATACAATCTTAACGCAAACATGTACTCCAGGTAAAATTCAAAACCTTTAGGTTGATTGTGCGTTGGCTTGTGCGAAAGACACATTTTGCAATATTAATAGCCCCTTCCCTACCAAAACATTTGCAGTATTCAAAAATTCCTTTTCAGAAGACGTGTACGTAAGTTCTTTCAGCTAAAAAATGAACAGTTTCTTTGACCAGGTGGTTTTGGAGGACCCAGGCTGAATGGTAAAAAAGTGTCACTGGATTTTGGAGGATACATTGTATTGGGATGAATGTTGAACAAACCCAAAATGGAGGCGGGTGATTTTTCCCATCTTTTTCCCCTAAGATGGCTTGTTTTCCAAGATGGGGGATAGATTCTTCAATTTTCTTGACTATTTTGCTGAAACAACATTTGTCCAAAGGAGCCATACAGTAAGCCCATAGCCCTTCCTAAAGTAGCTACAATTTTATTGGAAACAAATGAAAAGACAACATTTTGATAATATATGTGCAAGATATATTGCAGACGGCAAATAAAAAAATGGAGGCGGCTGGGAAAAAAAGAAGTTTGCAGAGATGAGAAACTGGTTTATAATTTACATGGCCTTATTTGAGCTCAGCAATGATTTTTCAGTGCTTTGTGACTTCATGAAAAATTGGTCAATTACTCTAATTGCAATGAAGCAGATTATGCACAAATAAGAAAAAAAATTCAAAAACTGGACACAATAATATCCTTTCCAATCATGAAATCTCCAATGGATTGACTAGCCAAGATTCATGTAAACCATTCCTCTTCACTCAATCACTGCTCAGTGAGCCCTTTCACACCCTGCGTAACCCAATCCACGCTCCACAATCCCAAACTCAGAATCCACTAAAAGTCCTCTGGGGGAAGGAGCTACTGGACTTTCTCAATAGAAGGTGCCCTACAATCCCCTCACAGGTGCTTTCAATTCAATCAATTATACTCCATTTTTTTTTTATATGCCTGTCTTTTGGCCGGTGTGCATTGAGAGTTTGGGCTTAATAATGCCTTACATCCTCCGGGATTTCTCTCTTGAGCTTGAATTGGGTGCCTACTCAAATACTTTTTGTTGAGAGTGGAGTAGGCAAATTTTCAGGACAGTCACCTTCAAGGGTCACAGACACTGCTGGCAGTGGATGTATGGCTGCAGATAAAGAAAGGACTACCAACCAACAGCTTTCAGTATTCTAAAGTGTGTCATGCAAACAGTGGCCAGCCCATGGGAAGCTGCCTTGTCAGACACAATGAAAACCGCTGGGACTTCTGACAGATTTTCAATGCCTTCCCACATACCCTCAATTCTTGGTTTTTGTGTGTGTGACGGAAAGAAAGCCTGTAAGAGGGCAGTTCTTTTTTTGTGTGCTGGGTTTAGTGTTTCCCTTTTCATCTCAGTCTGTGGATGTTTGGCAGAAGAGTTCTGGAGCTTGATCTAAAGGACGAGAGTTGTTTGGACAAGAATCCAGCCATACTGCATAGAGCTGTTTGGAGGTTCCCAAAAGCCCTTCAGATTATCAGAAGGCCCTTTTTTTTTTTAACAAAGTGACAATCTGTATCCCCTTGTATTTCCTTACAATTACTAATGCAGTGCGCCACCAATAGTTTGCCACAGAGAGTTCATTTTTCCCAGTGCATTGTGGGAGATGGTCGACATTTGAAAGGATATTTGAAATTGTTAGTTTGTCCAGTCAGTAGTTTCGTATGTGTATCTGTTTGCCCTCTTTTTCTTTTTATCAATATGGTGTTTTTTGTAAGGCAGCAGTATGCTATGCCCCAATCTATAACAAATTAGCTCAAGTTGTCTACTGACACTCGTTCAAAAGGGCCACGTTTTGTCGACCGTAAACTTGCAAAATGGACTCTCTGTGGCAAACTCTTGGTGGCGCACTGCATTGTGGATCGCCCGACTTGTCAAGTACAGGTATACTCAGGATTTATTCCAGCAACTTTTCATACAAGTCTGAATCTGCCATTTCAAAGAAAAGTTCAAACAGAACTTCTCACTGAGACGTTTCCAGGCATGTAATACATCTTCTCCAATTCTATACTTTCCCCATACAATTCCCAATTTTTCATAATATTTTGTCGATTTTCGACCATAGAAATCACAGCCTAGCCGTTCCTGGTTACCTATTGATGGAGAAGGATTATTCACGGTCTGCCAACAGTATCCTCCAACGGATTCCATTGTTAGTCTGTGAAGACATTTTTTTCTTCCTTCTGGCCATGAAATTGACTGATCCCCTCACACACCGAGGGAACAATATCAGCTACAAATCAGCAGCATTTCTCTTTGTCACCAGCGCGTCCTGCTGGGTTTGGGTCCCTTCGCCGGCGATACATCATTGTCACATTTGCTCACGTTGAAATGGTCACCAAACTTTTACTCAATGCATGTTTCCATATCGGTAGGGGAAAAAAATGAGCACTGTGCATTAAGAATAAGCGGTATTATATCAACACAGCCCTTAGCGTTAAACATATTTTAGTAAATGAGAAATGGATAAAGTCACGTTTTGGTGGCTTGCAGAGCCGTCAGCAATAGGCATGGAGCATTCGTGGTTTAATCCGCAGGATAGGTGTCCTGCTATCATTCTTGCGTTTTTTGGTGCTACTTTCTTTGAAAGAACTTATGGTTAATCCCTCAATTTGGGTATCAGATATCACACATTGGTGATCCCCTGGTGATGTGATGCCTTGGTGCTGGGTGCTGTGGTTTGTTGACTTTCTGTCTGGCCACCGAAAACAGCTCATACATGCATGAAAGTTGATACAGTGATCTCAGAAATATGCAGCCATCATAATGAAGCCCAGCGCATACAATTTGTTGTCAACAAAGACAGCTTCTCAGTAATGTTTAGCTGCACAAGATGCAGATCATTTTTTGATTACAATTCAGTATTTTCACAGCAAAAGTAAGAGGTATTGTATTGCAGATACCAAATATTCTCAAATGTATCAACTTTGATAAAAGAGACTTTAATTATATTACCTCAACAGACTTGTACACACAGTAGTGTTTTACTATACTCTCGAGGACAGTGCTTTGTGTTTCCCTTTGTCCCTGTCATATAACACTCTCCCATAGACTAAGCACACAAACTTACTACAGAGGACCGTTTCCAACAAAAGACCCAATGCCCGAGGACTGAAAGGATCTGTTGTTCTCCCTTTGTGTGTCGGTCCTCAGTGGTTATGTAGAACACGTACAACTACGGTACATGTATACATGGAACTTTAAGTCTGCCAAATTCGGGCAAAAAGTAATGTAATTTCCATCAAGGAACACACATGATCTTCTGAAGTATTTGAGAGTGGACAAACTACAACGTTCATCAAGTTCCAACTTTGCTGGAAATGAGTGGAGGCTTTTGAAAAGGTGAACGATTCAAGATATTCCCAAAACCTGCGCCGCCGTTTCTTGTCAAAGAGGAATATTTTGACTGCCTGATGCACAGGCCAGATAATTCAGAGAATCAACATACAAAGCTGGGGCGCCTTTTCAACTAGGCCTGCCTGGAATCTGACCTTTACTTTGGCTAGTTTGATCAGCGGCTCCAGAGTGCTGTGCAAACAGGCAACATTCTACTCTGTTTCATGCAATATTATTGACTCAGGGCATATAATGAATGCTGTGGGCTGCATGTATACACATACTGTGTAATGGCATGAGGATATGTTCCAAGATTTGATAAATTTAGGCATGGGGCAATTGCGGAGACAGTTATGTGCAATGTGGGTTTGTAAATGGTTTCCACCGGGTTGGGCATTTGTAGGAGAAAAGTGATTGGGGTGGTGATGTAGTGAAACCACATGTGAAGGAATGACAGTGGGTATACTGCATGTATCTGTTATTCTACTCCCGTTAATAACTTCATTTTTGTTTCAATTTCAATATTGCTTATTATATAAGTATGCGCATGACATTAATTCTGCTAGCATTTTTTGAAGAAAAAAAGATCCATGTTTCATTGTTCTTTTAGAATCAGTTCATGAATAAATATATGCTGGACTGATTCTTTTTATGTACAAATGTACCTTTGGAAAAAAAACAGTTTTGACCCAATCTGACATCTTTATAGAATTTGAAGGGTTTTTTAAATCTTAAATTTATTAAAAATACCTGAAGAACGTACTCATTTACACCTATACACCCCCCAAAAAAATAGAGATTCATTGATTAAAACTACAAAATAGCAACAAATAGAACACCTACTATAGCAAGAAAACTGAGTCAACAAATGATTTAATTTTAATCAAGTGTTGTCACTATGTGCACAGAGAGTGTTGGAGTGGCTTTTTAATTTGGATCAAGCGAGCACAGATGGCCATAATGGTGTTGAGTGTCAGCGGTGTGAAATCCTTTCATGTATGTCGTTCACTCTTGAGATATCAAATTCATGCACAAGCTGTTAACACTTTTGGTCCCCTACATGTAGTTGGGATATATTGTAACTGGCATCTGGAGTAATGTAGATGTGCGCATAAAGTGTGTTTGATCTGGAGCATATAAGTATGCATAAAAGTACATAAAATATGCATAAAACACTTTAAGCTGCCCCAAATTGACCTTGCGACGACACTGAATAGTCAGCACTGACTTTTCACGATCAAGCTGTGTCTGATCTACGACTATCGGGAACATATCAGTCACCAATTTATTTGCGACCTGAGTGCAACTGCGATGATATTAAGACAATCGGCATCAGTCGGCGCTAACGAAATCGACAGTCGCAAGAGTAGACAAATTTCAACTTTTGCACCGCGACGGAACTTGTTCACGATAGGCGGGAATCAATCGCACTCGACCTGTGTGAACTTACAACGTCATGCACGCATCCAGATCATCTTATTTTATTGTGAGTCGTCGTCATGGGTGACATGAGCATACATTACAAATGTACATGTTAAACATTGTGAAGTCGGGAAATTCTTGCCTAGTATATCTTTCGGTGGGCTTTCAAAATTAAGTGAGATGCCACTTGTTCAACGATAATCACACGATTTCTCAGTTTTGTGACCTGAGCATGACTTTTGTGTTTGATGGCGATGGCTACCTCGCGACGCAAGCAAATCGCAGGTCGACCTGAGGGCGGCTTTACAGAATATTACATGTAGATTGCGCTGTGTGGCCAATGAAACGTACTGGTTTGCACACATCCACGTACCGGTACGTGTACATGCACATGAACTGTACGGTGCAAAATACATACAACAAATGTTCACTGTGGCAACCTTGTTGCATCTTCATGTGGGTGCAAAGCAAGGTGGTAATGGCATTATACACATGAAGTGTTTATTTTCAAAACGCGATATCTCCATTTGAATAAAGTGAAGAATTTGCACGGTTATGAAACTTCAAAGGCCAAAAAAGTATAACAGCTGTTTCTAAATTTCCCTTTTCCCTTTTTTGCACACTGAAATTGTATTTAACTGTATAACAGTCGTAGAAACTAACTTAGTGCAGTTAGGAGAGAGCAGGATTCTATGGAGTACTGAAGTGAATACATCATGCGCACAATATGTGTGTAAAAAGACATTAGTGCGTGATTCAGTCCGTGAACCAACACGCGCGCGTACTTCACTCGTTTGCACTACACTTTCTGGTTCTAAATGACATCACACTTCGGTTCTCCATAGAAAGTAACAAAAAGGCGTATATTGCGTTTTGGAAATACATGTAAACCCTTCATGTATTAGAAGTGTCTGCCATGTATGAATTTCTCGTTTTTGAATTTCTCGGTTTTGTCTCGGGTGCAAGACCCATGATTTTCAGTCCCCTTAAGTAATGTACAGACTCCAGTACAATTTTGGTCCATATTTTTCCAACAGAAACACCAAATCCTGTCACACAGATTCTTGGGGATCTTGGGCTGAAGACAAAAACAAAGCCAGGGGCTTTTGTTGTCTTTCTATTTCTAATATTGGATTGACTTCAAACCCTTAGATCAGTGCACTTTATGGCAAGCTCCACGGTCTGTTCACATGATACGTGTTTGGTTTATAAAGATTATCCGACCGTGCCAGATAAAAACAAACAAATGAGTGTTTGCTGCTCATGAAGTTCAGATGACAGTTTGTCACTATCCAATTTGAATATGGAAAGTCTGTAGGCTTATTTTAACATGCTACAGGACTACAACTTGCTTGTTCTTTTATGTGCAAACCGTGTGATGCATTTACATTAGTTACTTCTGATTATTTTTCTAAGCCCAGCCTCGCCATGTGTAATTTGTTTATAGTATTCGGATGAAGAAAATGGACTGTGGAGTGATGTAGCATGATCTGTACGTTTCTTTCCAAACAAGTACACCACTGTTCATACCCTCTTCTTACGTGTAACTCATGCAAATGTGAAACTGAAAAGAATTTTCATATCAACAAATAAAAAATATGGAACGCTTGAATGTGTCATTCAATAGAGATTAATCAAATGTGAACAGAAATGAGCTTCTCTAGTGAGAAGAAAGGAACCTGAATGGTTCTTGGTTGGTTCTTCTCCTAAATACTCCACGTGGGAGTTTATCCGGGAGGCCAGAAACACAGGGGCAAACCCCTTCTCTTAGCGATAAGTGTTTACTGGGTTCTTTTACGTGCATTTATACAACACATGGGACCTAAGACTTAACGTCCCATCCGAAGGACGAAGCAATAATGGTTAAGTGCCTTGCTTAAGAGCACAAGTGTCCCCCGGCGGGCTCGAACCCACGTCACTGTTGCCTCTGAAACACCAGAACGTGAGTCCGGTGTTCTTAACCGCTAGGCCATCACACTCCATGGTCATGACTTTCAAACCAGCTCTGGAGACTCATTTTTTTGACACAGCTGGTCACAAATAGACAATAGTCAGACAAAGACAAGACTACCATGACATGAAGACAAACAAACAGACCAACTCACCTGTTCCAGATAATCCACCGACACCTTATGCCATTCCCCATTGCTAACGCCACCAAGGATAGATGCGGTCACTACACTGGTCACCTCGCCCGCTGAGAACAGGAATCGAACCTGCCTATTGACAATCTCCAGCGCGATGAAATCGTGCTTCTGATTATAGCGACCGTTGTAGAACAGGAGGCCGTTGTCCACCTTGGTGGCAAAACTGAAGGCACAAACACAGGAAATTGAGCTAATTATTAAACGACGCTGACCAGATCACTTTAAATCAATAGATGGCTTAACAATGAAATTGACTGGTGCAGGATTCGAACCTGTGACAGTTGCAACATTGTATTGGTTCTCTACCAATTGGGCTACAATATCTAGTCCTATACTGGCACTCTGTGTCATTCCGTGTCAAATCGGAATAGGAATATCATCACATTTTTGCAACAGGTATGCCAACTTTGAGATGACCTAGAAAGCAAATAAAAAAATCTTATAACCCCAAATTTTGAATATATATCTAGAAAACATGTTGGCCGGGATATAATTTTCATCCACGTTCGTCTCAAGGTCTGGTGATTGACTAGGTCAAATTTAAGGTCAAACTAAAGGTGTAAAGGTCATCATAGTTCTAATTGCTCCGGCATGACAAATAATGGTAAATTTAGATTCCATTCCTTAGCATGTTTTAATACCTTTCCAGAGAAACCAAGATCAACAAATTTTGCAAACAAGTTATGGAGTTATGGTCATTTGAAACTTGGCAGCCACACCCATTTTGGCAAAAATTGCAAAAAATGGCAGTGAGTAGCGCGAAAACAGTAGGTCTGATGGCGCCAAAACTTAAAGTTTCAGCTTTTTCAGCCTAAATTACCCCATACACTAAATAAGAACCAACTTGAAGGGGGTGCGATTTGAACTTCCAAATGTTTTTGGTGATTTGACACGGAGTGACCCCTCTCCCCTATTTGACAATAATGACTTTGTCCATGGAATTCTTTCAGGAGCCATACACTCATATGTACCTTACCATGAGGTCAGGGTTTGCGCAAAAATCCAGATGACAGCAACATCATGTTAAACAAGAAAAGTGACTGGAGCATCCAATCAATTCTTTGATCAACCAATTTGGACCAAAAATGAACCCAGTCAGCTTCCTTTCATCTGTTCTTGGCGGAACCATGGACTGACAGTTTGTTAAAAGTTACTAAAACATACCCCAAATTCCCTTTTGAAAACCTTAGCTAGAAAAAAAAGTATCGTTTTTTGGGTGTCAAATAGAAATTTCACTCAGGAACCATTTTACTACATTCCTACATTTTTGCCAGAAGTGCATTTCATCTTACCTTAATGACATCTGGAACCGGACTCTCCTATTTAACGACCGGAACATCAAGAAGGAGTTGTCAGGGAAGTTTCTGGTCCGAATCTCACACAGAGGCCCATCATATTCCGGCCCCAGGCAGACACACTCAAAGCCTCCTAGTAAGAAGTTCCTACACAGGCCACCGTTCTTACACAGGTTGTCCGTGCAGCGGCCTTCGTCAAAGTCTACCTCACAGTTTGGACCTTCAAGAGAAAGCGAGAGAAAGGAATGGGATTATAGCTTTGTGAAATATGAAATGTCTCATGTAGAGGTACCGGTATAGCCAATGTTGGTTTCTCAATCAATGTCTTACTGTTCATACATACATGTAGCTCCTGTGTAAGGCTGTGTCCCAATCCCTTGGTTACGGCTGTGTATAACACACGCACCTATGGAAGCCACTGGCTAGCGGCTGTAGCCACTTTCCATAGACTCTTGCGTTATTGCTGGTCATAGCCAAGTGATTTGGATACAGCCTAAGTAATATTTGAACAAACTTGGTCAACCCTAAAATAAAATATTGTAAAAACAGCTTAATTAATAAGTATCATACCAAACAATTTTTTTCGGAACATGTAGTTGAAAGCTTGGAATGAATTAAACACGGTTGAGTTTGAAGATTTAATTTTGAGTTTTTGCTGGCCAGCCTATTGTCCTGTGACAGCCGGAGTCGCTGACTGACTGACAGACAGACTGACAGACAGACTGACAGACCGACCGACAAGTTAGACACAGAGTATAAATAATGGCCTCAACTGAGTCTCTCCAATCAAGCACGACAATGCAAGACTAATCAAATTTTTCCCTAAATTCCTGTTCAAAAATGAACTCGAGCATTGATAGTGGAATCATCACAGATGTTACAGAATTACATCTTTCCCAATTACATTCCATTTCCATAGAATTTCTTTGGGCTGCATTGGGCAGATTGCTTATACAAAACATGCGCTTCAGGCCATCTCCAATCTGTGATTAATTGACCATTACTTCATGCACTCTTAATCATTTGTTACCCATGACGACAGATGATGCTGCAAAACATGATGAATCTGGATCATCATTCATTCTAGGATGTTTGAACGTGGACAATCACATCACATCACCACTCTCATTAGGCTAAGTCTATTTTTCTAATACGCCTATAACTCCCAATCAGTTACATGTAGCTTATAAACAACAGTCTTTAATAACGAACTTAAAGTACAGCTACACACGATTATTAATGGACATTTACTTCCACAGCAGATGAGTAGTTATGTTCAGAATAACGTTTTTGTGGAAATTCATCATCACAAACTGACAGTGAATTTGGAAATTCTTGCCTAATGATGTCTTTTGGTGGGCTGTTGAAATTGGCTAATAAAGAAAACAAATTCTGGAAATGTGCATTTTAAATGAATCCCATACTGAACAAATACACATTCATCAACTTGAAGTATTAATACGTATCAAGTTCATATATATACAAATGAACTGATCTTCATGAACATTTCCAAAATGCGATAAACTTTTGGAATCCCGCCCTCTCCTGGCTGTCCAAAGCCAGTTTCGATGGCTGTTATGTAATTAAACACAATTTGAGAATAAAATGAAGCGAAAATTAAAGTTTAAAAATAGCTGTTACATGCCTACTGTTTTTATACTTTAAAGTTTCATAATTGTGCAAATTTTCAACTTTTTTTTCAGATAGATATAGTACGTTTTTTGTATTAAATTCTTCATATGTACCAATTATTTTTTTTAAATATTTTACCAGTGAAGTTGCAAACGCTGAATCTGACTGTACTTTAAAAAGTGAATGTCATTTCAGAATCAACAAACATTCGCAGCTGTGATAGATGTGCTCTTTGCTTGTGCAAAGTACATGTTCGTGTTCTGGTCGGAATTGGGCAATTACGTTTGAATGATGTATACACATGATTCATGATTTGCAGAATCTTCAAAAAACACGCCTGTATGTACGATGCACGTGGACAGGACAACGTACTACTACATGTACCCTTCGCCCCCACGGTTGGCAATACTTATGGGGTCCCGACATCTCAACAATAATATTTATGGAACATTACCACAATATTTAGATATACATGTATATCATGTTTTTAGGTTGTAAAGAGAATATTTCAGACTATATCATCTTTGCCAGCTGTAGAAATGACAGTGGCAACATAACTTAATAGCCAACTACTGAACTACAGTATGAATACAGGTATGTGCACCCGTATGCACATTGTACATGTATGTATCTGTAACTTGTAAGCAGTACATGTACATCATGTACATGTACATGTACCGTACTGGTAGATACATTGTATACCAGTACCTCATTTGGAGGACAAAATGAGAGAGCAATTACTTACTTTTCATCTGAAGGAGTCATTTAAGCTAAAAGCTTGCTTATAGAGGATTTATTATGCTAATGTCCACAATTGGATATTACTGTCACAAATGGTCATATTTTAAGGGAGAAGTACAGTAGCTTATTCCGGCCAGGGGAAGGTGGGGGGGGGGTGTCAAAAAAAGCCCCTCCCCCAACTGAAAAAAATATCCATTACTGGAGACTTCATTATCCTGCAGAATCCTGTACCATCAATGGACTCAGTGCACAAGTACCCCTCAACGGTTGGAAAGAGAGAGTCGGGAGGGACCACTGACATCACAATAGGAGAGACACTTGTATGCATTGGCCCGTACGCCTACCGCTTGTGCAAAGACGACACTACAGATATCTGCACATGTTATTCGTGCATACCGGTTCTTCACAGCCTGTGCGGCCATCTTGATTTTTTTCCCATTCAAATCAACGTAACCATAGCGAGGCTGGAAGGAAAAATAGTCTGGTTCCTTTGTGTACAAAAAACATTATTATTCAGTACTGTTATTGGATACAGGAAACATTACTGAAATGGCGGCAGCATGATAAAGGTCTATAAATAGTCTTAAGTGCACCCATGTGGTGTAACCTTCCAAGGGAGATCTTGAAAGCATGCAAAAAGCAACACCTACTGCTCAGCACGTACCGTTAGTCCATCTAATTCTACCGGTACCTCCATGGTCTAATGCACAACCTCACACTATTGCTCATACCCATTTCAAAATTGTCCTTTAGTTGACTGTACAAGCACGCATTTAGAAAATGACAAATGCCTGAGATACGCAGATAGCACAATATAGCCTAACTAGCACGTTGGGACATCATCAGCACCAGCGATGACAGATAGGAGGACGCAATTCATGAATTAGTGCCCAAGCCTGACACATGGGCTCATAGCTGGCATTTCATCATGGCCTTAATGAGCACATGACATTTTGTTCTTGTAAGTGTGATTCCTAGCCAAATATCCATGGGTCACGCCGTACATCATACATCTGGGCTGCCATTTAAAGGGGTAGAGTATGATGAAATACCTTGGAGTTTAGGGCAGTAGGATGTCCACAATACATACATGTATTCACGAATACTGCAATTTGTATCCTTGTGGAGACATTTCTTTGTTCTCGTGTACTAGAGTTTGAAAGAACAGTTTCAAAATGCTCTTATTTTAACCAGAATTAATTTCCTTGGCTGAAATTCGGATTTAATATCCCTTTTCTGAAACTCTTCCATTTGCGACAAATCAACCCACCTTGGAAATTCCTAGTTTTTGAGTAAAATCCATATATCTATTTCGTGAAAACCTTGTATAGACATTTTCATCTACAGAAATTGCCCTGTGGAGACGTATACAATCTTTTGTTCCTTATTGTGTGCATGTCTCCAGAGGGCACGGTGTATCAGATCATGTATACATGTGTGTATACATACACACTGGAAATGTAAAAATATGCTTTATCTCCACTTCTGTTGCCTTTGCTATGAATATGATAAATTGAGTAAATTTCAATGTTCAATTCCATTAATGAGAGAACATCTGTGCTCACGGAGTGGATGTGCGTTTATAAAACATGACATGTGTATGTGTGTACATGTACATGTACATGTTGATACAATGCTCATGTACATGTAGGTAGTACCAGTACACCCTACATCTAAATTTACTGTACAGCTGTATACATGTATATAGGCACATCTGACTGTTGATAGTAAGTCAGAGGCAATTTGAGGCAGCTGTTGCATTCATCTATGGTAGCAACTCAAGACCATTAAATGTGTCTGGCATTAGGAGACTAAGACACACAGCAGAAAGCTATAAATCATATTTAATGGAAACGCGGCAATCATGTTTATGACTATCAAAGGACTAGGTGGGTACAGGGATTGTTATTGAGCCTTGTTAGCGTGGGACTTGGAAGAACTGACAAAAATTGTTTTTAACCAGAAGGGGGGGGGGGGACAATGTAGTGAATAAAGATTTGAGTCCGAAATATTTGGTGATTTTGTTTTACAACTACAATATAGCCTGTGGAAGAACATACATATGCACAGGTCATGTAAATGAACATGTACTGTTGTACAAGCCTCTACAGTGTGTACTTTATCTGAGAATATTTGATAAAAGAGATCAACACTGGAAATAGCGAGATGGGAATACTCATTTAAATCTGTAGTCAAGCCCCCCCCCCCCCCATACCCGTGTCCCTTGTTCATAGGCAATGGTGTGCGCTTGTTTTCTTTTCATGAAGTTTCATGCCATGACATATTTCACGGCATGCAATTCTGTTCAGAGCTAGCAAGGTTCTTCACTTCAGGTACAGTTTGCAAGCCCTTTCTTCTGTACAAGTGACACAGACTTTGGTATTAATTTGGAGACTCCAGTGAGCTTATATGGATTCTGTAATTACAACCTCCAAATATACGAAAACAATCAGATGCAACAAAATTCAGATATTCAGTTTTCCAATTTTTTTATTTCAAACATGCTTCGACACATGTACATGTAGGTCATGTAAACTAGCATGCCACTGGGAGGGAAGACAAGGTGTGCCGTCGGATTAAGCTTAAGACTGGTGGCATTTTGATCAGGGGAACATGGCCTGATGGAAGGCTGTGATAAGCAAAATGTGGGGGAGGGATACTGCTGAGGAAAAACCTCGCTGCAGACAGATACACACCAAAGTAGCTGGAAATGTCAAGACGCGGGTGTTGATTTTACGCTATCGTTTTTCTCCCTGAAATTGCACAGGCTCCGGGCCATTGTGCGTCCCTCCTCGGCTGTCATTTTAATAGCTCCAAGCACTAGACATTTCCCCCTTACAATCTTTTCTTGATCTTCATTGTTTCTCCCATCTTATTTGACTTGCAAATGTCTGAAAGCTGGAGAAATGATGGAGTGGGTGCGAGCATTGCCACTGCACAATACACACACAGCACGGGCTATAGCTGATGGGGTCTTGAAAGCTTTCAAACGGGCGTAGAGGATGTTTTCGCAGGGCCGGGCACGTTTGGCCGAGGGGCCATTTTACGGATGCATTTTGGTTGCAGGCTACAGTAACTGCTTCTTTCTGCTTGAGATGCCTCAAAGTAAACTCAAGCTATCCTTGGGCCATTTGCATTAGTTTTCTGGCATTCAACGAAAATCGACACAGCTAATTGTACATGTCTGATGACATCATGTGTATGGTATTTTGAAATAAAGTAAAGAAAAAAAAAACCTCACAAAATAAAATATTGATCTTCTCGAATTTGAAAAATATTACATTTAGAGTTCAGAATAAATGTTCAAAACAATTTCACTAAAAAAAAAAGAAGCCAATTAATAGTATGTCCATCTCGTGATTCATATTGTAATCTGACTGAGTGGACCATTTGCAGAGCTCTATCAAAAAGTAAACAACCAAATTATTGTTAAAAAAGTAACTTGGTTTAAAGATAGTTACGGAACTATAAAAATCCCTGTGAAATGATATCTTCTGGCATGCTGCTATCTTGAAGAAAACTACAAAAGGTCATTTCCAAAGATGTGCCATGTGTCACAATTTTTGGAAATTACCGTTTGTAGTTGGTTTGTAATTCGGATATAATCCATGAATGGGTGCAAGCATTGAAATGACGCACATGCACTCAAGGCTGCTATTATTCGTCGGTTCAGTGTGTGACATCATGGAGAAAGAAAATCAGCTGAATGAGGATCATGTCTCGAATGCTGTGTAATCGGGATTGTGTCACGAGAGGGTGCAATTGCGGCATGACTCCACAAATTTTGAAATGACATCAAGGTCCAAAATATTGTATTTTCTGGAAATAACATTCACAGAGCTAAAAGTTCATCAGGTTAGTGGTTAAGCACCCGTCTATAGATTTTGAGCACTTTTGTTGCTTCCACACACAAAAAATGCACAAATGACAAATGGTCCATTCTACCTTTAACTATACAGGTCCCAATTTCATGGCTTTGCTTACCGTTGGCGAAAAATCCTGCAGAAAATTCTGTGCTTATGGTAAGCGTAGTTCCCGTGTTAGCGAGGAATTTCGGCTGAGGTATGTGCATCCATATACATGTATCCCATAACTAGGGATTCTGTGCTTACAGGGCTAGCACATAATTTTTCTGTTAGCGCTGTTAACACAGAACGGTGATCGTAAGCGTGGAATGCGTTAGTTAGCAGAGCCTTGAAATTGGGCCAAGACCTTACTGTCTTGGGTCACATGTAAAGTGGTTTCAGGCAGCAACATGATTGGTTTCCTATAAAATATCCAATTCCATCTCCCTTGACTTTTTTCCCCCCCATCCAAACTATCCTCGGCATTTCGCACCAGAGCCCCAGTGCCTGCCCAAACCACATTTTCCCTGCCAAGAATCCAATTCTCCCCTAGGGTGCAATTCTTTTAAATGGACTCATCACTGGCTGTAATAAAAAAGCCAGGCAGCCCACAGGGGGGACCCACAGTCAAGTTAGACTACGCAGCAAAGGCTCAATTAGCTGCAGTACAGTGCCTTAGATGACGTAGGGTCCATGTGTGGCACAGAAGACAGGTTTTCCAGAAGATCACGTCAGGCGACTTTTGCTGCATTGCCCTTCCAGGTCTGTCATTTCTGATTATTCACCCCGTGATTTCATTTATCATTCCTATTTTCTAATGTAAAATTTTCAGATGAAAAAAAATAAAAATATGTAGACTGATGGAGCAAGGGAAGAACTAGCCATGGCAACTTCAGTGCATTCATGTTAAAAATATGGTTAAATGTACTTTAACCTGTTCCGACTTTGAAAGGTTACTTAAAACACAAAGGAATAAAAAAATACATACATGTACATGTATTGTTTTATTCCCCCATGCATAATCTGGGGACTAAATACTGTAGGCAGGATTTTATACTTTATAACGGCTCTATGACACTTGCACCAGGGCTATGCAATGTATACATGCATTTCAAACAGTATTCAATAGTCAGATAATGATCATAACACCCTGCTCAGCTAAACTCAGTTGAGAACAACTCATACATGTACATGTATGCCAACTTCATCACATACTGGTACATGTACACACGTTTCATTTGGGCTGATACATTGTAGCTTTCTTTTTTGCTCGGAAGCAAACCTTTTCCCCCCTGAAATTTTGCCTTGTTTCTCACTTTCTATCCACCCAGTATATATATTGTGTCTTGAGAAAGGCAAGGTAGCGGTACACGAATGTATAGATTGGTTCAAATAAATTATTTCACCCTTACCGGTTCATTTGAAGCGGCCAAAATTTCTAAATAAAACTACAGTACTGGTAGTTCTTTCAAATGATCAAATACTGCAATACACCATAGTATTACATGTACATTATGATTGGATGAGAAATTGTGTATGCATAATGTACCGGTACAGATGCAAGTGTTTCAATGAACATTACGAAAATGAAATTATGTTAAATACTGATTGAACTGTACTTCTCTGCCTAATGCACCTTAAACACAATGTATTTTTCTTACAAGTGGCTGCACTAAGTAGTGACTCACTTGGGTATAAAAATTGCATTGCTTTTGCACAACATTCATCATTTACGCAGAGTGAACATCATAATCCCTATACGGTAATGAGCGGTTTCTTCAGAGAGCTTAACAGTTTCTGCCTGAGATAATTATTGATTTATGTGGGCCCTGATACCTTTAGAATTCTCCATAATGACACTGTACATGTACAGAGTATATGTACACGTTCATTGTACATGTACTAATGTATCTTCTTGTACATGTACATGTACAAATGTATGTGTGTATTGTTGGGAGACTTTCACATTGCAACAGGTGTATGTATGTTGTACCATAGTTTGGGGCCGCATTTAAAGGGAATACATGTATATATATAAAACATTTACTTTTGCTGTAATTTTCAGAAATGGATGGATTGGGGGGTTAGTATTTTATAAAAAAATATTGTTACACTGACTTGTTAGAAGTTTTGTGTTCGTGGATGCTGGAAAAACCAAGAAAAACAATCATGCTTTTGTAGTCTGGTTCCCTGACCCCACTTAAGATGAAACGAAGCAATTTATAGACGTCGGGGAGTTGTAAGGTCAGGTAAACCAGTCTAGCCGGCTTGTACCCATTCATAGGTGTGTAATCGATTGCAAACAAAATGTGGATTAACTACATGTATGGCAAATTGGGGTCAGTATTTGAATAAGTGTGGATGTACAGCTATAGTAGAATAACCACAATGGAATATTAACAATCCCTCACGGTAACTTTTGACAAAATCAAATCCAATGTGAATGCGGTTTCAGTCGCTAGCGACAGATAATCAGCAAGTGAGTCAATCAGGTGCAAAGACGACGCTAAGCTGGCCCTCTGCAAACAGCAAAAAGATGTTTTACTTCCTTTGCTTAAATGCACACTCAGAATTGGGATGAGGCGGACTGACCATGGACTGACCAATGTCACCTCATGAGGTCAGCCATTTGTGATTGCATCATGGAGCTATGTATCAGCCCTGATAGGCCACATACCAAGGTGTCCTAACTAGGGTCATCAACTGGCTAGCTGGTCACTCAATGCACCAGTAATTGGCTGTTTGTCACTTACACTGGTCTGCAGGCTGGAGGAAGGAACAGGCTTGTCTGGTTCCCCAATGACCACAGTCATAAATCATGAGCCCACTGTAGGAGGCTGTTTATTTGGGGCTTGCTGAGCATGGGAGGTGTTTATTTGGCCTGTGGAGGGCGATGGGCTTGTGGATGGGTTGGGCCAGTAAGATCCATGGTTACAATGTATTATAAAAAGAAAATTGATAACTGCCTGTTGAAAGTGTTTTGTTTTTCAACTTTTAAAAGCTGGTGTAAGTAATGGTAGCCGAACTGCATGATGTAGATTTCGTGTAATACGAGTTACAACTGTTCAGTATGGCAGCCAGAAGGGACGCATTAGTTCTCATTCCAATGCAGCATACAAGTACCGTAATTTGCGAAATATAAGCCGCGGCTTATACGTTGAATTTGCCCATGAAAATGTTTACTGCGGCTTATACACAAGGTGGCTTATACACAGGGTGGCTTATACACAGGGCGGCTTATACACCAAGCCTTGAAGAATGAAAATTACATTTACATGTACTGGTATAAGAAAAAATCTGTTGCTGAAATGAGTTATCAATTAAGAAAGTCATTAACAAACCGAAAGCACGTCCAACGAAAAGGTACTGAACGATGAAAAATACTGCAGGCCAGCCGGCCATGTGTGAAAGAAAGCTCACTAAAAGAAATGTAATGGACACCATTTACCAAAAACAATGTGATTATGCAGATTTAAGGAACAACAATACAACAAAACTTAAGCAGGCTATTAAAACACTACCTGCCGAAATTTCTGATCTACAGATACCATACTTTTTGAGAAAAATGTGAAAGTGTGTCTTCATTTTTCTGGACACAAACATATATGTTTCTGTTGAAAGGAAAAATGGTAATTTCTCTTCTCTCAAAATATGACAACATACTAGGCGCAATGACCTCACAGGATGAATGATCCTATTATTTACTAACAATCAAGGAGGATATTTCATGATATTTTGACAGTTTATTTTTGAATGTTTGCAAATGGTGTCCATTTAATACCTTTAAGCTAGAGTTGCTCGGAGGACACCAACCCTTTATGTGGCAACCACATTAACGAGATCCATACCCGCTCATTTTTATTGCCGATGCAAGGGCGCAGCAATAAACCTAATATCTCCCAGGATTTCACTTGTTGCTGTCCATCACTGGTTCAAGGCGCATGCTTAACATCATCCCAATTCCCCAAAGCCATTTCGATGGGAATCATTTCCATAATCTTTGCTATGGGTGAATGTCCACCATGCCAATACTTGTCAAACACTGGCGCGATGAGCCCAATGTAGCAACTCAGTTTTTATCTGTTAAATAACTGCCAAATGTTGTTGTGGATCTTGGTGGTTTCAAGGTTCGATACTGATTTTTAAGATCAATGGGTCAACTCAAAACATGTGCGTGAAGCTGTCGGTCAAGGTGATGTGATGGTTATTACATGTATGTTGGTGTCTTTTCATTCCATATCAAACTCTCATACTCCCATGCCTCACAGTGCCCCTCTTCAGTATACAGGTAGCTTTTAAGAACGTTATGAAAATCAAAATACAGGTTTTTAAAGGTTTCCACACGTACCAAAATATAGGCTTTTATAGGTTTTTAGGGAGCAATTTTTCAGCATTAGGTAGCAGAAATACAGTGAACCTGCACGTTGTCCCTAAAACTACCTGTAATTTGCAGGATATCATGCAAACTGCCCATTTCTGAAACACTGAAAACAATCTTAGAGAGGTTGCATAATGATGATCTTATTTTGGCAAAATATGATAACTTGTTATTTAAAACTTGTTAAAATGTAGGCCTATGCTAGAAGAAAATATATATTTTTTTTAAGTTTCATACGTACATAGTTACTTAAAAAAAATATACATGTAAGCTCCCAAGTTGAAGGATAGGTTTTTATAGCTTTGAAAGGTTTCATTGTGATGCCTTTAGTTCTTCCGAGAAATGTTACGCCTATGCGTGTTACACAACAGCAGTGTCATATTTGTGGGTTTGATTTACAATAATGCAGCTTTTAGAAACCATGACTGTTGCAAAACCTTCAATAGAATCTGCATTCAGAAAAGTATTCATTTCCTTTTCATGATGTTTTACAATGTAAGCCTCAACACTTGACGTCAGGTCTATTCCCAATACATGTGCTGTGCCTACAATGTATGTGTTTACACCCATAGGCTTTGCGCATACAAAATTTTAACAGCACTAAAAATTATTTCAACAAGTCCATGTATTTATTTTTTCAGCTGTTTTCAATTTATTGCTACACATACATGTAAACACCACTGATGGCACAGCGTGGTGATAAGGACAAACAACTTGCCATTTAAGAAAACAGGTTTTTCTTAAAAAGCGATCGATAACGTCCCGTACCCCGCATGATAATACGCAGTTTCTCTTCGTGTTTACCGTACCGACGTGCGTATTGATACAGCACCCCCAACCGCCTGTGAATCTTCTGCATTCCAAGTGTTGTTCTACTTCTTTCTCGGGACAAGAATTGCGCATTAGCCGTATTTGATTTGACCTGGTTCGGGCCAAAATCAATGTATTTTTCTTTCACCTTCTCACACCGAGGGACTGCCAGGGCTCAGGAAAACAGATTGTGGCGGTCTTTGACGGACAAGTAGGCCTGGCATGAAATCAGCATGAATGAATGGACGGTGGTTGGAATGGCACCTTGCACTAGTCTGTCCACACTAACGGTTACAAAAGTGTGACATTTAGAGGGAACCATGGACAGGAGTCGATACATGAAGTAATATGTTAAGTTTTCCATCTTTCTTCATGCAATATCTTGGTAAGAACATTGCCCACCAACAAGTTTGATAAATTTCTCAGGTTTCGAGATATTACAGAGGATTATCTTCAAGATTTAACGTTCATAACATGTACAGACATTTCATTTTCAAGTGGTGGGAAGCAGTAAATAAAATACATCAATTATCCCAAATTTGTTCCACTGAGATATCTAGGTATTTTGAACTACAGGGTGGGCACATCTTCAAGACTTCATGTTCATAACAGGGACAGAAATTGTGTCACAAATTTCTGTCCATGTTATGAACATGTATCAAGTCGCATCATAATTTCATAAATTGCTTTAATGTTGAATGATACTAATTCTTCATATGTAATATAAATGGAACATGGGCTGGATTTATTATAACAAGAACATACACCGGTATGAATCAAGAGTGTCCGTCCATGTTATGAACATTATCCTTCATTTCATCTTAGCCTACATGTATGGCATCTCTTTCAAACTAGCAAAAATCTAGGTTAGAACTTCAGGGTTTTTTTGTGAATGAATCTTTTATTGGGTGGTGCTTGCTCAATTTCCGTTTGCTCATTTACGTAGGAATTAAGTGTCAATCCCTTTAAATGGGGATATGTTTAGGAAAACACATTGTTACTGAAAATTATTTTTTTGCTTCAGATTTTACATGTACCGGTATGAGTACATCAGTTATCAGAAAATCACAAACGTAAGAAATACAGCTTGAAAAAACTAAAACAACTTTAACAAAACCAGTATTTTTTCCTTCTCCAAAACTCTAAAGAAAGTCCACATGATTGAATGTTCACAAAATATCTATGTTCAGATTTTTTTCAAACGTACGCCATTTAGGCAAACTTGGGAAGACGTTTGCTGTAAATCATAAATTTAATTTAACCGTAGTAAGTGGAAGACATCCGGTACAAACACAACATTATATATATTAGAATCTTCTTATACAACTGCAAATTCTCCTTTCACAAATTTGTGACATGCAAATAGAATTTGATGAAGAATGCATGCAGTGGACTGTGGAAAATGATGGTGCACTAAATGAGAATTCAACAAATGTATGCGAGTATTTTATGAAGTGGATTATTTTATGGCACAAAGCCCCAGCGAGCAACAAGAGGGAATAGCTATAAGTCCCAAATCTTCTGAGCAACTTGTGGGTAAAGATGGACCGATACAGAGATGAAACAGATGTGCGATATATCTCACAGGAGTGATCAGTCACATGGGAGGAGTCTTATCAACTCATACAATCTCCATCTTGGCTGCCTTCTCTCTGTAGATTTTTAAGACTGCCGGAAGTACAATTCTTCAAAGGTGACTGAGGATTTCTACCGGTTGAAAAAATGGCCCTCAGGAAGGATGTGTTGCGACACCGGGGACTATCAGCTCGGTACAGCGATTGGGTTGGACGATAAAGTCCAGCGCGCCGGAGGAATGCGGGTCAATTCAATCAAGATCTGCGGGTGCGGTGTAATTAACGCAGCTGTGTGGACAACACCGTGCAAGGTGTGGAGGGGTGGGATGGATGGAGCTGCAACGGTGAAGGGGGGGGGGGGGAAGAGAGAAAATAGCACGCAGATTTCGAGATGATTGGGTAAAAATTAGATTGGGCCCGTGTGGCCTGCAGTGATAATCCTGGGGATATTTGGGCAATGGAGTGACACTGGGAATACAGCAGCCCAGAGGATAAGGTTAAGATCACAAAGTCATTGCGCCGTTATGTCAGAGTTTTTGCTGTTGAAATGTAATTGTAGAATGTCAAAAGGGAAGAACTTGCTAATTTGGAACATGCAGGCATGCAACAGATGGAGCGTAACACTTTCATTAACTTTCAACTCTTGAAGTTGACCACCAAAAGATAAATCTGTTGTGTATTAGAATTACATGTACAATGAACGTTCTCATCTAGCAAAATGGACTGACAATGCAGTTGAAATGCTCTAGAACTTAGTCAGTGGGAATTAGTAGATATGTTTATTCCTGTCTGAAACCAAAGTCTGCAAAAATTGTCTCTACTTGAGTTGTTTAAATCCTTTTTTGGCATGCAACTGGGAATTTAGAAAAAAAGTGAGGAAACTCAAAACCACACAAGACTTTGTACACTATTTTTCAATTTGTAATGGCATTCAAGAGAAGTAAAAAACGAGGAAATCAGGGGATCCGAGGAAAATTTGCATGCCCTGTGGTCAGCACAACGCTGGATCACCAGTCTTACAGTACAATTATGCTTTCAAGAAAAAATCATTGAGAACAAGTACATGTACATGTGCAAATGTACATGTACACCCTACTTCCGTAATACATGTACATGTGCAAATGTACATGTACACCCTACTTCCGTAATCAAGTGACATGCTTGGCACATTCTTGTACTCTCCACTCAATAATCGTACTAAGTTCTTCCTGATTACACACAGCCCATCTCAGCTGCACCACGGCAATCCGGAACCCTCCCCCAGACTTTTCCAGAAATTGGCTCGTCGAGGAGGGCCCGCGATATTTGTCGATGTGTGAGTCATGAGAGGGACAAGAGATTCGATTCCAGCTCTCGCCGTCTCTCTCTCTACGAGGGAGTGAGTGCTCCTCCGATGATCGTTTTACAAATTGCTGGCAAACTGGGGATGAGGACAGTGAATAAGCCAAAGCCTCTTCAGGCTCAAGTCCCTCCATCTTTTTTTTTTTCTATGCAGCTGAAATATGAAATGTCGCCTGGCTTTTTGAGTCGCACACTTTCCAGGGGAAGGATGTGGTGGAATCGGGTCGCAGAATGCACTCTGGAGAAATACATTCTTTTGCATTTCCATCGGATGTAAAGATGTACTAATGTGATCCTACACATGAGTCACTAGTCCATGGTTCCATTTCAGAAATTGTGGCGCAATTGAGGAAGATGCAATGCTATACTGACCTGTGTGTATGATGGAAAAATTCACTACTGTGTATCTACATGAAACACATGGAAGCAAGGAGTCCTTTAAACACATAATGAATCTGGTCAAATTCTGTTGAACCAGTTCACGACGGGATTAGTTTGACACTGACTGTACCCAGGCACGGGATTGTTTTCACCAACCTCATTGCCAGACGGGTTCAGGCTGGCGTCTACGGGTTCAGGCCATCATCTGCGGGTAGCACACCCTGATATTTCCGGCCCCGCTCGCTCACTCGTTGTGTCTTTATCCGTCATCCGTTCCAAATACCGCCAAACCTTTGCGTATATGTATACACATCATCCAATGTGAACTGGTTAATTCTGTTGTTTTGAGCAGTGACTTTTTTTGGATTTTAAAGCTATAGTCCATCATTTGCAGCTATCCGAAAAGTAACTGGCGTAATTATTGTTGAAAAACATACTTGGTAGAAAGATAATAAGGGGACTAAACGCCCTGTGAAATTATTCTTTCTGGCAAGCTGTCATTTTGAAGTAATCAACGAAAGAACGGTGCTTCTTAAGACGCACCGTAGGAAAATTTATATTAGTAGTTCGTTTTGTTATTCAGCGAAGCACGCGCAAGCATTGGCACGACGCACACGCACGCGCGGTTGCTATAATTCGCCGGATCAGTGCGCGACATCGCGTAACTGCAGTCGGTTCAGTGAGAACGCGTCTCGGACGCTGAATTCAGGACCAATTCAAAACATGATTCAGCAACTTTTGATTTGAAATTGAGATCCTAGAATGCTGTTTTTCTCGGAATATACAGCTGAAGCTGAGCTGAAACTTCATCAGGTTAGTTGTTCAGTACCCTTTTTTAGGTTTTGAGCACTTTTGTTGCTTCAAACGAACAAAATGCACAAATTACAAATGATGGACTATATATTTAAGGAAACCCAAAGGGGTAATGAGGCTGCAAAATGTTACCAACATACATGTATGCACCACTGAAGAGTTTCCAGAAATGCAACTTAGGGAAAGCTTCCATCCAATTTTAAATTTTGACCCAGAATATGTACAATGTAACAACAACGTCTGACATCTTCAGTGTAGAAATCTTTGTTTCCGGTGTCTATGATGAGTGTGCACGTCTCATAACGTTCAGGATGATTTCCACGTGTATGTAAAAGAGGACAAACTTGTGAGTCATCCAGTAAGACAAAGTGAACATAAAGGTACTGACCAGTTCGCAGATGTCAGCAATTATGCTGATAAAAAGATGTTTGCGACAGAATAACTTCAGAGGGATCAAGTTCGTAATCTTTCCCCAAGCGCACCTACCGGTAGTTCTAATAACAAGCAATTGTGGACTAGATATTACAACCTTAGCAGATGGGAATCATTCTGAATCAGACTGATCAGTATACATGTGTAATTCCTCCAAAGGGACCCCCAGGCCTAAATATCTCACAGTGTCACAATGATGTAGGTGAAGTGTGAATGACATCAGGTGGTTGATTGCATGTGGAATTATATCTTGTTGAAAACAATGTCTCAAAAGAAAATTGCCTTCACATGTGCATACCGTGATGAAAGGATACCGTGAAGTGTTGACAAGGAATGGCAACAAGTAAAAGACAAACGTGATCCCTAAAAGGTACATGTATGCGTATGTTTACCTATTTTTTTCAGTGGCGTACATGTACATGTATATTTGTACATGTACAGTATAAGAATTCTCTGAAAATAGAATGGTCTTTTTAGTAGATGCCTAAATCTCCTTGAAATTCACAGTACGAGTACGTATAAACCAAGCTTATCAACGTTTGATCACTGATGTTTTTTTTTTATCTGAAATCAATAACTCAACATCTTAATAACAGGCCTTTCCAAAGCAGCTCTGCCGACACGTAACTAATCAAGATCCCACCTCAAAAGGACTCAGCAGACCCTCAACCAAATAATTGGCTGCTTTTCATCAAAGCTTCTCATTCGGTTCTCCAACACCTCGGAAGCCCACGCAGCCATTTACCGAGCCTCCGCGTGAGTGACTGTCTCTTAATGAGGGATTTCACGCGGACGTGACTGTCACGACCCGATGGATATAATGCAAATAGAAGTCAGCAGAACGTCATGCAGCTAAGCGGAGTAAATTTCCGATTTTGGCGATAGAAGCAGTTCCTGTTTGGCAATGCAGTCTGGTCAGGTGCAGCTAGTTTGATTAAATCTGAACTGGCCCGAATGGTGGGAATTTCTTCTTGCATGATCGGCAAGTGCCACTGACTTGAACAGCAAACCCCTGTTATCCAATACTCATTATACAAAAAACTGTAACCTTTATGAGGAATTCCCCACTTCAACCAGGACTGCAACTTGGAAGTCACAAAACAGAAGAGGAAATTCCATGCTTTACAAGAAATTATTCATTGTTTTTAAATTTTTAATGACATAAGTGTGAAGTGAAAAAGGAGGAAATTAGCAGCTCCAAGGTAAAAAAGTTGCATGCCTGTTCAGCTCTTCAAGTTTTCAGCAGTGCTGAAAGCATTTTGCTTTGGCTGTGAAACTTGCCACATACACGGTACATGGCATGCAAAGGCTTTTTAGTTTCTGAAAATAGTGCATCCCAGAACACGATTGACAAACTTGGAGACTGCCAACACATTTATGGGTGGATGCAGCCCCCTCCCCCCCCCCCAAAAAAAATCAAAAACATAACACTGAAAAAAATAAAAGCTTTAGACTACACTATGCGACTTGACTGAAATTCTCATCATGACCATCACCAAAAAGGGAAATGACCGCAGCCACCCAAAACTGAATCACAAATCCAAATATTCCCCTCTGCACGGCTCTGAAAAACAAACAACTTAAAAGCCCTTGTCCTGGGCTGAAAATCCCTGCACGCTTTGCACTCCTCCCTAATGAATAAGCAACTCTGTTTCAAGATTTCTCATCTTTGTGAATGAAAGCACAAGGTTGTGGGAACCGACCTGCATGTTTTATGCAGGATAACATCTCCTAGGATGTGTTTCTGGACGGAGCGCTGAGGGAAGGAGACAGCTGCTTGAGCGGTCAAGAGGAGGCCAATGTTGCTCAAAGACAGATGCTTATTCTTAGGATGGGTATGGAGAGCCAGTGGCTGCAAAATCTAATCAATTTGTTTTTGATACCGTGTTAGTGTGCACGAATGTTTGAATGTGGGAACTTGATCCTTTATGTTTTTCCGATTTAGCAATTTTTCTTTCAAGCATGTACAAGTTCAAGTACATGTAAAACTTTTACAAAGGTATAGACAGTAAGGGATATCATCATTAAACATGTAACTCAATTTTCTGTCAATTTCAATAGATGACGGCATTAACAAGTATCAAATCAAAATCAAATTTAATGATAATGCTGAAAAATACCATCTATGGGCAATTCCAGACTAGGAGTTTGGATCATTTCTTTGAATCATTAATCAGATACATCATGGTTATGTGGATGTGTCACGGACATGACACTTCCTTTTATAATGATGGAAGTGCCCCCTATCTACGTGTATAACACTTACAAATTTATGAAATGATCAAGTTATTCCTAATCATCTTCTGTAAAGTATAAGCCTACACTGCCTACATGTATGTGCACAAACAAGTCCAAATATCAAGTGATTAAATATTCCACCACTACATCATGTACCGGTATATAAAGTACATGTACATGTATGTATGTATTTTTGCCGCAACTGGCCTTCCATAGCCTTTCCTCGCTTTTATGTACTGTACACACAGTCTCTATGCCTCTTTATTATACTGTATCAACAGCCCGCCTTTTCTCCTAAAGTTTGTTCAATGTGCAAGTAAATTCTAAAAAAAGGAAATTTTGCATTTCAGAGTTGACCCTTGATGAAAGAATAGGTTGAACTGGGTGCGTCAGACGGACCAATAATGGGTGGAATTTCAGCAGGTGAATTAGACAATACGCATACAATGTACACATACCTACATTTTGCTGGCTTTGACAAAATGACGAATTGCAAGGAATTGTAACAATCAATCTTGAATGCTTTACTGTTACCATTTCCTGTTGAACTTCACAATTTAAGTCCCCACAACGCAGTAAAATAAATGTTCATTAGGAAGTATTGGTATGTATAAACCAAAAGGTAGATATTTGATATTGAAAAGATAAATCTATACGTCTATGCATAAATATACATGTATTTTTCAAAGGAGCTTTGAAAAAAAATACATAAACTTTGCGTTCAATGTTTGTCGATTTTATCAAAATGCCGACACAAAATGACTGAACTTTATCAGAATCAGATAATATAATCCATACAAGTATGCTATCTTGCTAAACTCTGACACGACTTTATGATGGATGTTGCCTGTTTTATCTACATGTACTTATCTACTGTCATTTTGTCAGTGTCAATGTTATGCAAATTACATGTATTCTTGTACCGGTACATATGTATCGGTACATTGTATCTTGCACACTGCTACTTGAATGCAAAAATATTCTATCTTTGAAAAATACATGCATGATACATGTACCGGTAACTTAGCAAACGAGTGGATGGTGATAATTCTTCGGATAAGGACAACATCAATGATTAGTCATGATTTGAATCATTCATGGAATACATTATTGAGGTAAAATTCATGTAAAAAATACATATTATATTTTTTTGGATGTTTAAAAATAATATTGCCTGAACATAGGCCTATTCTTTTGACTCGCACACATGCACACAATTCTTGATACAGTAAGTCTGTCTGTTTGAAAAAAAAAACGCAACAACATCCATGTGTAAAATGTACATTGTACCGGTATGTGTACATTTTTGTACAGCATATTCCATTTGGTTAACCACATTGCTTTTTTAAAGGCATGCAGTATCTTTCGCTTTTCATGTCTTTTGTACGTTTCCAATAACACCACCACTCAAAATCCAAAGAGGAATGTTCAAACCTAATCTGTTGAAGTTTCACCTTAGTGGATATTAAACTTTTCAAGAAAACAGTGAAAAACCATGCGCAACATTTTGATCAGGAACACAATTCTGATTCCGTCAATGGGACTCTTTATTCCAAAAATCTGTCAATTGACTGATCGTTGGAAATCACCTACGTAAATTTCTTCTAAACGACAGCAAGCCAGACAGAATAATTTCACAGGGTGTTTATAGTACCAGTATGATCTTTAATCCAAGTACCGGTAAGCCTTTAGATAATAATTCGGTGGTTTACTTTTGGGATGAAATGCAAATGATCCTATGGATGCCTTTAATGTCAGTGTAACCACAAATGGCTAAAATGTAACCACTGCATTCACAGAATGTTCAATTCAAAGAGAAAAGGGCTGTGGCTCTACACACAATGCACACTGTACAGGAGGCCAGATCAGGCTTTCTTTTCAACAATGGCTGAAACTTCATGGAAAAGAGTGAGCTGAGAAAGCACAATGATGTATGTATCAGCTATTGGGTTCCTGTATGAATGTATAATGCATACAAGAATATACACGTACATGTATGTACATGTATGTACCGGTAACATAAGGACTGTACAAGAAATATCCTCCATATGTCACTTTGTTTTATCACAACAGTACAAATGTACCGTACAAGTACAAGTTTGCCAAATGCCACCTTCACATACATGTACATGTATGGACATACTTTTAATCCGTATGAACTGAATTACTGATGTTACAAATTTGGGAAAGCTACAAAATATTATTTTTTTTAAAAGAGGGGGAAAATAAAAAGGGCAAAATCAATTGCAAAATCCTTCTACATGTACATGTATTTTCATAACCAGCAGATCAAAATCTGATGAAAAAAATCACAACAGGTGAACAAATCATTTACATGTAAATAAACAACCAAGAAAAATATAAAGGAAAAAAAGGAACAATTGTGACAAAATTTTAACTTTTCAGACAGGCACAAGTCTTTCAAATAAGGTAAAAAAGCATAACACTGCATGAAACCGTCACATATTATACCTTACCAAACAATAGTCTGAGGTCAAACAAATGGCAGACAACAACAAAGGCGCTGCACTTTTGCGCACTATGAACCACGCTGGTTACTTTAACACATCACCGGTTAGTCATGCACACCACTACGCTGGATGCAGGTATTAATAATTGGCGAGAAAACAGCGCGCTCATTCATCGGTAAAGCTTTACACTGCGAATGCTCCGCTCAAATGGTAGCTCAAGGTTAATTGCCAGACAGGTTTTTTTGAAGCGATTAATTCATATATTCAACCTGAAGTGAAGCAGAAGCTATGGTATTCGTTTCACTGGATCGAGTGATCTCATTTAATTTGGAAAAGTGCGTGGTTGAAAAAGGCATGGCAAAATTAATGCTACGCGTATATTCATAATATCTAATGGGTTTTTGAAATCCCTTGTCAGAAAAAAATATTACTTTTTTTTTAACTTTAGTGTAATACCAATTGATATTTATTAGCACTTCTTTTTCTTATTATATCCTTGCACTGGGGAATTCCTCCCAACGCTAGAAAAGGGGTTACATGTACATACTGTACATACAATAATGTACTTCGTATCGAGGAAACTCCATACCACAAATTATTTTGTAAAGTGTTTTTCAATTTGTAATGGCATTCATGAGAAGTTAAAAAAATGAGGAGATCAGCAGATCCGAGGAAAAGGTGCATGCCTGAATAAAGTTGTTGAGACTGTACCATCTATCCAGCCAGGCATTGTTGTTCATTCTTTTTGTTTGTCCTGTTACGCGATTCCCTTTTCTATAATTTTACAATCTTTAGACAAAGAGTTGACTCGAGAGGGTTAAACCTGCAACCTCCGGGACACTGCCTTTTTTTATTTGGTTCATTCCTTCATCCCAAATTTTAAAAGTATTTTAAGGTTTTAAGGGGAGGGGCAATAGGGTTGAGGATACACATGTGTAGGATCCACAAGGCACTAAGTCTCCAAATCAAATACGTCTAAGTCACTGGTAAACATGGACCATGGATTCAAAAAGATTTTCAAACGTGCACTTGGGCAATAAGAGACGGACACATTCCCAGTGACACTTGGGAGATTAGTGAACTACACAGTCCAACCTCAACCAGCATGAGCAGACAAACGTCATGACCTGAGGGGCAAGATTCCGTCTGATTGACATTTCCCTTTCATGTACATCCTCACGAACTGATCAAGATGAAGGACTTATAAAATACCCTTCCTTGTGCTTGGTTTTGTCCAATTTATCCAGCCCTAGTCCGATTGTCACCACCCAAGCAAAAAGAGCTGAGTGAAACCTGGCATGTACTGCAATCAGTCTTCGTCTGTTCATCAGTACAGAACTGTCACGAGGGGTATGAGTGATTATTCTTCCACAAAAAATCACCACAAATCTATGACTTTCCCCCCAAAAAAGGCAGACGGTCAAGCATTTGCCACCAGTTATTTGAACAAGAGGAACACAAAAAGAAAATGTATTTGATTAACCAGTGATTTGTGTGTGTGCGTGTGTAATTTGTGAAATTATGTTAATTATATTTCAATTTACGGTACATGTACATTAAGTTTTATGGTTATTTTCTTGGAATGCTCATTTGAAATTTGTGAAATATACTATTATTATTATTAAATGATAATTAATTAATAAATTGTTATCATTAATAATAATTAAACAGGCAACTTTTTATATCTCAGTTCTGAAAGTTGTAAAAAAGTAAAACATTTGTTACATATTTGCACCCTCTACTTTGGAACTACATGTACATGTACCGTAGATTTGCTAACATAATTTACAAAACTACATTTGACCAATATAATCCCCTGGCATATATGTACTGGTAGATCAGACTTTGAATATTTCTTCACATATTTTCCCACTGAATTATTCTCTGATTTTGACTGAGTGGTTGACATTTGCAATTTTCGAAATTTAGATAATCTATCCATTGAGGACCGACCAACCTGCAAATGCTAAGAATCTTAACAGTTCCGAGTGTTAACCAAGCCCCTGGATCCTTCCTTCCTGCCTTGCTCTTTCCTTCAGAGACTCATGCATTAGCCATGAATGTTGTGATTTATTGTAGTCTCCCTTATGTCTGTCACGTACACTAGGGGTGCAGGGGAAGGCTAGCACTGCATACAGTATTGCGATATGAAGGCAGTCCAGTGTACTTTCAACTTCATTTGTGACTTTTTGATTTCGCGGTTCAGTGCATCTGGGTTAATTGCTATTTTATGCGCATTGATTTGCATGGGATTACGGAAGACATTGCACTCCATAATCCTTCAGCATTCCCTGATTCCAACACTATTTGTGATGTGTTGGACTCAAATATCTCAAATATATTGTAGCATCCAGCTCAGGTCGAGTATTCCAGTTTGTGTCCGTGGGCAAGACGTTTTATCACAAGAACTTTTTCCCCTAGGAGTAATGTAAGGATTGCTTTTAGGAAAGGGGACTGTACCGGTACTGGTATGTCCATTAAGAAGCTAAAGAGATCTAACTGCGCATGCACATTCTGCCGGCCTTAGCTACATGTAATTCACCTTTCTTTTGCCTTTTAACCCTAACCTTCCCAATCCTCAAAACTCCTCTTTGCAAAATGGATGCAAAATGGAGGATTTTGCAGGATTGAGGCTATACATGTATGGCCAAATTGTATGGCTAATTTTGAAGGATGCACTGTGTCAAGGTTTTTGGCCAGACCTTGTGTTGTTTATGCTCAGCCATGCATAAATTTAGACCTAAATTATATTTGAAACCCTCCACGATGTCACTGTCTCTGCCTCAACATATTGACAGTTTGCAGGATTGAGGCAGTGGTCACCCCTCCGAGGACCACATTCAAGAAATAACAGAGGACTTTGCAGGATTGAGGCTGTATGCAATTATTACATGGAGGCAGTTGGAGGATTTTACAGGACTGAGGTTACATCCTAGCAAAAATGCCTAGGGAGTTACGGTTAATGAAGGTACGTACATGTATTTTGATAATTGGAATGAGCAGGATGGACTTTGTATTTCCACGGAAGCCCACCACTCTTGATTCCACCATGTCTCCCTTATTTTAAACCTCAAGGCATTTCCAGGTCCTAATTGGACTTGACCTGCCATTCTGATGCCTATCATAACCATATCACGCAGTATAGTAAGGCAAACACTGCATAATACTGCCAGCAGCGGACCAGACTGGGACGCAGATGGGATATGAGAAGGCGTGATAGTGGGCTTGTTAACACCCAAGTCACAACAAGATTCCCTAGAAGACTCTTGAGATGAACAGTTTTTCCCCAAGGGCTCATCCGGGTCAGTTCTGGATTTCCATTTCTTGTTTCATAGAGTCTGACATTTGGAATTTACAAGCTAGTTACTACTTAAGTACGCATGTTCTCGCGCTTTTGAAGATACTGTTACATACATGTACATGTACCTATGTACTCCGTTATGTACTCCGTTAAGTACATGTAGCGGTACATACTACGGTACATGTTTCATTGTGCTTGCTGTAAACTGCTTTTGTAAACAATGCTCAGGTACATGTTACAAAATAACATTTACCAATCTCTTGTACAAGAACAGCACGTTCCCATTCCCAAGTAAGTACATGTACATTGTACATGTACAAGAGAATGGGCAGCACTGCAGAGATGCAACAACCTCCGGCATTTCATGCTGCCTTTTGATCAAACTTTCCAGTGGACATCTCTTCGAGTGTGAAAAATAAAATACTGTTATGCATGTATGTATGTATTGTAAAAATGTAGTAGTTAATTTGAATGATGAAAGGATTGAAGTAGACTCCAAGTTCTGCTGTTTGTGTGGAAAAGCCAAAGATAGGCCCTAAACACATTTAATATATTTGTTAATATTGGATTTTCTGAAAGATTTTAAGGATTCTTAGTTTACATGTAAAACTCATCAAGGAGCTGGGGGCCTTTAAGATTTGCATATCAACAGTACACGTAAGTAGACTGCGATGATCAAACACATAAATGTATTAAACACGCACTTAAAACAAACCCATTTATATGCAACTGACACGATCAAGTAATAACATGCATCTTACAAATAAACACACCACTTAAAACTCCACCAGACTGTCTCGTGTATAAAGGGTCTTCTTAATCAAAAGGGGTCCCCATCAAATTCTGAAAAAAGTCATTCCACATAAGAAACTTTGATAGATGTCATTAAAACACCCACGCAAAAAAACAACCCTGCGTCTCCAGGAGACTGGTCTAATGGCTGTGAGCCATTTTCATGAAGCCTCGGTCACGTTCAAGTGGGACAAGATCGGCCGAGTCAAAAACTAGAGCTTATTTGGAGTACAGGACCTGCGCTGGTTACATGTTTACTGTCTTAAGTTTCGCGGCCGGCTGAAATCCAAACCAGGTCCAAGGAAGCAGCCGGAATGATAAGGTTCTTGAGTCTAACGTGGCAATTCAGATGGGTGAAAAGGCAACAGAGATATGTGCATTCCTGCGTTCTGGAGTGATGTTAGGTTGGATGGGCATTTGGATGCAGGATAAAAGTGGACCTTTCTTGTTTATTTAACATTTGTACTGGCTTTTGCCAGAGGGGTGTCTGTGTGTATTTCTGACACCATGTAAGCTTTTTACAATAAGCAACTTTGTTATTGAAGTTGTTAGCAAGTGGAATGTTCTGTTTTTCAATTCAAGGCAAATCTGAATGTCTGATTTTCTGACTAAAACCCTGATTTGCACTATTTTTCCAGCTCTTGTTTAAAATGTTTTTCTTAAGTTTTGAAAATTCTCTTGTTTAAAGATGTTTTTCTTAAGTTTTTTTTAATTCTTTAGGTAGAAGTACACCTGTACAGTTTCTTAAATATATGTCTTACTCTTTTCACTCGTTATCTACTTAAGTGGATGTTGTGCTAGTACAATTGTTCAATTACTTTGGAATCGTAAGAAATTCTTTGTTGTCTATTAACCATTTACTCCACTCTGGAAGTGAAAGGCACTTACTGCAGTTGATACATCCTGTGTGTGGCTAAGGGCAAGGGGAAAATTTAGGATGGGTTTCTATAGTTTTACAGAAATAATCACTCACCTGCAAAGTTGTTATTGCACACGCAGGTATAGCCGGCCTCCTTCTGAATGCACTGACCATTCCTACCACAAGGGTTGGAGTAGCAGTAGTTGATCTCCGTTGTGCAATAGTTGCCTGTGAAACCTGGTGGGCAGTCACACTTGTACAGAGTCTCCGGGTGGATGGAACGGAAGATGACGGTCTGAGTGGCGATGAAACCCGACGAGCTCCAGAAGGACAGCGGGGAGAGACACTGGGCGTAGTCCTGCCCGCTGCAGATTTCATACAGGCAGAGGTTGTCTCCGAACGGCAGCACCTTGGCCGTGGAGACTTCAGAGAGGGTGGACCGCATCAGGTAGACCCGCTCCTGGAGGTACTGGGAGGTGAAGAAGGTACCGTCTTGGTGCTGGGCGGCAAAGGAGACGTTGAGGATGGGCGGATCCGTCACGTCATGGTCCTTGACGCTGAAGACGTAGATCAAGTTGCGCTGGGTGGGGATGATGTTGGACAGGGCGTCAACGAAGCGGTTGATCTTAGGGGATAGGAACTCCTGGGAGTTCATGTTCTCCAGTTGGACTGTGATGCTGCTGAAGAGGAGGTCGTTGGTGACCATGGTGAGACGGAAGGTACACTGTTTTGTCACAGCATTCAGGCCATCTACAACAATCAAACCGAAACAATACCAAAAAAATACATTAATATTCTGGACAGATGTTTCTGGAATACTCATGTGCTAGTAGAGGACAAGCAAATTCTTGGGTTACTTCTTTAAAAACTGAACCGTTAAAGGGATTATTGTAGAACGTTTTCCATATTTTCAAAGATCATACATGTACAAAAGATTGAAAAATACCTTTTTTTTTCAAAAATAAGAAAAACGGAGAAATACTTTCAACTGGAAGTTTTGAGGAGCTATGGACAAGTTTGTCAAACTTTGTCAACATTTTATTGAATTTCTGTGGTTCCATTACTATCATCAAGGATGTAGAATACTAATTAATATGAAACAAAAATCATTCCAAAAGACAAATTTGTGGCCTTTATTACACTCTAAGTTAGTCAAAATATTGACTGGTTTTCCTACATGTAGTTATTGAAAATTGACCAGGAATTTAATTAAACATGCAAAGTTTCATACTTTGACTACAGTAGAAAAAGTAGTTGGGTTGGACTCCAATTTCAGTTATTTGCATAACTATTTTTCCAAAGTCAACAATACTGACTGGAAAAATCAGATTGACTAATTTTCAGTTGCATCCAGCTGACCCTGAATGGCTAGTCAAATTTAACTGGTTTCTAGTCAAATCTGACTAATACATTTTTAGAGTGCATACCAATAGCTGTTATACAATGGTTGTACAAGTACAGATTTTGAGAATGGCAAAATGTCTTTGCGGCTCTTGCGTATTTCAACACAGCACCTGGGTCACTTTTTTGACAGTCTATTTGTTAAACACCCTCAGCTAGCTGCACAATGTAGAGTTGTTGTCCCCCATGCAGCGAGGGGTCGAAGGACTGGAATAACACTGGTGTGACCTGACAAGAACTGAAGTCTAGAAAACTGCAATTTCTTCACCTAATTCATCATCTGTAGCTAATGGCCGCTGCACCACAGCATCATCGCACATGGTAATAAGGCTCTGAACATTACACTGTAGTGTAGCTTTTTTTAAAGGAGGGAATTAATACCGGTACATACAACATGCACCCAGTTTTGTTTATTGTTCAGCAATATCTGACTGAATGTTAGTCTTTTAAAGTTTTATATAATTAAACTCAACTGTGTCACAAAAACGAGAAATTGTTTTGGGAAAATTGGAACATGTGTTCCATTATCTTCCATTCATACAATAATCCTGAGGCAGTTTACCCATTCCTATTCATTCTTATCACACTCCGCCATTATTGCATGCAGAGCCTCGATCTGGCAACTTTACACAATAAAAATTGCCGGTTCAGTGATCTGAACCCCGACTCGGGAATCACTGAACCGGCAATATTTATTGTGTAAATTGCCAGATCGAGGCTCTGCATGTCCATGGCAGAAGTGTGAAAAGAGCGAATTGGTTAAGAGCCTGTCACATGGGTGGTTTTAAATGGTTGATAAAACACCGACTGATTCTGAATTCTGCACCACATAGGGCCTACATGTACATGTATTGAAGGAGAATTTTAGCACTATGTGCATGAGGCACATACCATAGACATGGCCAGATGGGTGTTTCACAAAAAAAACATGAAGCAACTTGTTGAACACAATCATTGGAAATTTGTGAATGTTTGAGTTGTTTTGACTTTTAGACTGAACGGTACCGTATTTATAAATGGGAATAAATATGTGCTTAACAGGCTTGGGGTCTAGCCATTATCGGTGACCAGGTCCCTAGCCGGTTTTAAACGTACTTGCTTAGAACTGGCCAAACACATTTTATTCCCTCATTGTAAAATTAATGTCTCAGGGTTATTCAACTCAAACCTTAGTGGTGACTTTCCACATGTGACTCACTTGTTTTTGCAAATAGGTCAGACGTGTATATGTACATCCACGTGCAGGCTACTACTTCATTTTCATTTTTACTGTCTGTATCATGGTAACTTCAAATTGTCTTTTGAAAAACACCATGTTCTTGCACTGCATGCATTTATTCACAGAGTCTACTCTCCATAATTGCTACTGATCATTTTACGACCTGTTGATGTGGATAGCCCAGAATTCATTGCAAGCCTTGAACTCCGATGGCACTTGTATTTTCTCTCCTGCTGATCTAACAGAGCGACATTTCAGCTCACACTGTACATACAAGCGCATAAAATGCCAACACTTCTACAGTCGTAAATCAGTCATAATCAGCAACCCCAGAAGCTGTTAGTTGATGCTGCACAGAAGACACACCAGATATTATTCATACACTTTGTCGGTACATATGGGTACAGTACTACCGTGTACTGTAACCAGCAGCTCTGAAACGAGTTGGCTCCTTTTTTTTTTACTAGTACATGAATTTGTTTTTAATAATCACATTTATTTATTATTATTGGGGGGGGGGGCCTGAATTAGCTACCGGTATCTTACTAGAAGAGAAGCCTTCATTTGTAAATGTGTGATTTGATTGCTTTATGGCAGAGATTAAATTAAACCGATAGCCTACAAATGTTTTTTCTTTTATTGAAACTATACATGTACCGGTAAATACCGGTAGGCCTACCGGTACATGCCGGTACTACAATGCACACATCCTTCTATCAACGAAGAATTCCTTTAAAAATGCAAAACGGGAGAGGCGGCTCTTTTTTTTTGCCTAAATGGGCACCTGCATCGGAGGCTCTGGGGCCCTTCTGCATAATTCCATATCCAATTTGTGAAATCTCGCCCTGGGTCAATTTTTATGCACCATTTAAGATCCCTATCTGCCAATGCAGCAAACCCGATAGCAATCACGCAAAATGCGCTGCCCCAAAAAAGAAGATATGTTCCCTTCATGTTTATGGCAGCTTTCTCCCCTTAAATGAGACTAGTACATGCAGCCACACAGCTAGTACAATTGATCCCGGGAAAGCCTTATGGGGATACAGGACGTTTTCTGAGTGACTGCGTGGCACTGTATTATTGCCAAGCGTGCATTTTGGCTCAGGGCGCCCATAACCGGTACACAATGCGCAGGCACGCAAGGGCTCGGTACCGTACAATACGTAGCGTACCGGCACCGACTTTTAATAACAATCCCTGCACCTGGTGGCAAAAGGTGTTGGGGTCAGGTGATCTGGCCGTGAAATGTGCCCGCTTCCAGCCAGATCGCAAGTCAGAATTGGCAAGAGGATGACATCATTTTGGGATATTGGTTTTGGGCAAAGTTTCGGGTGGCAGTAGAACACGGTAATAAATGAAGCCAATTTTGGGAAAAGCATGCGTCCAAAACTCATTACGGGAAGCGTTCAAATATGCATGCAGACCCTGATCCTCCGTGTGCAAACATACACCATTGATGTGCACACAGTTTTTCGCTCAAAGCCAGTGTATACTTCTGACATACTGTGTGTCATAACCAAACACTACAGTATGTACATTTTTAGCAAGAATATTTAATTACCAGTATATTCCCTTTAATCATATTCCTATTTACATGTAATTATATTCCCTATAATTAAAATAAATTCAATCACAAGGTGATCATGCTACATGTAAGTCAATTATTTCAAAAATTTCCAGTTCCTTTGAAATGCTGATTATATTTATATTTAAAAAGTGACAAATATATGTTGAAAACATCAATAGATGTATGTTTTCCATAGAAACCCCAAAACAAGAATGCAGTTCCTTTTATTACAAAGTTATTATTTGGATTAACAGGGAATAGAGTAAATTTTTTTTTTATTTAAATGATGAATGCAGGGACATGTTCTAAGTGAATCATCTGATGACGATAATAAATATCAAACTCTGTCAAATGCAAAAAAAAGCTCATGTTGTCTGGTTTCAACCACATCTGATTATTCCAAGTTTGAATAGGCCCACTCCAAACTACCTGATTCATTCACAATTTTGATATATGCTATAAGCCAAAAAACACTATACATACATGTACAGTAAAGGTCAAGTACATGTACATGTCTAATCCTATATCTCTTTTGTTCAACTTACAAATTGCTCTGTCTAATTGCCCTTGCTTGCCTATTATACCGTTCCACGCATGAAAAACAGTGATAAAAGAATTCCTTGACCGCCATTATTCAAAATGGCCCGAGGCGCAACCACTTGCGCATCACGCATCACTAGATACAAACGTCCATGTATTGACCGGACTGGACGTTAAGCGGTCCCACAGGGCACTGGGGACTGCTTTCAATTTGCGCACAGCGAAAAATCGGACAGGGTTTCCTTGTGTGCTGTGACCATATTCGGAACGTAAAGAAGTACAAAGAAAAAGTGAGTGACGGTCGGAATAGGAGGTGGGGCTGACGAGGTGATGACTGATTCTATCACTGAATCTCAAGAGAGAGAAATATGAGGATGCTTCTCGGTATTATCACAGAGCTATGGATGGCCTACATATGAAGAATCGCTGCCCTATTTGATATGGCAGAAAGTACAGTGCACATGCAGACATTTCATTATTCACACCATGCTTGCCACTATCGCTGAGTGTAATTCGAGAAAAGTGTTGACACATTGTGGTTAATTTTAGATATGTTGCAAATAAGGAGAGTTATAAGACGAGTTACGCTTTAAGAACGGATGAACAATTTAAATTGATCAAAATCATTAACCAAAAAGCTCATATTCATTTATCAAGTACAAAACAGTACAAAACTAGTTCAACAACGTGAGGCTCACCAAAACGTATTACTCCCAAAAAAACCTACCCCCCCCCAAAAAAAAATCCCACCAAAATCAAGCCTAACATAATTCTTTTTCACGAAAAAAAAATTATATTTTCTGAGTATTTCAGGCAAATAGCAAAGAAAGGGATGTGCATCTAAAGAACACAGCTAAAAAAATTGTCAAAAATACATATACTGCAATTTGAATTTTGAAAATAAATTTTTCAGAAAAAATAAAAATAGAAAGCAAAACAAAATAGATACACGTATTGAGGTGACAAGATGAAAAATGCATAAGCCTCAGGGTTCAAGCGCAAAGCCTGCAATTGTGACATATTGTAATTTATGAAAAACACATGCGAGTTTGGCATCTATGGGAATATGACGAGTAATGGCAGGTGACAAGCAACCTAAAGTGGCTCGGCCGTGATTGGACATGACAATGTACAAAGGCAGATGGCAGGACGGAGCGGTAATAGAGTGCATAAACAGATGCTGTCACAGTGGGCAACCCAAGAGTGCACTACACTAGTTGCTGATCTTATCAAATCATTTGAAGTTTTTTACTGATGAAAAAAAATATCATGGAATGCTGTTTGAGATGAATAAAATGCTGTGTTCACTTGTGTCGCCACTTTAAATGTCACAATCAGTTACTTCACAAATTCTTCATTTTGAGGAGGGGGATTTTCTTCAAAAGGGAAAGAATGCGTAACACTTGTACATAGCATGTTAGTTTGGCAAAGCACAATTTACCATAGTCTAACTTTCATTACTAACATGCCAGAACTTGTACATTGTAGATTATGATGACCAGTTTAATTTTATACGCGTAGCCTTGTACATACACACTACATATTTATGTACTTTTGCAGTTGCAAGTGCCATTTGTTGTTTTGAATGTACAGTATGTATACCTGTACATGTTTATCAGGATTTTGTTACAGCCTTTGTTATGGCTTTACATGTGTATTCAAAGAATGCACAGAACTAATCCCACAAAATCCTGAAATCAGGGTTATTAGGATTAAGGAGTCAATTGTTAAGGAGTTGGCTTTACAGCTGGTGGACATGCGTGTACTCAGTTGTACATGTGTGTTTTTTATAGCATTTTTCCCAGTATTTTCATTACATAGAACTTCGCTCATACGAACTGACCCAAAGTTTGGATTATTTGAAACTACGGTGCCCCCTCCCCAAAAGAGAACCTAATTACATGCACATACAGTTCAATTGAACAAATTTCAGATTTTCAGGTTTCAGATACGTTGATTATTAGCAACTGTGTACATGTATGGTGAGTGCCTTAATTGTTTCCGTATTTCATTCTCACAATAGTATGCAATGTATGTATGTACAATGCCCTACATGTACTACAGCTGCAATGAAATCAATCGGAGTAGCATTCAACTAGGCCCGGATTATCCAATAGGCACAGTAGGCACTGTGCCTAAGGTCCACGAAAAATTTGGGGGCCTACGAAAAACTTGAGGGCCTACAAAAATACCGCAGTGTGCCACACCAAGAAACATTTTCAAAAGTTTCAACATCTCTCTCAGAATTTTTTATACCACAAACTGATGCTGACGTATGTACATGTACAAATTTACGTATAAAGTTTGTCGTTCTGAAGCACGGTGTCAACAGGTTTTTAAAGCTACCAGTTTGGCCTGGCTTGCTTTGTACAGCTTAGCATCACATGAAATTGGTGCCTGTGCTATGGGGCGGAGTACCTGGCCTACAGAACACCGGTGCTTAGGGCCTACCGAACATTAAATCTGGCCCTGCATTCAACTGCATGGAATTCTGCCTGTATGTACAAAATGTATATGCCCTAAGGTAGAGCAAAACAAAGCGATGGCAAACCACTGCAGCTATAGTGCTATACAGGAGCATAACGATCTTCTATTTATTGTTTGATATACAGACCACATCCCCTCTGCACCATGAACCCCAAATACATGCCGGTTCCACCATGGTTGCACTTGCCAGCACACCACCCTCAATACCTGCCCATTTATCACCAGGTCGATGCGCTATTGACAGTTACCAGTCTCTCCAAGGTCAAGGGTCAGACGGGACAAGTAGCTGGGATGGGTGGGACATGATGCTTTGTGTATGAAGCCATGTCCTAGGATTAACCCTTCCACTTCTGGTATAAACACAGCCACATGTTGTTTAAACACAGCTGAATGTGTTAAAGATAAAAAGGGGCTACCCAGTTGTCTTTGGTGCCTAAAATGAACTTGGCAACAAAACTTTTAACAATAAATGAATGCAATAAATATTTGCAATATTTATATAGACAACATAATAGACAACAATAGACAACATAAATATATTAGCCATTCTCAAGGAGCCCTCCAGTTTCAAATTCTTTCAGATTATCCTTAATTTGGCACCAACCATGTCACTGAAATATTGAAAAATCAAATCCTTAAATACACAGCATGGAAAGATTCCCATATCTGGCCATCACTACTTTTTCCCTGTATTGACCTACATGTATCAGCCATCAGATAGTGACAATGTCCCAAAGAGTCAAAATTAGCAGGGAAAATACTGAAGTATTTACTGAGAAAACACTTAGAAATTTCAGACCAGTCTCATAGGGTTTGTGCACAGGGTGACAGATGATGGCCAGATTCCCACAGTTTATTGTGTGCTAAAAAATTCCTAAAAAAATTTACCAATTAAAAATACAACACGTTTTCTGCAAACATGATTCCATGTACATGTACATGTAGGCTACTTGCCAAGAATGAAGAGCTAAAATTCTGTGTGAAGAAAGAAATATATTGTAAACTTGTACTGGTTCAGTCTGTGTAAAGCAACCACAAATAAAGCCAACATCATATGGTATCAATACAAAACACATACTGAATGAGGACATAATTATTATTGCAAAACACTACCTACTGATAATGGGATCACGTGTGCGGCACATCAAGTGAATCTCCGTCTGTGTATGCATGCAATTTCCTAATGGCTCAATTAATTTAGTGTTAATTGTTTGTCTTGTAAAGAAATTAATTCCAATGGGAAAACCAAATTAAACACTTCACAGTCAGTTTGGAAAACTTGTCTGTTTCGCATTTTAATTTGATACAAATTAAACGCAGGTGTAATTTTTTTCTTACTTCTTCCCCGGATTGATGTTTTTCACATTAAATGCACGTGAGGACAACTCACTACATAACTGACATTAACTGGAAGAAAGATACTTTAACCTACGGGCTCATCTGTTGGCCTATTTTGCCAAAGTGTGAAAACTGCGAGGATCATCACGTTATGATTCAGGAAATTATTCCAGCGAGTTGACTGGCAGTTTGAGGATGATAAACAAACAGCGATGCTATCTTGAGGGACGGTGGTTTCTGAGGGTGAAGAGCCTAGCGTCCAATGAGTGCATCCATGGCTTGTTTGCTGAGGGAATTCATTGGGAAATATCTGTCCAAATCAATCCCTTATCATAACATCCTTCTGCATACAGACTAAATCTATGAATAATCTTTCATCTTAACTCCCATGAACTTCCAGCTTGATGGAGATGTGTATTGCAACCTTCCTTATACATGAACACAAATTAGAAATTTCTCAGCTAAAAGACAACCATCCATACATGCGCACAATTTTTTGGGTCTCATAAAAAATGTGGGCCCATGGCCACACTTTTTAAAAACCACCTTAATTAATAATGAAAGGTTTGCGGAAACACCATGTGCGAATAATTTCTCAACTAAGAGAATGGTTCTGAAAAGAACCAGAGGTATAAACTCGACGTTCCGGTCAGTATGCTCTGACCGTCTTCAGAGCATACTGACCGGAACGTCGAGTTTATACCTCTGGTTCTTTTCAGAACCATTCTCTTAGTTGAGAAATTATTCGCACATGGTGTTTCCGCAAACCTTTCATTATTTAGTATCTTCACCATGCAAAGCCTCAAATCTTACTTACCTTAATTAATGGTTGTTTTCTTTAAACTAATACCATTTCAGGCAGAACTATTTCACAGGGTATTTGGTACATCAATATTTTCACTTTGAGCAAGATTTTTGTTTCATTTAATCGCTAGGTCAGTTCCTACTTGCCTCTTAAAATGTGATCTTTGAATTTCTAAGATTGCATCACTTTTTGCTCACAATCCACTCAGGGAGTCTCAAGCAAAGATATACAGAATCAGTTGAGATGATTCTGTTGAGACACAAGTATGAGGCTTCTTTAATCCTACATGTACCGTAACTCCCTTAGCTCTTTTGTCTAGAAGCAGCCTGAATCCTCCAATATTCTCCAATGACAAAGAGTTGCAAAAACTAGAAGCACCTGAATCATCCACTTTTTGTTGCTGGAGGCCTCTGTCTGGATCTTTCAAAATGCTCCACTGGGTTTGCTGGCACGTTATCACATAATTAGATTTCAATGCTCTCATGAGTTCATTTGCCTGTGTAACTTATTGAAATCCTCCATTGTTAGCTTGTATGGATTGACAATGCCAAGGCCCCAAATAGTTGGAGTAAAGAGGCTGCACAATAAACAGTGGTATATGTTGGATGCCTGCCCAAGTATTCAGGCATAAAGCAACTAACAGCCTGAATCCTCTCATTTTTTTGGGGCAAAACCAGCCAGAGCCTCTATCCTCCAAAATTCATCGAACATGAGATTGGGACTTATGACCTGGATCCTCCATTATCCTCCAGAGACAAAATCCACTTATCACCTCAATCCTGCAATATCCTCCTATGCTTCAATTTTCAAAGACTCCCAATCCTTTGAAAATCCTCCATTTCGCAAAGAGGATTTGGGAGGCTTTGGGAATGTTTTGAAAAATATTCCTGAGCGCAGATGCCTGTACATCTCCCACTTTAGACACCAGATCCTACTCTTTACATTCTAAAACAACAAACAAAAACTAATCCACTGTGTTAAGCCAAGAGGTGAATCATCTAATGCGAAACAAAACCTTCTTTTCAGAAACTCTCCTAGATTTTGCTGATAATCAACCAACATTTTGTTATCGCTTATTGGCACATCCATCCCTCAATATTCCCTTTCCCCCAGCCCCTACGGCAAGAGACACACCTGCTTATTAGGGCAGACAGAAAAAAGATGTTCGCTGGTAATAATGGTTGGAATCGGTGTGCATCGGATAAACCACCTCGGGCTATACGGGCATGTATAGGCTGGTAGCTATGTCCTAATAATGTGATGAGTCAGTGTTATATTGCATAGTAATGCAGATGATGTGGCCTCATAAAGCAAAAGATAAAAAATTCATGTAGATGTAGGCTGTTGGGGAATTGTCAATAATCTTTTCTACATTATAAACCTGCGTGCTGTTAAACTGTATTTTTATAATGAAAATGTGCTGTATTGAGATGTTTTGAGTGCATTTTGATAGTTTTATTTTTATGAAAGAAACCCTAAGTATTTCTAACAGTTTTAGAGCAATATGTATTTCAATATTAGGTTTTGCCCTTCACCGACATATAAACACTGTATAGTCAGTGTGTTACCTCCCGAGTGAAAGTTGGTAAAAATCACTCGGGTTGGACTCCAACTCACGACCTCCTGCTTTATAGGATTATAGACTAATGTGTTACTTAATACTTAATTTAATCAGCTTTCAATTTCAATTTGGATTTTCTGACAGAATCAGGGAAAAATTTGTCCTGAATTTTAGAAATATCAGGAACCTGTTTGCTCAACTGCAATTTAAAACTAAGTTTGCAAGGTAGCTCATCTTTTGACAATCACCAATCAGTTTCCACAAAATAAAAAGATTTCACCTCCTCCCTTAAACGTTTTAGAAATACATGTATAACCAGAAAATATTCTCTTTTTTGTGTTATTGGATGGACTGATGAAAATATTTAATAATACAGCAATGGAGTCTTTAACCAGTCCCTATACGCAGAGCGGATGAGAATGTGCTTCACACTACGGATAGGAAGGATCCATGCAAAATTCAAGACATTGTAAGGAGTGCCTCTCCAAGGCTTTGCTTTGACCCCCGCGGCATGTCGTCATTTCATAAACTAACATTCCCCCGTTGAAGTGGCTGTTTGGACTGCATTAGACATGGACCTCTCTGGATTTTAGCTGTGCCGATAGTTGAGCGCATTATGTTTCACACTGGGAAGTATGACGGGCACAAGGTCGACTATGATCGATTTCATGTATCCCTGAACGGATGAATCCGGGGCCACACAAAATGCGGGATGCTAGAAGGCTCAAGTCCATCCGATTGTTATCAGTATCAAGGAAAGGCATGATGATAAAATCTAGAGGTTGTTATTTTCACAGTAGAAAAAAAAAAGGTAAAGGGGACGAACCTGTGTTCACAGGAACCCATCTCTGCCCATCTCTCTTTCGAAGCGATTGGGCAAGACTCAATGTAATGCCGCTACTGTGGGGGGATTGCCACACCTTCTCCACAGCGAGCAAGTTACCTTCCCAGCATTGAATAATGCCGGTGCCCATTGAACACCTGGGTTGAGATGGGTAATTGAGGTAAAGCGCCTTGCTCAAGGGCACAACACGCATGGCCGTATCCCCCTTTGCCATTTTGACTAAATGAATCTTGCCAAGAAATTACGCACACATTCATATTTTCAGGCAAATATGCAGTCATGAAATGCGCCACCTACGTAGTGTTAGACAGTGTCAAGTAATATCACATTGAAGAACGCCCAAAAAGGTCACATGGTGTCCAGCATGTCAAATATTCAGTGGGTGGTTTGCTGCCCGGTTTTTCAGTCCACTTCAGACTGAATCATATCAGGCTTGATGTCAGACGAAGAATTGGCTTCAATACCACCCCCCCTCCAAGAGAATACCTTCCCTACACCCCTGAAATCCTTAACAAATAATCTATAGATCTCAAGGCACAGAACAAGGTGTACTCAAAGCTACATGTTTGGCTTACATTCCACATCTAGAGGATTGCTGTGGTGAAAGAGTCTACTATAACAGGGCCAAAGGTGTCAGACGAGGTATAAAAAAAAGCGCAGCCTTTAGCCAGTCAAGTTGTTGAACCATTACTCTTCATTCCCAGCGAGCGTGGCCATACTCACTCGTATTGCAGTCATCTTCCATTCCCGTTCTGAAACCCTATCTCGGCTAAATGTGGCCGGGGCTCTTAATCCCGGCGAAATATGAGAATGTCTCGTCAAGCGGCGTTAAATTGCTAACCATACTCAGCCCTGATGGAAAAATACTCACAAAAAATAAAAGGGCAGGGAGGGAGGGAAAATCTAGTGTTTGCTAATTCGGAAATCGACATTCCACCACATGTACCTGTACTCCATCGAGTATGGCTGGATAAATTTACATCCCAGGAAAAAAAAAAGGAACTCCAGAGAAGCAGGTGGAATACGAATGAAAAGTTAAAAAGGAATTAATATGAGATTTGGAGGGCATTAGGTGACAGGGTAGTCCCCATCAATGAAGGGTAAAATTTATGAGCCTTTCCCATGTCCTTGATGTATGGAGGTTCAAGTACAGCCTAATGCAGGGTAATTTTAAAAGGAAATTGCAAAACCAGACGACATGGTCTCCCACAGCATTTAGACTTGAAAACCTTATCTTACTTTTTTTCCTGCTCGGATAAGTTTTTTATGCCGAGCACACTGAACAGTGTACGAGTGCCTGCTTAGTATGCTGAATGAAATGGTGCCCCAGTTGATCGAAATGCAATTAAAGCCAAGATTTCAATATATCAAAACTTTGGCAAAGACTTGCTCCCCTTCCCCCACAACCTGTACAGATACTGGATATCAGTATCCCAACGTCCCCAGGCCGTCTAAGAAATATTACACCACAGCAAATTATGATCTGGGGCCCTAGCAGTGATTTATGCACAGCCTGGAATAATTAACCCTGGTCTGTATCCACATCCATTCAATTCTTATAAATTTACGATATGCACCGAGAACTCTAATGGAACACCATTTTTCAAAGGCAAGCTAGTTCTGTACTATCTGGGGAGCCGTATGTTGGATGAACTTGGTGGAGACATGAAGATGAGTTATGATATTGCCCTCACTTGAATCTGTCAACAGATTGTTCTTTTATGTTGATTTTATTTATTGCAAAGCTGTATCTTCTGGAAGCTGATGCAGCTGTACCGCTGTCTCTACATGTATGTATACTCTTCTCTGTTCACTCCTTTCAATTGAGAATAATTCTCAGGCGCGATGTTGAAACAGCTGTGACTTGTGTGTTATCAAGCGTGAGTTGGTAATTCTCAACCTCGCCGTTCATTCAGAACAGCAGAGTATATATCTATGGTAAAGTTGACTCTGTTTAAAGTATTCAATTAAAATTTGGTTTGTTTCTTTTTAAAACAAATGGTTAGCTCATGTTTGTACAAGAGGGTTGGCCCTTTACAAACTGGAACAAGAGGTCTTGATTCCCCAATCTTCCAAAGCAAACTGTTCACTGACATTGGAACAAAATAAGCAAATCCCGAACCCCCAAGTGTCATTTCTATCAAAATGATGTTGACACGCTTAACCAAAATGGAATATGACTTCTCTTTAAAACTTCTGGGACGAAACCTATTTCCGTGGCAGCCGTCTTGGAATGACCGATCTTTCATTACGATAAACACAGAAAGCTAAACACTGGGCTCAAATGTCAAATCACTACTTCCTGACTGCACTGACAAATGTCTGTCCTGACTAAATATGAGTCTCTAAATACCTACAGCAGAAACTGTATTGCAACTGAAAAAAAGAGAGAAATGAGAACACAGAATGACCAATTTCGGGTTAAGACGAGCCAACTAAATGTCCCCCCTTGTGATTACTTTGCCTCTGCACAGGAAACCATCCCACGTATTGCACAGACATAACCGGAGCTATCACTGACGCCGTCTGCCGATGAGATGTCGTCTCGAGATGGGAGCAGGTTTTGTCCGGTGTGATTCGGGTTGAAACAGAAGATGGGCGATGTAATGAAACATGACCAAAGTCCCTGATGACATCGCTAATGTGGTCTTGTAACCAGCGGCAAAACTTATTACTGTTTCAAGACGGACCTGATGGAATACGATTTCTGGATTAGAGATCTGTCATTTTGTTCTATGCATCTTTTTGACATAGTGCTGATTTTTTTGTGTGTTGTGTTTTGTTTTGGGGTTCTTTACATGTAAGTGCTAAACTTGTCTTCATTGTCATTCCTCTAAATATGATAAATGCATACAAACAGCAACAATTTCACTGGTTCTGATGCTTACCTCATAAAACTCTCATTGTCAGAAATACACATAAATCAAACTTACAATACATATCGGTACATGCAACAAATACGCCAATTTGAATATGTTTACATGAAGGGAAAACTGCCCTTCGATGCCAGTTGTACAATGTCCATAACAATGGTAAGGTACAATGTACATGTACCTACTCAAACCCAACCTGAACAAGGAGGTCAGGAGTACAGTTGTTTGAGGGTTTTTTTCTGGAATGTTCAAGAAAAATATCAAGCAGCTGTTTCTATTAAATATTCATGTTGGTGTATTTTATGACTATTGCAAATGTTATCTACACCCACGTCACAGAATTGGGGGGGGGGGGATTTTTAATGCTTATCGGTACATGTACAAAATGTACATGCACTGTGTAACTTTAATGCAATGCTATTTAATCTGGTACTTTAACCAACTTGACATGCAATCAAGTTCAAAATCTCAAAGGACTACGGACATGAATTCGGCGGATGATGAGTGAAACTGTATCTCCAGATCTCTAGTGACGGCATACAATGTAGCAAATACTTGCAGAGAATTGAGGCTTATTAAGCCAGAATCTCTGGCGAGTCAGAGATCAGTCACATGAAAGTAATTTAATCATCTGGAATCATCTGGCAATGGAATTCACTTCTTGCCCCAACGATGGAAAAAAAAAGGGGGAAAATGCCGCAAAGCCAAATTGCTGTTTGGACAGTGGTGCCTTGAAGACAGACATACACTGTAGCTACACTAACGCAGTGCTAACTTTAATCAAACTCCCATCAACGCAGCTTAAGATAACAGCGCAGGGTGGCAGAGTGTTACAAGAAAATTGTATCGGGGATATTAGGATGCCACACCTCCGCAAACACCTTGTGTAGAGCCATTGATCCCCCCTCGCTAGTTACTCGTTACTCATCAGATGCGCTGGCTAGCAGCAGCAGGCTGGATTAGGAAGATGTGGGTTGCTGTGGCGACTGCATGGCAGTGGGCCCGGCCTACGCAGTTCAGTTTGCCAAGTTTGTTTGCATACATGTACCGGTACGTGCATGTATATTACTGCTTTCCCTGAATTCAGAATCATTCAAAGCCATTTATGTCAATTCTTTAAACAGACCTATTTGTCATGAAAAAGTTGTTTCATCTGTCAGTAAAAAGTTTGCTTAATAAAAAACATCCGATTTCAACACTTTAATGAAATTTAAATATGAAATGCAGCGAGATCAAACACAGATTAACTTCTACACTGCATAAAAGTCAAGCTGTTTCCTTATATTTTTGACCACAAATATGTTCTTGTTCCCTAAATATCAAACACTACGTGTTTTGTTCAACTGCGACAGAATGCAAATGTGGATCGGTAGACTGGTTCCGCCTCTCAGCAACTTCCGCAATCCCATTATTTCCCAATTACTAAATTAACTTATCCAGTCTCAACGATACTCACTTAAGCTTCTTAACCTCTTAACATAACCAATTTGCAGAATGATCAGGGGTTTGCTTTCCCCCGCAAAAGGCCTATAATCTACTTAAAACCAATGCCCAGGCAATTATTTTGTTTCGACACTCGATGTTTTTCGCCGAGGATATAATTCTGTTTTCAGTGAAAGTCGGCCAAGATCGGCATGGGGAACAGGCCATGCATACAGAGGGGCGCATCCTTGTACGCACCATTTCTTCATTGGATCAACTGATAAAAGTGGATTAATAATTGAAATTATACAAGTGCAGACATGAAACATACTTTGCACTTTTCATAGCATTAGCGTTACTCCATTTCTTTCACATGAATGACGTCATTTTACATGTACTGGTATGTAAAAAAATAACTGTTTACAAAGTTTGCTAAAGTCATATTTCTTTTGAATAATGCCTTAGTACTGTACCATACAATGTTACTTGAGCAGATAAAATGAAATATTCGCTGCCTTTCTCAAAAAAAAAGACAAGACATTTGCAGCTTCATTCGTAAAAATTTGTTATCAATATTAAATAAAAAATTCCCGCACAGAAAATGAGACCATTTGGGACTGTATACATTATGTATGATGCACCCACTCTTCCTATATGTATACATGTATGTGTGAAAATGACTCTTTGACTAAACAAATGAAATTTATCAAAATGGAATGACGGAAAAACTTTACTGAAAAGTTAAGGGGCCTAATGACAAAGTCATTTGAAAACCCTTTATTCACCATTTAAAACATTTGTTTCTCATCAAGCACCGTTGATAAAGCTTTAAACTAAGAAGAATATTTGTAGTCATGACATGACCTTAAGTATGTCAATAAACACAGTATTCAGTGTACAGGCACCCAATGTCTGTCTAGTCAGAAGTCTAGCCATCAGTGAAGTATGTACGTATAGCATCAGTTTCAGAGGCTAAAACATTATTGCTTTCTGGTGAATGAAAAAGATGGCTGTCTACAAAAAGTAACATGAGAAAACTACTACCGGTAGTGTAATGAAGAAGATAGCAGGACGAAAATAGATGTAGATGGCGGATGTAGTTTCAAGTCGAGTCCATCACTGATCCTTGCAAGGCCCCACAAGTCCATCAAAAGTTATTCAGTCCAAGATCAAAACACAATAAGTTATTCAAATGAACCACATGTATGTAAAGGCATTCTTTTGTTATTGTTCATCCCCTTATACTTGTGACAGGACTTGAGATGGAAAACCCTAACCTTCCTCAATCTTCAAAATCCTCCAGGTGGGTTTGTAAATGTTCTTTTCTTGAAGGTGGAGAACAAAATGCCATAGGAGTTCATAGGAGGTTGTCAGCCTAGAAAACCCTGCTCCAAAATATCACTATAACAAATTAGAGGTTCTGGACAAACACCTGACTGGAGAGAAACAAAATAAACAGTCACATCCTGTGAGGCCAATCAGTCATGTTCAACATCACATCGCGCGGGCCTAATGTCCACGTGAAAAGGCTTTGTTTCAGGAGTGGCACGCACACCGCACACGTGTACTTGTGCAAACACTCCAACTTTTTGCCAGACTACCGAGAGCCAGAATCAGTGGCATTGTGTCCTTATCCGGTATGGTTGAGGGGACTGTGTCGTTACTTGCCAACTTTTTTTTAACTGAATCTCAGTATCCTGTTTTTTTTTAATAGGAGCATGCTTGAGAATTGTGTAACTGGGGGTGATTCATGGGAGAGGTTAACTGCAAATGTCAGGCAGGTTTTATCTTCGGCCAATCAACTTGGCAGTGCCAGATGTCCTACATTTTGCCTGGATACATGTACATTGTACAGCCTGTCTTCAGCTGGTTGATATTGGCTGAAAATTCACCGTGATTACAATTTTCCCAGTGTCAATATAGATCACATAAATGGGAAAATTTGAAATACAAGTCAAAAGAAGAAACATAAGAGTGAAGTCCAGTCCGAATCGCTAGTCTAGAACTACTGTCTATGTCTCTGCTCATTACAACTATTATGTGGGTACAAGCTGACTCTAGACATAGCCATACTTCTGGAAGCCCGTTTCGGACATGGCCTGATTTCTGACTGAAACTCTGTAAAGACACTGGCTTCTGGTGTTCCAATGGTGCACTCAATGGGGAAGGGTGGAGTGGTCAGCATGACCTGGTGTGACATAGACCATGGAGCTTATAAAAAGGATAGCTCCATGCATAGACTCACTTAATTTCCACTTGAGTTCAAGGAGCTGGAAAACACTTTAATGAACCCTAAACCATGCAAACATGGACGACACCATTCAAGGCCTTTCACGATGTCGTTTCACACCGTTGATTTAATGTGCCCATGCCATGTTTATGGTGCTCTAGTCTGGCCCTGTCTCAGTACCCGCCCGTTTTATACACACTTGAGTATCTTTCCGCTCGGGTGAATTATGGGCACTCCTCTGGTGTGGGCCCAGTCGCTTTTTCCTTTTCAAAGCTGTAAATGTCGGCCGATCAAAGGTGATAAAATGAACTTGGGCAAATACTTCAGTCACAAAGTGGAGAGGGCTGGTTGGGGTAAACAATGATATTTCACAACAAAGTACACATAGAACTACAGGTCCATGTATATTTCAACTGTTACAAGTTTAGTTTTGTTGCATGAATAACAATGAAATGTGCCAGCTACTGTATATCAACAGATTTTTCTTTAACCCTCTTGTTATTTAAACAGTTGCAGACAGTCAAAATTTCCACCACTTCCCCTGCTACCGGAATACTTTTTTAACAGGCTAGTCACCAGCAGTCAGATCATAATGTCCAGCAAGCACTGTGACTAGTCAAACTCAGTCAACAGACCATGAACAGACAAAGCAGGCAAATTGACCTGGGCTTAGTTCTATATGCAGAGCCAAAGCAAAGCTGTATCTTGTTACATAAACAGTCACAGCCAGTCACTCTTGCTTTATACAAAGAACAAAGAACGGGCTGGAAAGTCTTAACTGTTGAAAACAGTCACTTGATTGATTTTGACTAAAAGGACTACTTGGCACAGAACATATGCTTGCATAGTACATGCACATTAGGCTAATGCACATACATGTATGATGTACATGTAGGTAGAACTGAGCTAAATTACCCAATTTTGGAGATTAACATTTTGAATAGGCCAAATGTAAAATAATGTACTGTCATTTAAGATTAAACAGAAAATCAGTCCTGGAAAGATTGCCTCCAGGCTTGACCAAAATAAAAGGAAAGACAGGGGAGAAAAAAAATTACTTGTGAATCAGAACATTTACCGGTAGTGTACCAGTACCGGTATGTATCTCAATTACCTGATTGACAAAATTTAGCCTCAACCCCCACCCCCAACACACAGCACTCACACCCTCAAGATAACATGGGACCAGACATGAAGACAAAAAGCCAGACAAACCATGTTGAGCACATTCGCCTTCTGTTTCTCCTCCCCCCCCCTTTCCATTAAATGGACTCTGAATCATTAGGGATTCCTGATTGGTGCCCAGCTCCCACCATTCCAACTATCAACGGCCTGTAAATCTATCCTGGGTTGTCCTGGATACATATTCATCTGGCGGCGTTATCAAACGTGACTGCCCGCTATCCAGCTCAAGCACAGACTGGGTTAGTGGGTTTGTCGCCAAACAGTCTTTGTTTTCCCTGAGATGAGTCTGTGTAAGGTGTTAGGAGACATGGTGTTGGGTGTTGCTACACAGGACTAGCAAGAACATGTATAGAAAAATACAATACTGAATGATTCAATTAAACTGAAAGGTAATAGACAGCATTTGCAAACATCAAATACCAAAACTACCAAATTACCGGTATTATGAAATACCTTACTTGACTGTAAGTGAATAACGGTCTCATGCATCCTGTGAAATCATGGCACCTGGTGTGCTGTCATTTTCAAGACTAGTGGAATATTTGGATCAATTTCTAAGGGCGGTCAGCCAATTAATCTGAATCTGAGTACTGAAGATCTTTACTTCAATTTCAAACTGAAAACCCCCACCACCCAAAATGAAGAAATACATTGTGTCTTTGCCCACACTGTAAAATGTCACCGATAAATATCAGGGATACCCTACCTGGCATGTATTTATTTCAAGAGCCTAAAGGGAAGATTAATCAGATGATCTTGAAGTATGGAAACACATAGACGGCCTGCGAAACCAGGTGTTTTGTGATGACAAATGCATTTACGCTCTACTCTTACTGTAATTGGCTTTCTTGAAAGACAATCAATTTGTTAAAGTCGACTCTGCGTACTCAATCAAAATTTACTGAACAGGTCATTGGCATGCCAAGAAATCACTTTGACAAGTGAAGAAATCTCTCTTTAACACGTGCCAGCAAAGTTCTAAAACTTTTTTAGTTTTCACATTACAAATATATTTTTGAATTAAAAAAAATACACACATCTTAACTTCCCTTTAAGCTTAATATCAAGGTTGGTTTAATTTAAAAATTTGAACCAATTGGCCAATCATGTTAAGGTTTGTTGGCTTTCACTGACTGCTTCATGTGTGTAAGCCTACACGGATGAATATTTATTTTCACAGGGTTAAAACTCATTTCAGATCATCTGCATACAAATGCTTTCAATTTTCTTTTAGGAAGTTACATTTTTGTACACCGAATGAAATTTTGATATTCTTTAAAAAAAAAAAAAAAATGTTAAAAATCCCAAATATACTGGTAGTGTAGAAAAATATCCAACCTGCTTGTTTCCATGTACTGTACGAACATGTATGTATGTATACCACATGCTTGATATAATACTTCTAACATGTCTTCTATTGAAACCATGTACATGTAATTATTTTTTCGCAACACAGCCCACTTCAATTCATGCAGAAGAAACAGCAACGTTTCAGTTTCTGGGTCCCCCAACCTCAAGTACAAATGACATCATTTTCCCCCGATTCCCACTCCTTTCACGATCAATTTCTCCCGATTTAAACCGCAGCCCCCAGACTCATCCCGATGCTTCATCCAAGACAGCATGAATCTTAAGACAGACTCCCAGAGCAAGGAGCAGAAGATGTGATCACCGAGTGCTTTTAAGATCCGAGCATCCCGGGAGGTTTTTGCTTGTGAAGGCGGTTAGGAGAAGAAAAAGAGGGGGGGTTGGATGTGTGGGAAGGAGTACTGGTTGAATCACTGAATGCTATGAATAGTACACGTAGCAGGCAAATTGTACCATTAAGGCTTGGCATATCGGAGGTAGGAATTGCTTCTAAGAACTGGGAAAGGCAACATATTCACAAAGGGCCTTGAGTGGTTTATGTTTGCATACGTTTGGATCCAAAAGATGTCCAGACTTATCTATGGCTATAGACCTTGTGTAATCTTTATTCAGGACAAACCTTACACGAATGTTGTGGGGAAATTCTGCTCCTTGCTCTATGGTTGTACATGTTTGTATGTACTACATCATTATTATTATTATTATTATTTATTCGGCCAAATTACAAGGTACAACAAGCAATTCACAAAAGTAAACAAAAACAATCCTATCCAAGCTGGCCAGGATTGACAAAAGTATAATAAAACACTGTGACTCGAAAGCCTGTCAATCCTAACTTGAATGGTACATGTAACATACAAAATATATTAAAAATTAGGTATAAAATTCAATGAAAAATAAGACCGCCTTAAAAATAATACTTAAAAAGATAAATAGATTTAAAAGATTACAGTTACAACAGTTTTCTCAAGGCAAGAATAGCTGGCATAAAAACCTAACAACTGCAGATTATACAAGACTGGGGAAAAACAGACAAACAAGCCAAAACAAAACTAACAAACACCCCAACAAACTAAGAAACAAAACAAGACAGGATAAGACTAAACAAAATGTAACAAAACAAGTCAAGACAAGAGACAAGACAAAGAGACAAGACAAGACAAGACAAAACGAAACAAAACAAGACAAGACGCAACCAAACAAAAAACAAACAAACAAACAAGACAAGACAAGACAACAACAACCACACAACAACTTAAAAACACAGAACGAAAGATTGATACAGTAAACAAAATAATTTACAATGAAATAAAAATAAATAATAATAATAAGCAATAAAAACCTGATAGAGAAAAGTAAAAAATACAGTTGACATGCGAGAAAAACTACGTCAAAAAAAATTTCCATCCAATGAACAAGAAAAGCAACAACAAAAGTATCAATAACAAAATAAATACAAGTAATAATAAATGATAAGCAACCGGAAAAATAGGCCTGAAAACCAACATTATTTCAGACATAAATAAATGAATAAATAAACAAACTTAACCACAAAAGAGGAAAATAATATAAAATAAAATAACAATGAAATAAAAGAATGATGGCAGTTTACAGTGGAAAAATATACACATGAAATTACTTTAAAAAGATTAAAGTAGATCAAAAGAGTTAAACACTTGGGGGGGGGGGGCTATTTCCAGCTCAAGGTTTTAACACTCATAATAATGGGCGGATAATCGGGTGTTAAACAGTGTGAATGAATCAATTAATAGAGAGTCCCTTACATGCGATGGCAAACTACTCCAGATTCGGGGGAAGACATGACTAGGTGTGTTTTTCAGGGTTTGAGTTCTAGCATAGTGGTGACTAAATGTGAGACAATCCTGGTGACGAGTGTTCACTACTGTGTTGGCCTTCACTGATTGGCAGTCAACTAAGTTAAACAGGACTTTAACTGTGAAGGAAACTATGTGCTTCTGTCTACGTGTATCTAGAGTCATCCAATTCAAAGCATGCAATCTGTCTTCATATGACATTGCACCTTTGGGCTGTTTGAGGCACATTCTACTTGCCCTTCTCTGCACTCTCTCAAGTTTGGCTGCATTGGATGCTGTGTATGGGAACCAAGCTGGCAACCCGTATTCCAGTACGGGCAAAACAAGTGAACGATAGAGGGATGTCAAGGCCTTGGTCGAAGCACCACCCGCAATATGCCAGATAAAGCCTAATGTCTTATTGGCCTTTGAGACAGTGGCATCGACGTGATCGTTCCAGTTCAGTGAATCGTTGATGATTACCCCAAGATATTTGAATGTAGGTGTAACATTGAGCGATTGTCCGTGAAGAATGTAACTTGGAAGAACTGCTGGTTTCCGGGATCTGGATATGTGCATGACCTTGGTTTTCTTGATATTCAGCTGCATACCATTGAGATTACTCCATTGTTCAAGTGCAGTCAGGTCCAACTGGAGGGCGAGTTCATCTTGGGGTGAGTGGATTGGCTGATAGAGGAGTGTATCATCCGCAAAGAGTGCACAGTTTGTGGGTAAGTCATGAGAAATGTCATTAATAAACAAATTAAACAGGAGGGGGCCAAGGACACTGCCCTGAGGAACACCTGAAGTAACTGGTGCCCACTCGGAGAAGCATCCCCGATACGCAACTCGTTGTTGACGACCTATTAGAAAGGACTTTATCCAGGTCCATGTCGATCCACGAATATTGAAGTTGCTGGCAAGTTTGTTAAGTACCATATGGTGAGGCATAACATCAAAAGCCTTACTGAAATCGAGGAAAATTACATCGAGTCGAGGAGGGTGCGGTTTATCCAAGATAGTTGCCCAATCATGGATTGTGTTTGCAAGCTGGGTGACACATGATTTGGAGGCAGTGAAACCATGTTGCTGGGGGTTGCCGAGGCAGAGTGATGTTACATGGTCGTTGATGTTGTCAGCGACAGCCCTCTCCAACAACTTGCAGATGATTGATGTCAACGCTACTGGACGGTAATTCTTGATATCGGTACGACTGCCAGACTTGAAAACCGGAGTTATTTGTGAGAGTTTCCAATCTGCTGGGACAACGCCAGTAGTTAGGGACGAGTTCATCAATCGCATCAGAGGCGGAGCAATTGATGATGCAGTCGCTTTTAAAATCCTTGGTGGTATAGCGTCGTGACCTGGTGCTTTATGAGGATTTAAGTTGGACAGCGACTTAACAAGCCAGCCAAGGTTCACTGATGTGGGGTGAATCTCTGGAATTGGGAAGTCACAAGATGGTGGGGTCTCTGCAGGAACCCCTGTTGGAGTATGGACAGAGGTGAAGAACTTGTTGAATGCATGACAAATATCGGCAGGCTTGTGGAGCTGTGTCTCGGCTGTCCTGAACGCAGGTGGGCATTTGGATTTCCTTTGGTCCTTAACAAAGCTCCAAAAGCTACGTTTGTTGTCCGGCAGAGCAAACAAGTCATTGATGTATTTCCAGTACTCCTTCTTAGTTTTGTTTTTCACCTCATTACGGATAAGTTTATACCTGCTCCAGTCACTGCTGTCACCGTTCGATTTGGCCTTGACGAAGAGCTTTTGTTTTTGTTTGATGAGGCGTTTCAGTGCAGGTGTTATCCATGGGGACATGCGACGATTGCATGTCTTCCTGGGGATGCTGTCTCGAATTGCTGCATCCAGTATGTCCATGAACCCCTCCCATGACTCCGTGGGATCACTGTCCTTCATGAATGCAGTCCATGGCGCAAGATGTAAAAGTGTCTCCAAATGTGAGAAGTCGGCTTTCTTGTATTGCATAAATGAGCGGAGGATTTTGGGTTCAGGGGGAGTTCTGTTTGCAACAAATGAGAAAAACACTGCGTGGTGATCGCTGCTGACTGGATTTGCTACTGTTTCTACTGAACGGAATTTCTCCTGCCGGTTTGTGAAAATAAGATCGATGATAGTCCCAGACGATGAAGAATTATTTGATGGGCGGGTCACTTCATCAACCAGTTGAATGAGGCCTATCGAGTTGATTACTCCTTGCAAATTCGTCAGTGAGGAAGATTCTGTACACCAGTTTATATTGAAGTCGCCTAGCAGTATCATTCCTTCAAAGTTACGAAGATCTGATTGGAGGTTGTCACAGACATCTTGAAGTTTATCGAAAAATGTTACATCTGAGTTTGGGGGACGGTACACAATTCCAACAAGCCATTTTGAGTGTCTTAGGGTCAGTGATAAGAAAGTTACCTCGATGTCAGTGGGGTTAAGGTGGTCGAGATGAGCCGGAAGCAACGAATCATGTGCTACTTGACATGAATACCATGAATAATTTCAACACACGGGAGCAGGTGGTTATTTATTATTTATTTCTGGTAATGAAACCAAGGATTCCGAAAAAGCGCCCTAGACACTGTACCGGAAGCTCGCAAGCCAGAAGAAAGTCTTGTAGAGAGGAGACAATGAAAAGAAATACAGTCTTTGAGGTGGGAGGAAAACCCCAGAAGAATGTTCTGGGGAAAACCCACAGAATCAGGCAGGGACTAAAAACCCAATCACATGTTGGCCCAGGTGGGATTCGAACCTGGGTCACAGTGGTGGAAGACGAGGAAAGTATTTTTAAGCTGCACCAACCTGACTCCCCAAAAGCATCTACTGACTGCACTGCATGCCATGATCTCCAACTTACAGGTCTTCAAACATGTAAACCACAGAAATACCGTACAAGGAAAAAGTTGGTGAAGGCTGTTTACATGTAAAACGCTGAATCAGATTGGGATAGATCTACACATGTCATGAATGAGGCATCGATGCTGGACACAGAAGGCATGCCTATAGGGACCAAAGCCCTCCGTTTTTGCTTGATTAGCCCAGACCCTCTTAGTCTTACGCTCCCACAAACTGTATGCAAAAATTGTACTTTAGAATGCCGACTTGATTAATCTCAATGTCTTGTTAAGCTTCCTCTTGTCTGATTACTGGGTCTGCCCCTGGGAATACACTAAGTACTTTTCCTTTCATCACCGTTTAATGCACATTTCAGTTTGCATTGGTTGTCAACAAACCATTTCTGATTATGGCTCAAACCGGCCTAATGGATATGCCTTATGCACATTGCTGACTGGCAGGAGCCTCATTCATTTCACAGGGCCGTTTGAAGCAAAAACGGAAACTGCTTCCATTATGTCTATAATCACTCTATACATTCGTAATTTTATCCAATCATTGACCCTAACCTTCCCAAATCCTCTTTGCAAAATGAAGGATTATGAAGGATTGAGGCAATGGCATAAATGTGTGGCAGATTATACAGTGTACTTGAAATCCTCTGCACTGCTCCAGGATGTCACTGGCTCTGCCTTGTGCAACATATTGACAGTGATTGCTGGAGGATTTTGCTGGATTGAGGCAGTGGTCATCCCTTCGAGGACCACATTCAAGAAATAACGGAGTATTTTGCAGGATTGAGGCCGTATGCAATTTTTACATGGAGGCAGTTGGAGGATTTTGCAGGATTGAGGTTGCATCCTAGCAAAAATGCCTAGGGAGTTGGGCTTTTCAAGGATACCTTTAGCACAACCCAAACCCTTGTCTTTTACATGTAATTTAATTTGGCAACACCCATTTGAAGTATTTGAATGTTCTTCCCCATATTAAGCAAGATACCGATACAAGTTGCAATGTATCTTAAATGCACATGTAATTTGAAAAAGTATACTCCTATTGTGTGGATGTACAATGTGTGTTTTACCATCCGCCCCAGTCCCTACAGAAGATTGCTTTGGCCTTGCTTCATCCCCTCCTCCCTTCCTAGCAGACAGGGAGCTGCGCAATGACAAATTGGCCAGACTCATTCCAGGCCAACTGTCTTCTCCAATTTGTCAACTGTTCCATTCCGATTTCAATAGCAAGCAGCCATCCCCACAACAGTTACACTTCTGAGTGTCCTGCAAATATTGTGTCATGTGCGCAAGTCAAATGCTTTGTGGTGTTTTTTAGGGTCTTGATTTGGGCGAAAGGGTGAGTCGTGCTTTGTCACTGTGATGTCAGAGGTTGTGGGTTTATAAGAAGCTGTTGTGATTCAACCATGCAAGGTGACTGTGCAACGGTCCTACATGTGGTTTGACTGGTGTCCCCCCCCCCCCCCCCAATAAAATATGGGGACTGGTTCATGTTGCTATACATGTAGCTCCCATTTACCGGTACTCTGCATGGACGATAACGTGAACACATGGTTATCTAAGCACTGACTCTAGTCTTAGTCTTACAACAATCAGCAGGTACATGTAATATCGCTAGTGTCTCCACGAAAGCAGATTTCAAGCATTTAAACTGCATAGGTTTCAAATACTGCAAAGTAGTGCCCCTCTCTTTATCGATAGTTGCAAGAGAAACTTTCTGAATGCAGCGAAAAAATGAAGCTCATCACCACAGAAACTGCACACACGTTGCCTTGTTGCCATATTGCAATAGGCTGGTTCGGCGCAAACGTTATCGATGTGATTTTGAATTCGGGGGCGGAAATCTGACCTCATACAAGTCCTTCTTATATTTTGCATACATTAGGAGGAAAACCTCCATTCAGGATTCATTGCTAGATACCGTACATGTACCAGTACCTGTCCCTACAATCAAAGTCTTAAGGACAACGGAGGGACCGGGAACCAGTCTAGCTTGTGGTAACCAATGACTGGGCACATTGATGGAGATTTTTAAAAAATTGAATAAGAAAAAAAAAAGGCGCGACTAAATATGCTTGTTTCAGCAGACAGCCAAAAAAAAAAACCAGCAAACAGCCACAATAACATATGAAATGTATGCGTAATGTTGCAATTGTTTTAATAACAAGACAAGGCAAGCTGGTCCCAGAGAGCATACTTGTATTCAATTGATTCAGAATGGCTGTTCATTGGAGGTCTTTTCAAGCATCAGTCTACAGTCTAGCCCGGATCTTTAGCCTATTCACTAGCATTATGAGGTAATCCTATACAATAGCACTGCCCCGCTCACAAGAGTCGGTGAGTCAGTCAGTGAGTCAGTCGGGAACAGAGAGCATTTCAGGCTGGTCTCTGGGAACCTCAGGCTCTTGGTACCATCATTTTACATGTTACATCATCTCACAAATCTACAAGTACTTCAGATTTGATAATTTTAGAGTACAGTAGGCCCCTAATTCTACGAATGTAATCTTCCTGAAAACAACTTGTTTTTTTGTCTTCAGATGAGCAATTTTGTGAGTTCTCTTGACCATGTTTATGATGTTTACTTTCACCACCGAAGGCAATTTGTTGGGAAATAAATCTTAGCATGTTTCCAAAGCCAACTGACACAGCGAAAAAGTACAAGGATTCATTCAGACACTGCCGGAATGATAAATGACGCTGGATGTCCCGGCTTTTACGACGTCTTCATTTACAGTTGTCTAATCTGGAGGATTGTGGGAGAATGTTTAACCAGTTGCTAGGCGATGATGGACTCTTTAATCAAGGAATCCAGAAATCCCCAGCGACATGTAACAGAGCTACTCCACTGGTTGTCCCACACACTCAAAATTAACTCATATCTGTCCCTTTCAATCCAAGACTGCAAAATGTCGAGCTATCTATAGTGACGTGGGATATTCCAAACCAATTCACCCAAGTGAAATTACAGCAATTTTTTTTTGCTGCTTTTCTAAAACCAAGAATCAAATATTGTATTTTTCAAATGAAAGCTATTCCGGTTCAGGGTTATTAATTTTTTGGGAATTCGATTTGCTTTAAAGAAAATGTATTTTGACTTGTGATATTTGTTTAGCATTAAAAGTGTTTACTAGGAAAAATGGTCTTCAATACAATACCATAAGGTGCCAGTATGATCTTCTCCTTGCTGGAAAACCCAATAGTAACTTTCACATAAATAACTAGTTATCCAGCTTAAGAGATTGGATTTCTGCAACCTGATCCACTCTCCCAATTTCAAAAGAAATAGACGAAAGCACTCCATCAGAAGCTTGGACTTCTCATGTTCAGTATATATGTAGAATTTTGTGGATGACTCAAAAGCTTGTCATAAACTTGCCATTAGCTAATGCACTACACTGGAATATTCATCAATCCTCATTCATTTTGTCTTAAAAATCAAGAGCGCCCATTCAAACCCATTCCAGCCTATTCCAACTCTCATATCATTCATAAGACTGACATAGAGCTCGTATTAAATTTCCTTTCAGTAACATGTTCACGTAGCTGAATGCAAACCTCCAGCTTTTTTTTTTCTTTCAGATCTCTTTTGGGGCTTTCTGAAAGGGGCGAAAATTTCCTATTCACAAGGCATGGCCACCATTCAACCAGAACCAGTGGAGTCCCTATCGCATTTCGTCAAGCTACGAACCCTGATCAATAGCCTTCCCTACCTGAAGAGCATGACAAATACGAAACAAAAAGGATGCATTTGCGTAAAATCATATCCGTTTCAAGCAAAACCGAGATGCCCACAGAAAGACCGAAAGGTAGAGCCCCAAAAAGTCAAGTCAGAAAAAATATTTTCCAAGCGGTGCACGCGAGTTCCGCCACGGGAAAGTGTAGGCTACATGTAGTCGGGGTAAGGGCATGAGAACTTGAAAACTTTTGGCTGAGAGCTCTGTCAATATGTAGGGACAGCGTTTGATGATGGGGGATGGTCGATATTTGGCTATACGGTAACCTCCTAGGATGCTCCTTTGGAATACATATGACCAGAAAAAATGGGAGAAGAAAAATGGGAGTAAGAATTGGAAACCATAGCTTGGACCACAAGTGTACGGTATCGATCTGTGTGCCCGGAGTATTCTGTAATATTTACTCAAAATGGCTGGGACCCTATTAGATTGCCTGATAAATTATTGAAGCATTATTGATCACGGTGCACTTCATTATTTAGACAAGGAAAATCAAGTCCGATTTGATTTGAGGTCCATTGGATGTTCTTTTCGTGTTTACCTTACAAACATAGGTTTTGTGTTTTATGTAGACAGATTCACTCTAGAAGTGCTGAACAGCGTTAAGCACAAGGACCGAGAAAGTTGAATTTAAATAAGGGAGCATTAGTTTGTAAAGAGGACTGCAAAATGTCGCTAGAATTTTAGTTTGTTTGCACTAAGGAATACAGCAATAGGCCTATCAGAAATTGAAATTTAAAAAAAAAAATTTGTTTTTTATTACACTAATTTTGTGTGAAACATAGAAACTGAAAAAAAAGGAAAACTGTGCTTAAGACATCTATGTAGTAATCACATCCATTCTAAAATGAAGAAAAGGTCTAATTAAATGTAGATGCAGGCTTTTTTGCATACAACATTGTCATGTAGCTGTGTTAGTCTCTTTGCTCTGAGCATTTCTGACAATACAACCAACATTTGTCAGTCATCAAGGGATTATATCTCTACATTTCTGCTGACACTTGGCCCACCCAAGGGACTTAGCCCTCCCAGACATGACACAATAACTACGGACATTTCAAAGCAATCCCATTTTTTTATCAATCCGATCAGCCGCCGAGAGTCATTTTCATTAGACCAAATTAGCTTGTATTACAGCAGCCTTTCCCTGACTTTGATCTTCCCGTATAAAGCGCTCTTCCTTCTGTACCGCTTCCAGCTTGGAGGACATAACTCATGAATTATTTATGAAGGCTTGGCGAGGACGGCCAATGGCAGTGGCTGTAAGAGGAGGGTAGGGTGGATGACTCACACACAGTGTTCTGATGATCGCCCCCTTAAAACTTGCCTCATGAATAAAGACGAGGCAGTCGGTATTGGCTGTCACATCTATGGACATCAAGGTTCCTTTTACGACCATTAACACCAGATTCTGTCCTTGGTGTCTATCCGTAGCCTAAGGTATGATCCCGCACCAGAAGTCTGACATGCCCTAGTTCTAAATTAATTTCTCGCAAACCAAAAGCGAATGATCTCGTTATCCTGAGGTTTATGTTTTATCATTTCAGCACACCCTACAGCTTCAGTATACACCAAGCAGGATTGTTCCACGGATTAACAAATTTGTACATGTACCGGTAATACATGTATATTCCATTTAAAAAAAGAAGAAAAAAGTAATTACCATTTTTAAATTTAGAAGCTTAATTCTACAGTCAGTACCTTAGGCACTCTTCTTCAAATTAGGCATTCTTTTCTTTGATATTATTGAAACCCAAAGTCACAGATGTATGACCTGCAAAATCTGGAGCACAACTGAACCAAAATGTCTTTTGAGTCAACCAAAGACTACAGTTGCAAAGAGTGAGTTTAGCAATCAGCGAACATGGACATGTACAGTATGTGGGATAAAGCCACAGAAATTGACTCTGTTGTAAATGTCTATCACAAATACAACAGCCGCCATGCCAAATTACATCGCTTTGGATGGCGCCGGACGAATCATTGGAACACAGCCCAGCCTGACAGTTATCAGAGCACAGTAAACAATGACATCATCAGCCGACAAACAGCGTAATTTGGTTACGGTACCAAGCCTGCGTACTGGGTTCCGGCACTGTAGCCGGTTAAAGTCCATTTGACTAATGAGATGTATGGGGCCACAGTCAACAGATATCCAGCAGTCCAGAATGACGAATTCCAACAATTGTGTCTGTTACTGACATGCAATTTCACACTTTTTTTCTCTCATATGTATACACACATAACACAATCCAACTGAGGAATTGGCAATTTCGTTTTGTAAAGATCATTATAAGCAATCTCACAGGTGGCTTTTCATACCGGTAGTAAAAAGGATAATTCTGCGTATCGGTATGTGTCCATATTATTGTACGTACAATCTATATTGATGAATTTAGCCCTTACCCAAACTAGTCTAGAAAATATCCACAGGGAAATTGCAATGTACGTATGCTTGTACATTGATGTGCACTGAAATTAAATTGTATACATGTACATGTACCGGTACATGTAGGAAATTAAAGCAGTACTGCCGTCCCAAAATGCATGTCAACTATAGTATTCTCAAACTGTATTTGTGCTCAGTTGAGGAATACACACAAAACTATGGCCGGATTTATGATATGATTGAGGTTTTTTTTAATACCATACGGATATCAAATGTCACATATATACTAGATATGAGTGGTATCGGGTAATTTTTGGCATAAAAGTAAATTTGCTAAATTGTCTATTCAATTTTGTTTTCTTTTCAAAATATTTGTAACATTTGACAAATGTCCATACTGGGCAAGTCAAAAAGAAAGTGACCAAATTAGGAAAACTTTTTTTTTTAAATACATGTATGTGGATTGCTCCATTTCATAAAAAGAATGAAGGGATTAAGTACATGTTATTGACTAGTTAATTCTTAAAATTTTACGTACATGTACATGTAATTTGCCAACGTATACTCTTTTCCAATGTTATGTCTTTTTTAATAAAAATACCACAAAATTGAGCCGTCCACCACTGATCATTTCTACGAGTTGGTGAATACCCATTAAATACAATGAAACATAAACATTTTCCCACCTCCATGAATGAACGAAAACTTATAAAAGTAAACAGACAAAAATCGCCATCAATAGTTTAGGAAAAAAAGTCCACTCGTTCCTCATATATTCGAAGCACAAAATTTGACATTAAATAATGTTTGTCTTGACTTAAATGATTAAAACGTGTAGTCTGTAATTCTCACTCAGCCCAGTACATGTAATTCATTTGTAGCTTCCAATGGCATTCCATGAACAGCTACCATGTAAGTCGTAGTAAAACTTGCATTTAACTTCTGATACCATGGATCAATTTCAGTAATTATTTTTCACAGATGAGTGGAAGAAACTGTTGTTTTTTTAAAGACATACATTATACATACTTCATTGGTGTATCAAATTTGACTGCTTTTAAGGAATAAAAATCCTTAATCCCATTCACTTTCTTTTTGACTCATCCTTTATAATTATGTACATGTACCATGCTTATGGGCCTAGAGTACTCTGGATACAGAGACATGTAACATACATACCCCAGTACATTCTCTCAAGCTGCACAGTGTGTGTGTAACTGTAAGTGTGTTTTGTAAAAGTCCCACATCCCGTACTCTGTTAGCATACAAACAGCCAACAAATCCCTGGACACAATGGGATCACAGTGAAGGGTGATCATCTCCAAACTCCCCTGGGTGGGGGATGGAGCCAGATAGCTGACAAACAAGCCACCTCTCTTGTACTCTATCAGGGTTCTCCCTACGGCCAAGATCACGTTTCAATTTGGGTGCAAATTCCTGGAGATTGCTTAAGGCTCATTGGTAGCATCTTGGACAAATTTTTACCGAAAAGCAAAGATAAATTTCTCTGAGGAGTGCCCAGAGATGTAATGTACTTCAATGTTTAGCCTTCATGTACGGAAAGTGCATTACTTATTTAAGTGTTAATTATGTGATGTTTAACAGTGACCCTAAAAGATGTTTTTCCATCAAATGAAAAGGATACCCTGTTGGCCAAACCTGTATTTTAAAATTTAAACAATGTGCACACTACCTCAATATTCCCCACTACACCAAGCAATGCGGTCATTTCTCTAGAGAACATCTACAGAGGAAATGTACAGCATTCACAGGTATCCTTGAGCATGGTGACACGCAAACACAAGGAAAAAATCCAGATTGTGTAAACAGTATCCTTGAAGCTTGAGACAACATAAACAGCAAATGAGATCCATCTCATTGCTCTAGTTAAAATCCCACAGGCAAGGTGAAGAATAATCTCGAAAAAATGTCTATTGTAGGCCTATAACTGGGCACTGTTAGCGGAGGGAGTCCAAAAAGACCAACATTTTTAGTTTTAGAAATTTTAAAACTACAGTGTCTACACACACAAAAAATTACCAAAAAAATACCATGAGATGATGGAGTATTTCTTTCCCTTGACAGGACTTTTGTTCTGTGTGATTTGGACTTTTTGTTTAAAAGTTATAGCAAACCAGACTGTCAAACTATGTTTTGACCACTTTCTTATAAATTGTTCACAACACCTTCTTGGTATGTGAATGCCCTTTACAATCTGAAAAGTGGCCCAACATGGAATTCTAGTCCTTTCATTTAATTAGCTGTATCTCTAGACTGGGGTGTCCAAATGAGACGGAATAAAGTCTATTGTGTAGAGTATTTACTACACCTTTAGACTCTATGGATAAGTTTTGCAAATAGAGAGTGTCATCTTCAGAAGCTACCGGTGTTGTAGCTCTGTACTTACAGAGCTGCCTCCTCGTTCAGACAGCTGGCACCCTTTGTGTCTGCTTTCATTTTCAAAGATTCAAGCAGGGGGATTACACAGTTTAACCTTGAGTGACCTTTGTCGTGATTTAATGGACATTTTTGTCAACAATTCAAATCCTGGTGGCCATGCTTCACAATTTCCCATTTTACGTCTTTGTAGGTTTTCTGATCTGCACCTGGACATTATGATTATGATCTGGTCATTATCAATGAGGATGGAAATTTTTGAATGCAAGGCCTTGGAATCATCTCTCAGAACTGGAACCATAGAATGGAAGATAAAAGGAAAATTCAATACTATGTTGAATGCACACAACCACTCGAGCTGAGTACATGTATGAATAACAGACTATAATGTATAAGTACCGGTAACACACGTGTCTCTGGAAGCAGCTGAAACCACTCCCATTGACGCATGCGTTATTGAGATGTAACCAAGTTATAATTCAGATTATCCTTATAATTATGTAAAAGACAGAATGGTCTTCTGTATAGTACCGGTAGATACATGTGTATGTACTTCATAGGAAAAAAAAAACAAGCAGTATGCCTAAATCTGAAGGGTGCGCATTCTCATTCAAATAAATGTACGAAAGCCAAAATCCGACTTATTTTTTTTTTAAGGGAAAAACTACATGTATCATCCTTTCATTTAGAATTAAACAGAAAGAACATTTGGTGTTTCAGGGAAAGCTTTGGGCGTCTAACTTCCAATGTTTCTGAAATGTTGCCATTTCTACAATCCCAGAGAGATTTCCAAAGAACAATTCAAATTTGTATTCCCCAAATTTCTTGACAAAGCATTGATCAGCATTTCGTACAATGTACGGCAACACCGCAAAAGAAGACAATAAGTAAATGTGGTACATGTACATCAACAAAAAAGTGGTACATCAACATACTACATGTACGTATATCCCTGTACAGAATCTGCCTCTTCCCCCACCCCTCCCCCTGCGGCCACGGACCACTTGGTCCCTCCCTGACTGGCCCGTGTATTCTTGAGAAGGTGCTGTTGCATCAGGATTAGCCCGTGTGATGCTAGACTGCCAAGAATCAATATTTGCATGTTGGTCACTTCTTTTCAAAGTCTGTGCCTTGTTGTGACACTTTCTCTTCCCTCAACACATTGGCTGCAAGCTTCACATAGGACTGCACAAACTGGCTTTGTGCCAGGCTGTTCAAACATTAGGTCTAATCCTAAAACATTTATGCTGTTTCAAGTGGTGCCTAACCGAAACGAAGATGCGCGTGTTCAAACTTTACTATTCATGACAAAGTTATCTTACTAAATACTTACACATGTACCTTTTCCAAATAAAATCTGCAGCATGAATAAATTGACAAAGAAACTTCCTACCGCTTCAAACTGTACAGCTTGTGGAAAAAGATAACTATTTTATATTTCAAAATTGTTTATAATTATATATGGTTTTGTCAATTGTTTTGTTTAGTAATGATGATCCACTTGTCACCTTTATACTACCAGTATACATGTACTTACAGCATTGTATCCTATACTTTTAGACTGACCAAAGCACACTTTCACGATATCTTCCTTATAAATCCTGACAACAATGCAGATATTCAGAGTATGTAGGGTACTAAATCTCTGAGAAAATATTGTGACAATAACCTCCATCTCAACATGTGCCTTGCGAGGTGTCGTCAGTCTCTTTGTAGAAATTTCAACAGGGATTACCGGCAAGGATTTCAGAACCAAGAACTGCTGGTGTTGTGAGTGGTCAAAGGGTTTAAATGCTTGCAGTAATTGGGCCTGCATTTAGGGTTATCACACTAAATTGGATTTAATTGTGGCTTTTCAGACCATTGGGCAATTCTAATGCCAGCTAAATATATTCACACATGTTTCGGCCCTGCTGTGAATGTGGTCTGTTATTTGCAAATTGTGTATTGAATGAGTAAAGTGGGAGAGATTTAAAACTTGTCAGGATTATCGCTTTGCTGGGATCATGAATTACATGTATAGTGAGACTGAACAGTGTATTGGTGACATTATTAAAAAGAAAACTGGACATATATTTGAGTCATTGGTTTCAATGTTACATGAGTAATCTACTTTGCAAAACTACACCCTAAAAACAGATTGGTTGAAATAACCAATAGATTGGTAGATATGTGTCCAACCAATCTCGGTTTGGTTGGACACATACATGTAAATGTACATACATCTGTACCAATCCTAACAATCTATTGGTTATTTCAACCAATCTGTTTCTAGGGTGTAGTGTTTGGCCAAAAAGAAAATAGGGTCAGTAAAAAAAAAGCAGGACAAATTAGAATCTTGGTTTAAATGTGGAAGTAAAGGACCAAAAACTACTTGGATTAGCCATTTTCCACAAAAGAAAGTACACAGAAAAACACTGACAGGGGCATCTAAAGTTCAACGGCGGTAGAACTGTTGTTTCTAGTTACTTGTCAAAAGGTATTTGTCACACCTGTCCTGATGTGTATTCTCCTATACTGCCTTTATTTATTTTCACCTTGGCTGAGCCGTTTCCCTCAAACATTCCACAATTTTTTTTCATGATATGGAATACATGTAGCATGACTGCAAGGGTAATACCAATTGGTATCGGGCGCACGTACACCGAGCAGCCATTGCTTTTTGTTCTCCTGGCAAAGTTCAGTGTTGGCGCGCTGAATAGACCCAACCGAGCGCAAGACTGCGTGACCCTTTTGAATAGCACGAGGGGCTTCATTTCACCCTCCAATTGGTAATCTAAACTGGGGGGAGAGGGTGTACCGAGTCTGTCTGTGTTGACACTAGGCTCCTAAGCTGTATCCCGACGCTGTTTTGATTTCGGCAGATGAATTCAGTGGTTTGTGCTTGCAGTCATATCTCACTTTATGTAGGCTATTATGCAGGCTACCCAGGTACATCTCTGTGCTGTATAAACATTCAGACTTCCCCTCAGATTTATTAAAACTTGTTTACACTGCCACTTTTATACACTGCTTGAAAAGATCTTATGATTAGCTACGATTAGCTTTGTAGAGGCTCTTTTTTCAAAAAAGCACTTCTGTTGAAAAGCTCTGTAAACTTTTAGCAAGCCCAGACATCAATAAATTATTCCTGATTACATGTTTACAATTTCCTTTTACACTAGATCCAAAATCTCTATGTTTAATATTGAATTTATCCGGTTTTGGATATTTTGGGGGTTTTTTGGGGGGTAAGTGTTGTTTGTTTTTAAATCATGATTTCAAAGAACTCACCTGAGACCTGTATTCCCATCTCAATTGTCTGCGGGATGTCAGTACCCTTCAACCTGGAATTCAGTCTGATACCTCCTGTGGTACCATTCAGGATTAGGTGGTTGTTGGCATTGCCTCTGATGATGACATACTGGAGCGTGTCCGACACATCAGGATCATGAGCAGGAACCTGTCCAATGTCACCATCGGGGAAGAAGCCTTCGTAGTTGTTGAAGTAGATGTCAAAGTCTTCTAGGATGGGACTGTTGTCGTTCTGGTCCAGGACGTGGATGTTGACTGTGGCCACGTTGAAGAAGGGAGTGGAGGTCGCCTTGACGGTGACGCTGTACTCACTCCTGGCTTCATAGTCCAGCTCAATTAGGGTGGTCAGTTCCCCGGACCGGCTGTCAATCTCAAAGAAGTCCAGGTCGCCTTCGATCAGGGAGTAGTGGATCAAAGCATTGTAGCCCTCGTCCGGGTCGTTGGCGACGATGGTGGAGACCAGTTCGCCCGGGTTGCGGTTCTCCTCGATGTACACGTCCATTTCGTCTCGGGGAAACTCTGGCGGGTTGTCGTTCTCGTCCCGTAGCCGGACGGTGATTGCCACGGATTCGCGGTGGGTGGGACGGCCACCGTCAACGGCAAATGCGACCAGGTTATATTCGGCTTTGGCCTCGCGGTCAAGACGGAGGGCAGTACGGATGATGCCAGAGGTTTCGTCAATGACGAAGGCGCCGTTACCATCATTGCCATTGTTGAATGTGTAGGAAATCTGGCTGTTGGTACCTGCATTTAGAAAGGAAAAAAAATCCAGAAACACTATAAAATAACATAATTATTATATACAGAACCATTAAAATGTATCTTGATTCACATATTAAAACTCTACTGAATGCATTAAAAGCTAAAATCAGCTGCGTAAATTCTGTCAAATCCAACAAAATGTTAGATCTTGGTAGATTCAGCAGAGTTCAGATTTACAGAAATGGGAATAACCCCCACTGTTGTACCATCTTTCGTTTTTTTCTTTTTGTCTAGTCTTCTACCACCCCCAATAAGTAATTTAATTTGACAATTCCATCAGGGAACAGTGTCAGCAGAGCAAACACACAATCAATTTAGGGCCAGGCTGGCTGGCAGGCTGGGTCCCACCATGGAGCTACATGATGTACCATGGGCCCAATCTCCCCTAGCCAACCCAGCGATGACTACACGGAAAGCCTCATCCATCAATCAAACTCAAAGAGAGAAACAGGCACAGTCCAATTATTATCGCAGACTCCCTCTCAACCAGATTAATTTGTGCATGGAAGTGTGTGTGGAACGATATTTGGATGGCAGGCGAAAGAAAAAAGCCCGAAGGGTAGGTGGGGGGGGGGGCTGAATTTCTGCAACTGTTGTTGTCATAATGAGATATCACAGAAGAAACCCAACACTTTTATGGGTTTTTTTTTAATGCAGAACCTTAATCATTCTGCCACTGCATGGATGTGAATTTGTTTGATAAAAAATCAGGGCTGTGCCTCTGGGTAGGATTTAAAAAGGAAAGAATAACTAAAATGAAAACCTCTGGTGCCCAGTTGACAACCAGGGTTAAAGTGTTTTGCACTTGCAGATGGAAAGCTGGAGAGGATGCCCATGGGCAGGGTTTAAATGGGCCATGTAGTAAAGGGTCATTTTACATTGTGCGTCCCCATTACTAGGTCAAACCTCAAGGGGATTTATCTGCTGTTGTTGTTATCAACAAAGGATTGGCAGCTACATGTGCATGTGTAGCAGACTGATTGGAACATGTACACACCTACAAATGTATGCGTGTGTTAATGGTGTACATGGAAGACACACACATGTATGCAAAATCATCGATAAATCGAGGACAGAAACCGAATCGAGCACTCCTTGATCGGAAAACGTGGAACAAAAGAAAATCCTCGATTTACACCATAAACAAACGTGTCTACAAGTACGTACATTACAAGGAAATGAATGCATGTCTCCACCATGCAGACAGTTTAGTTTGATAATTAATTTTTTGTTGGTTTATGTCTGGCCATTTAGGAATCAATTCCCCATCTGCTTTTTATGCAATTTTATGTACAAGTTTGCCAAATGAACAGGTCTTACCGGTACAACTACATTGTAAATAAATTCTGATTTAAAAAAATTGCACAACATATTTTAGCCCTTTTTAACTTTGTACATAATAAGTATACGTGTACCAGCAAATGGAAAGTTTCATATCCATTGTTTCTTTTGATACAATTTATGAGGCTGCATTCATAATACTGTATTAAAGTATCTACATGTATTTAAACATTAAATATAAGGTTAAGCAAAAAAAAGTATGTCTTTCCAGTTTCCAGTGTCTATGTTCAGTCATGGTGTTTTCTGTGTGGCTTTTTGGGGTATTTTTTTAAACTCAAAATTCAGCTTTTAAAAAGTGAAAAAAATGAAAAGTTGTCAGTTTCATTCAACCTTGCTTTTTTGATGAATTTAAAACAGTAGCACCTATATAACACTGTATTAAATTGTACAACATTGTATTACAATGTATTTATTCACTGATGATTTTAGAAAACCAGGGAGTGGTTTGGGACAGTTCAAGGTGTAATGCATGTACCGGTACCCATGGCAGTTTAGGGCTGTACAGGGACTCTTGACTTTCAAGTACAGTACATGTTACTTTTGTACATTTTAAAAGAGTTGTAAAGTACTGGTAAAATGTACATGTACAATGTATCATGGACTGGAGGAATAAGAACATACACGTGTACGCATAGTACATGTTTGCACATAGGCCTAGTCATTAATTTTTTAATTTTTTACTTTTTTCATTTTATGTGCATGAACCCTACTTCAGTTAATAGAATGCACGTAAAATTGTTCCTGGAAAAACTATGACTGTGCTCACCCTATGACAACCCTGTATCACCCCTTGCACAACACTAACCTCAACTAAAGTATGTACACACTACATTATCTCAAATCTTATCAGAATTTGACCCATGTACATAAAGCTGCTTGTGAAGTGTACCCTATTGTGCGCATGCTATTGTGCTGCATGCTGTTATTTGATCACACTTAATATGTAATGAAGAATCTTGGGGATGGGTAAAAGCCGGGGATGTGATAAATCTTTGTGCTTTGTTTGCCAATGTATTGTGCCTTTTGGGATTGGGGAATACGTGACTATGTGGCAGGGCCCAGTTTTAGTTTTAAATTTGGCCCTGCCACAACTACAGGATACCTGACTACATGTATATGTGTTCAAGTTTGATATGAGGAGTTGAAACTTGGTCCAAAGTCTTATTTACTGTTGAATACTTTACACTGCTGCCCATAATACAAAGGCTCATGCAGGAGTATGCAACAAATGCATGTACATGTAATACCACTTTTGTGCCAAGTCTAGATGTTTATTACACTGACAAAATGGCCTGGCTACATGTACCGGCATACATGTACATGTGTGCGTGTATAGTGGAAACAAAATTTCCTTTTGTTGTTATTGGTAACTACAGCTGTATACATGTAGGGGCACTTCAAAACAAAAAATGTACATGTACTACCGGTATACATGTACGAAAAACTCATGTATGATGGACATGTATGTAAGAACATAGAAACATGTACATGTACAGTGTATTTATAAAACAAATGTTTAAATCATAAAAATATGTAGGCCTACCGGTACATGTACATAATGTACCCAATATGTACACAGTTTGGGCATCATTTTACATAAAAATCAACATGGACAAGTCCCTCTGTTGCCTGGCTATTGATCAATGTATTCAAAGTCTGCTGGTTTTACAAAGTCCATTTCCTTTGTTCCTTCTTCACTTTGAAATACAATGTAAGTAAGTTGTATAACAATAGATGGTATGTGCAGAGTACCTGTATGCACACTGCTATCATGTACTGTACAGTGTACATTGTGACATATATCCACATTTTCTACATGCCAAGATTTACATACATATTGTACAGTGTACAGGTACATCATGTCTAAATTGAAAAAAAGAAGCTATTTTTTCATTTTCGTTTATTTGTCATTTTTTTGTATACGGGTGTTTAGCATTCAAAAGGGCATTTTATTTTGACGGATCGTATATATGTCATCACACTTATTTTCATCTTTTACTGAATACACTGCAGTTTGTACATTATGTATGGATGTACCCTGTATAAGATGTACTGTACAATGTACACATTTTTGTACAGTTCTAACATGCAATTCAAAATAAAAAAATCTAAGCTTACTGTATACAACACTATGGAAGTGAATTTAGGACATCCAGGTAAAGAGAATACTATTTCTTAGTAGCCCACTTTGACTGTTTCGTGCAAATTGCTATTTAATTGCTATTTCGCATTGCATACAATGTGCTTAAATTTGCACACCTGATTTTTTATTTCGTATACACACCCATACACATGTTTGTATACAAAGTAATTTGAACACAATGTATGTAAAATAGTAAATCATATTTGTGTGCGAAATAGAAATTACCATGTACGAAATAGTAAGTCACATGTGTGAAATAGAAAGTTGTATGTAAGAAATATACGAAGTAGTACATGTACATTAAAAAAAAAATTATCGTGTCCGAAATATACTTCCACACAAAAAATTTGGCTAGGAACCTTACCAAAAAAAAAAACCTGTTGGACTTGCAGGCTTTTCAATTTCTAGGTGGCACAATTTACTGCCTAGTGCAAAATTTAACACTGTGCATAATTTCTCTTCCTCTGGCCTACTCATCCAAGTATCGAATGAGCTAGTATTATTATAAGATGACACCATCACCTGCCTGCTGCGATACAACAGGTGCATGTAATTGATTTAGGGGGATGTTATAAGGAAGATCGCACTGAATGCAACAGCAGTAATAAACAATCTACCACACTACTGAAGAGAGAGGCCAACATTTTGCAGGAAAAATCACTATCTCCCATGTTCAAGGCAAGAAGTACAATGCATTACCCGAGGGAGTACATAGCTTTTAACTTATGGTACTGGTTTACATTGCGGCTGGGTCAATCGCCTTGAATTCTTCAGACAATTCTAAGGAATGTTAGCAGGGCTCCCTGGAGCTTAGCCTTGCCATCCAGTCAGTATGTGCATTCATGATGCCAGGCATATCATGGTCACATTGACTGATCATATTGATAACCAATCTGAATTCTGATTTTATTGAATAAAATCTACCATTTTACATAGTACAATGTGTATGTAATCACTGTGATTTAAAGATGATTATAGCAGGTTTCTTTCTATTGCACAGCACTATACTGGTACATGGTAAGCCTATTTGTTCGTTTGAACAAAGACAAGCAACAAACAACTGGAATTTACTACAAATGTAGTAAATAGTTAAATATGACACTTTGTATCAATTTCAGGCTTTGTTCATGAAGTACGTTTTGGTCATTAATAATTTGTTAAATTGCCCACAGATTATTTCATCAGCCTAATGGACACTCACGGTTCTGCTAACTGCCTTTTAACAGATGTTAAAATTACAATCGGACAACAACATTTTTCCGTCAACGTACATTTTCCTTTTTTTTATATTTTGTTTTGCTATTGCGACCAAAAAAAAACCAAAAAAAAAACGATTTGCTCTTGCTTAAAAGTTCACTCTTCATACATAAAACTATGTCGCATGAGTGTGTACATTGTAGACCTGTCTCTTTCACATGACCAGTGAATTTAAGTCTGTTGCCTTGTGTCTGACAGCTCCCTGTAGTGTAGAGTTTAATTTCACATCCCAATTAAAGGCAACACAGGCATAATCAAGTTAATTCCGGTTGACATTACCTGTCACTTTCTTCTCAGCATGTAACTCATTAGAAGGGTGCAAAATCCAATATTGGAAACTGAATGTTTTGTCCCTTGCTTTACTAAAGGAATTGGTTGAAACCAAAATCAATTGAATTTGAATGAAATTTCTTGATCCATTTGGTTTTTTTCCTTTATATTATTTGCAAGAGTATTGGTTATTGCTATTAAAAGGGCAACTAATGGTGTGAAGCGTACTGCAAAATAAGTCTTCAAAATGCAGAGAAACATTAACCCTGACTCCCTAGGCCTTTTTGCTAGGATGTAGCCTCAATCCTGCAAAATCCTCCAATTGGCCTCATGGAAAAATAGCATATAGCCTCAATCCTGCAAATTCCTCCATTATTTCTTGAATATGGTCCATGGAGGGATGACCACTGCCTGAATCCTGCAAAATCCTCCGGCTATGTCTGTCATTAGGCTGAGGCAGAGGCAGTGACATCCTGGAGCAGTGCGGAGGATGTCAAGTATAATCAAGGACTAAATTTATGCACGGCTGAGCATAAACAACACAAGGTCCGGCCCAAGACCTTGACACAGTGCGTACTCCGAAATTAGCAACGCACTTTTGCCATGTAACCTTAATCCTGCAAATTCCTCCAATTTGCAAAAAGGATTTTGGAGGATTCAGGGCGGTTAGGTTTAAGGGCGTGAAATAGAATATCTCAAATTATCTTGACATGAAAACATTTTGAAATATTACGCATCAAACGTTGGTTCCGCACTAACTGAAATGTAAATGTGTACTGAAAAAATATCCAACATTTTCAGTGTACTGTTACAGCTGTCAGGAAAACGGCACTTGTAACTCACCGAACATTTCTCAGTGGTAATGCCTCTGGTTATGCCAACAGAATCAAATTTCAAATCCTGACATAACTGTTGAACAATGGTTTAATCTGGACAAAGAACGAACGCATAAAATGTGACACTCCTGTCCATTCTAATAAGGCAGCACACCAGTTCGCTGTCTAGTCTGCTTTGATTTCTGCCCCGAGTGTCAAAACAATATTATTAAATCTTCATGCATTCTGGAGTGGGAATGAGAATGGGAACTACCGATGTACATGTTGTAGGTGCAGGATAGCTTGTCTTTTGTTTTCTCCCTTTTTTTTGGGTGGTGGAGTATTCCGGACTTGGATTGGATTTCAGGGTTTGGGGTTTAGGCTTGGGCCGCCAGTCAGTACGTTGGGGATAGGTTTACATGGGGGACCGATGATAAGAGGGGTAGACAATGCCACAGAAAAAGTAGGCCTATACGTGTGCGTATATGATATAAATATGATGCTGACTTTTGCTAATAAATGCAAAACTGGCAGGCTTTCATGAAATAGGATAGTTTCAGTGCAATTTGGCAAAGTAAGAGCACACATTTACCGACTATAGGCCTACATACATGGTGAAAGATGTACAATGTAAGAGATGAAGTAGTCAACCACTGACTCAGTGACGGAATATTCCACATTCAATGATGCGACATAAAAATTAGGCATTTGTGAGTAAAGTCAGAAAAAGGTCAAAGAGAATATGATCACGTAACTGTGCAGTCACTACAATGACTAAAGTGGAAATCATCTGTCATTAAATAGCAAAGCAAGGCAAAGTTTATACATTTCTGTTCAAAGATAGACAATTTATTTGTGGGCCTATGACAATTATTGGGCCGATCACAGACAGCATCTTTCACTTGGTAAATAGGGCGTGATCCTCTAGAGCTACATGTACGTTTATGGCTTCTAACTAGCACCCTTGAAGTTGAACAAAGAGATTGACTACACAATGTACATGTAGGTGGTGAGCTGCCAACATACATGTAGGGCTGGATAGCTCAGTTTGTAGAGTGCCAGTACAATAATCCACAAGTCCCGGGTTCAAACCCTGCTCCAGCTAATTTCTTTGTTCAACTTGCAGTATTTTGCATTTTCAATGGTTTATGATGAATTTCAAGTTGTCATTCCTGAATTTATAGGCCTACATGTTGCAATGTATGTTGATTACATTTGAAATGATAGTGGTTGTATAGTGCATTCTTTAGAGAAGTCTGACACTCACCTTCATCAGCATCTTCTGCTTCAATCTGTATGACCATGGATTGAGGACTCGCACTCTCACTGATCTCAGCGGAGTATGCATTCTCTGTGAAGATTGGCGGGTTGTCATTGATATCCGTCAAGAAGATTTCCACTTCTGTTGTGTCTATCTGTGGTTCTACTCCATGATCAGTCGCCGTCACATGAATAGTGTAACTTGACGTAGTCTCGCGGTCCAGTGCAGCCCTGGTTTTGATCTCACCGCTGTTAGGGTCAATTTCAAAGTTTGGTATGCTATCCATGGAGTATGTGATGCGGGCATTCTCGCCAACATCACCATCCGTTGCATGAACTTGGACAACGACATATCCGACAGCGACATTTTCAGCCACCTCGGCTCTGTATGGTGACTGGTCAAACACAGGCCTGTAGGTGTTGGCGTCTGTGACATTGATGTACACCAGACACATGCTTGATTGTTCATTGTCAGACGCCGTTACCGTCAGCACAAAGCGTGGCTCCTGCTTGTAGTCTAAGGGCAAAGCAACTGAAATCATTCCTCGATTGTTCTGGCTGATGATGCTGAAGCGGTTTCTACTGTTGCCTGCCGTGATCTGGTAGGAAACACTATTTCCTACATCAGGATCATCGGCAGAGACAGTCACCACAGTCAGTCCTGGAGAAGCATCCTCATCTACGCGACCAAAGTACTCATTCTGTGTAAAAACTGGCGCATTGTCATTAACATCAGTAATTCGCACAGACACTTCAGTTGTCGCTGTTCGGGGTGGGTCACCTTGATCACTTGCCACAACGGTAAACTCAAACAAGTCAGATGTTTCTCTGTCCAGCAGCATGGAAGTTGTTATCTGTCCACTTTCTGGATTGATAGTGAATGGAAGTGCAGCATCAGAATCCTGAATGCTGTAGGTGATGCGAGCGAACTCACCAGAGTCGCCATCAAACGCATTCAATGTGATAACAGATGTATCAACGCGAACATCTTCTCGTACCGATGTTTGATACAGGGTAGTAGGGAAGCGTGGCGAGTTGTCATTGACGTCTTGCACATTGACTATGACACGTGTAGAGTTGGAGCGTGCCGAGCGCCCACTGTCCTGTGCACGCACAACCAACTGATAGGATTGTGTATTTTCGTAATCTAATTCTGAAGTCAGCATAATTTGTCCGTTATATGCATCAATAACAAAATGACCCTGACCACCAACCATGCTATAACGTATCTCAGCATTTGATCCCTCATCTCTGTCAGTGGCTGTTATCGTGTGAATGATGACATTTCGTGGGGAATCTTCAGGAATGTTGACTTCAAACGTACGCCTTGAAAACTGTGGGTAGTTGTCGTTCTCATCTAAGACAGTTACCAAGACTCGGGCGGTTGTATTCAGAGCACCGGGATTTGTACCAAGATCCTGAGCAAGGACTATCAGTTCATAATTGGCAACGACCTCACGGTCCAGCCTTGCACGGGTGGTAATGATTCCTGTCCGGCTGTTGATGTTAAATGCATCATTAGGAGGTTCTGGGTTGATGATACTGTAACGAACCTCTGCATTAGATCCAGAATCACCATCACTTGCATGTAACTCATGCAAGGTTGTGCCAGCAGGCTCATTTTCCTCAATCTCAATGTGGTACTCGGTCAGTTCAAACTCCGGCCTATGATCATTCAAATCATCCACCATTATTTGCAGGAAGGCGTCTGTACTCCGCTGTGGTGATCCATGGTCAGTGGCAGTGATCTGAAAGTAGTGCTCTTCGATGCTTTCTCTGTCAAGCCGTTGGGTCGTCGTGATGATTCCACTTTCTGGGTCGATACTGAACATGTTCTGACTTCTAGCATCACGCTCAGCAATCATTGAGTAGGTAATTCGCCCTGCATCCCCACTATCGGAATCTGAGGCTGTGATGGTCATGACGATATATCCAACAGCTTGTTCCTCGGGAATATTCACAATGTACATTCCTTGCGGGAAGTTTGGACTGCGATTACGCCGTGCCTGTCTTCGAGCTCGGGCAGCACTAACACCAGGCTCAGGTGATTCTGCTGCAGCTGCTCTGGGAAACATACTTGTTCCAATAGCTCGGAGATCAAGTTGTACGTGAATCCGCACGCCTGTGTCAGGGTTATGGTGTTGATGGTGGTAGTAATGCATGCACGGTGGGGCAAACTCCATAACGACTGATAAATGTTTCTCGTCCGGCCTGTGCATGCAGAAGGAACTCTTTGGAGAAATAACTTCCCCATTGTTCGGTTTCACCGACAACATGGGGTGTTCTGTCTTCTGCTTGTTCAGAGTGTAATTCACCGGACAGTGTGAAGCAGAACTAGGAAGGAAGTCATTCATTGAAAGTATTACTTCCTCTGAGTTCCAACATGAGCCAGTAGGGATATCCATGACAATAAACTGCTTATCATGATCTGAAACTAGCTTCTGATTGGCGTGTTCCTGTCCTTTTGAATGTTGTTTAGTTTTCTCCTTTTTGGCATGTTTCAATTTACAGTGCCCACCATGAATGTGAACCGCGACAGGGACCTGGACGAAAATGCTGGACTGACCATCGTCAAAACTTGAAATATAACTAGTCCTGCTGGTCCTTGCTTCAATATGCAAAAGGAATGGATTTTCGTGCAAAGTTGTGCAGTTGATATCTCTGCGCAAAGTAAGAATTCCAGTGTTTTGGTCGAGCCCGACGAGATGACTTGCTTGCTTTGAGGCACTGGTCTGAGAAATGCTGTACAGCCAACGCTGTCCATCACTCGGAAGGCTCAGGTTAAATATCGGCGTTCCCGGCAATGTCATGTGGGAAATGTGGGCATTAAAAGTAGCCCCAAGACACCCAGGAAAGATGGCAAACACCAAACACCACAATAATACAAAGTGTGCCATCGTCCGTTGGTTTAAAACACGGCTACGCCAGTGTACACTCAGTCTATTCATGATCCATTCACACAATGTATTGCCCGCCGTACGTGTGTCGCAACACACGGCGCGGACAACCGGCCAAACCGACGAGCTTTAGAGAATGTTTTACAAAATTTCTACACGATTACAAACCAAATTCGATGGACTGTCCTCCGAAAGTAGTCTTTTTACGTCGTTATGTCCATTTTCAGAAGATTAATTCTTTACATGGTGGAAATAATCGTCCCAAATCCCCGAGTATGGCTGCCGGTAGTTTCTACCCGTCGATGCTTTCGCTATTGTGTTGTTCAAAATGGCTGCGTTTCGGCTGCACTTGGATCTCAATTGACTGACATGCGTTCAGCTGTTCTTTGCCCCTCTGGAATATAGAGTTTTTGCATCATTTAATATTCAAAAATATATCTTAGCAACACTTTGATGTATTTCAGTTAAATAATATATTGATAAATTGTATATCTCCCAAATATAATCTTTCAACTGGTTATTATATGAACTGCGATGGCACCGATACTGAAATCCTGCTATGTAAGTTTAGTAAATAGAATGTCGCATCGAGGAGTTTGGACCAATCAAGTTGCGCAAAAGATGAACACCGTTTCCACAAGAATTTGGTCTCCGCCCACCTGTCCTCACCTGTCGTGAGGTTTTGCTTTGTGGTTTCACGACAAAGTAAGTAGCACAAAAGAAAGTCCCCATCCTCTGACCGCTGTTTCTCAATTTCTACATCTCTCTTTTTTTGTTTTTAAGACAGAAGGATATTTGGGGTATATTTTTGAATGATCCCGTTCTTTTTTTTACAAGCTAATGAGGGCGCTCTTTTGCACTAGTGTGAGTTAGGGGTGCATACCTGCAAATAAACTCCCATAGACACTAGTGCTAAATGCCCGTACTTCAAAATTCTTTTAAAAATACTCAAAACTCTCACAGGTATTCAAGCTGCACAGAAAAATGATGATCAATGTGTCATCTTTCATTTTCTTTTCAATTTATGGTGGGTTGACCATTGACTTTTCGAAATATTTTCACGCAAAGAAGACGACCCCTGTTTTCCCCAAAACGGAAAAGTAGCCATCTTGAAAAACGATCCCTCCACAACATGGCAAAATAGCGCCACTTTCGAGCCCAATAGCATCCAAAATGCTCAGAATTGGAAGCCCCAAGTCCGGGCCAGAGGTTCACTACCATATCCCTTCCATTCCCCAATTTTACGGCGCTCAGAACTCTCTAATATAGAATATTTTGAGGGTATAACTTTTATTCATGAGCTTGGCGGATCGATTTACAGGTGTGTACCCTATAATAGCAGGCAACTTTTAAATTTTAACACAAAATCACATTCAGGACAAGCAGAATATCTCCAAAGTCAATATTTTGAAAAAAAAAATGAAAGAAAAATATTATCCGAGGTAGATATTAAGCCCGAAAATAGTGATTGTTTTGCCCCTGCTAAGCTGTAGAGCGCCCCCAGCGACAATAAATTGAGTTCCAGCTACTTTTAAGCTCAAAATGCCCCCCCCCCCCCTTTTCAAGTATCAATTGTTGTAATCGGGTGATAGCCTACTGCTCCCTTATGATTTGGAAGCATCCGTTACGGCAAAAAAACCTTGTTGATACCTTTAAAACACTTTTTCCCCCTCCCCGTAGGTTCCGCCCACTGAAAAGACCACTGCCGCGGCACAGCGCATGCGCGAAACGGCCATCTTTGTGATTCTTTATAATAGCAGGCAACTTTTAAATTTTAACACAAAATCACATTCAGGACAAGCAGAATATCTCCAAAGTCAATATTTTGAAAAAAAAAATGAAAGAAAAATATTATCCGAGGTAGATATTAAGCCCGAAAATAGTGATTGTTTTGCCCCTGCTAAGCTGTAGAGCGCCCCCAGCGACAATAAATTGAGTTCCAGCTACTTTTAAGCTCAAAATGCCCCCCCCCCCCCCTTTTCAAGTATCAATTGTTGTAATCGGGTGATAGCCTACTGCTCCCTTATGATTTGGAAGCATCCGTTACGGCAAAAAAACCTTGTTGATACCTTTAAAACACTTTTTCCCCCTCCCCGTAGGTTCCGCCCACTGAAAAGACCACTGCCGCGGCACAGCGCATGCGCGAAACGGCCATCTTTGTGATTCTTTATAGGGTGCATACCTGCAAATAAACTCCCATAGACACTAGTGCTAAATGCCCGTACTTCAAAATTCTTTTAAAAATACTCAAAACTCTCACAGGTATTCAAGCTGCACAGAAAAATGATGATCAATGTGTCATCTTTCATTTTCTTTTCAATTTATGGTGGGTTGACCATTGACTTTTCGAAATATTTTCACGCAAAGAAGACGACCCCTGTTTTCCCCAAAGCGGAAAAGTAGCCATCTTGAAAAACGATCCCTCCACAACATGGCAAAATAGCGCCACTTTCGAGCCCAATAGCATCCAAAATGCTCAGAATTGGAAGCCCCAAGTCCGGGCCAGAGGTTCACTACCATATCCCTTCCATTCCCCAATTTTACGGCGCTCAGAACTCTCTAATATAGAATATTTTGAGGGTATAACTTTTATTCATGAGCTTGGCGGATCGATTTACAGGTGTGTACCCTTAGGGGCTTGCGAACTGGGCTGAACAATTGCTGGCTATAATGGGGGACGAAATAGGGGACCTTTTGAAAGGTAACTGTGGACACACGATTTCAAAACGCAATGAAATTTCGATCAACTATCTGGAAGGTTATGTTAAAGCTGTATCGTTCTTCATAGAAAAGGCCGCTCACCATATTTAAAGGGAGGGACACGACTTATTGATTAAAATGACACCCCACAATTAATTCTATTTAAATTTGTAGCCTCGAGGCCTCGAAAACGAACACCAAAGGGAAAAATAGAAGATTTCCAATTTATTTGAAACTAAGTGATAAACAAAGATACCTTTTTAATTTTCCTGTGGGAGTAAATTTATATTTTTGATTTGTGTCCTAATTAATGGCTCCTGCTAGAACATTAATATGTTGATTATTTTCAGAGGCGGACTTCAGGAAAGGGTGGGGTGTGATATTAAGGTGGGGGAGTGCCGAGGGCACGCCTTGCTTGGGGTCCGGGGGCTGACCCCCCGGAAAATGTTTGGAAATCTACGATGCTTTGATGGTCCTGCATTCTAAGGCAACTTGAGAGAAAATTTAGGAATTTTAGATTCCATTTATTTTTTGGGGGCCCATTTTACTATACTTTTATAACGTTAGTCGGCGGCTGAACGAGGGGATTGGGGGGGTTGCGACCCCCCCCCCCCCACCATCCGCTACTGATGTTCCCCTCGCCATAACAAATATTTCGGAAGTCGTGGTACTGGCTGCATGACGATTGAGTTTTTCCCTTCCAGTTGTAATTCATTTTTTTGGGGGGGGGGGGGGGGAGGGGGTGTGAAGACTAACGTTCGTACCCGGGTAACCCACCCCATCCCCGCTGTTGAGATGTTGAATCGATAACAGCAGAGGCGGATCCAAAATTTTTTAAAGGGATGGCTGGGATATTGAAATCTTTTTGGGGGTAATTAAACGTAGGATGATTCGACGGCTCCGGAGGCGTTGCAGAACACATACGACCGGCTGGCTCGAAGATTAGAACGAGGGATTCAATGATGTCAGTAATTAACAATAGGGAGAGGGATGGTTGGCCACCCCTTCCACCCCCCCCCCTTGAATCCACCCTTGGTCGATAAAAGGATGACAAACTTGACAATCAGTCCGATAGGTTAAGGCATGCGGGAACCAGCGACGTATCTACGGGGGGGGGGGGGCGCCGTGGGGGCGTACCCCCCATAAAAAGTTTGCGCCCCCAGTCGCCTCCGTCCAACTGAAAATTGGGCATCCGAGAAAAGCACATCCGTATGAGCTACCATGACTAGCTTGAAGAACAAAAAGTCCCCCGTTTTCCGCGATTGTGTGCTTTTTTTTTTTTAATTCTGTTTTTTTTTCGTGAGTGTTTTTTTTTTTAATTTTTATTGTAACGTCCCTTGAAAAGCAAATAGCGGTAGCTATTGTCTAACCATGGTGTAATGCACCATGGTCTCATGTAGCGCGCTTTAAACAGCGCCCCCATGGTGAGATGGTGCCCCTCCCCGCACTATTTGATTTTACGGAGGGCGCGTGTCCTGTGAAAAAAAGAAAGAAATGTCTACCTTTCAGCACAATTTTTGGGCGCCCCTCCATTGAAACCTCAAGGCCCCTTGAGGTTTCAAAAGTGTTGGGCCTATTTTTCTATTGCGCCTCCCATCCCCAAATTCTACAAAACGAGTTGCTGTAAAAGTGGTTTGCATAGCAACCTGTACCTCGCCTGGTTTCCTGGTAAGGGTTGATTGCAGGTAACACCATGTCACGGGATTGGATCTCTTATTGGAAGAAGTGTGGTTCACACTCCGATGAGGACGGACAGAGCACACTGTTCGAAACGTCGAGTTCTACAACCGGTTCTTTTCAAAACCACACGTCTTCCAAGAAGAGATTACTTTCAACAGGGTGTTACCCGCAATCTTTCTACTTTATCTCATCCGCCATGCAAAGCTTCAAGTCATAGTTCAAACTGTTCTGGTGATCAAGCAAATTAACACTCGTTTTGGATATTGCGGGATTGGAGACACGCATGGTGCCGCCCAAGATTTTTTATTTCTGTCGCAAAAAAAATACAACAAAGCAAGGCGTATTTGTCCCTTTAAAAAAAAAAATTATTCTTTCCAATTTTCTTAAGACGATAGTCCGAATGTGCACGATAAGTAGGACTTTGGATTTCCTGTGTTATCTTTTCATGGCAAAATAAAAGGGAGAAAGGAATATTCAAGTTCTGATGTAGCTATCTTCGCGGCAGGGTCACCCACCACAGAAAATGGCTACCCGCACTTCTTTTGTGGAAGCCTTGGCAACCCCAGAAAAAGCCCACATTTTCGAGCCTTTACCTAAAGCTAGTCTTCCTCGACATCGAGGGACAGCCAACACACCTAAAGCTATGACTTAGTGAAATAAAATCATTTAATTAATAAGCTATCAAATAGACAAATCTTTGCGAGTAGTAAAAATGAAATTATTTTTATTTACCAAACAGCACGGTTACGGGTGTGTGAGCGCATAAATAAATACTTTTTTTTGGGGGGGGGATTTGTAAATAAAATTTCCATTCATAGTTCGGTCATACTGGCTTCAGTTTATTTGAAGTATGCATTTATAACCATACACACATCGTCTTCTGGTAATGATGAGCCCGCTCTTAGCCCATACGTTTTGCAATTACTACACCAATTTTGTTGCAGAAATGAAATTAATGGCCGTGCAGCTTAGTAACAATATAATATTATTTCTCAACCTTATTCTTTTAATTTGTCAAATTTGGAATTTGACTCCCAATCGCATCAAAGTTGAAGAGGCCAATGATTTAACCGAAATTCATCTTCAAGTTCAAGCGTTTGTGAAGATTGTGGAGCGGCTGATACAACAGTGCTGAAAATGATTGAGGGCGGCATTTAAAAAAAGTGGAGTGTCTTGTTCAGTCTGCATAACATCTTAGGGTGTCAGGTCAACTCGCCCCCTGGCAGACCTGCCTCTTACCGACTCGCACCCTGACCGACTCGCCCCTTACAAGCTCGCCTCCTAGCCGACTCGCCCCCTCGCCAACTTGCCGACTCGCCCCCTGACCTACTCGCCCCCTGACCGACTTGCACATTGCATGCCCGGTCGTGTCGTGAATCTCAATGGAGCCAAATTATTCAAACGCCATTTCAAATGATTTCTGGTACAATAACAATAATTATTATAATAAATAGTAATAATAACCAATAATAAAAAGGTCACACATGAAAATAAAACAATCCCTTTCCGCAAGAGAAGAGGGTAAATCACGTTCAAATAAGCTTCGTTATCTGAGTTTCGGTTTTGATTCTCAAAGTTGAGCCTCAGCTCCTCCTATAACATTTTAAGAACACCAAACAAATAACTGTTTATTTATTTTCGCAATATACATCCGGTCCTTAAATTCTTAAAATACTTTTTAATGAAACTGAGGACCTAAAGTTGAGATTTACAAACGGTGAACGCGGTACATGCCGCGCGCCCGCAGTCACCATGAACGGACCGCGAAATAGACCGGCTGCTACGCGCGATAGGCCCCGGGCACTCCGCGAATACCGGTACAGCTGTGCTAATGTGTTTCCAACCCAAATTCTTCATAAAAGATCAATAGTTTCTTGCATTTGTACCGGAAATCCTTCAAAAGTGGCGTTTGAATAATTTGGCTCCATTGGTTTTAATGCTACGATCGGGAAATGTGTTCCCGCACTGTCCTTTTTTCTTCTTTAAGATATCCTTGTGATGAGATTATGCACGCAGTATATTCCACCAGATACAGAACCAGAATAAAATGGCCGGTTTCGAAGAGCGCTCCAATTTTTTTAAACTTGGTACCAGCCCAGCCCAGCCCCCCCCCCCTACCATTTGATTTTACGGAAGCCAAGTGTCCAGTGAAAAAAACATGTCGACATCAAGTTCAGCACGGATGTGCCCCCCCCCCCCAAAAAAAAAGCTGGATACGCTGCTACACCAACGGAAGATGCGTTTTATTGAGCAAGTGCCCCGGTGATGCTACTGTAACCGTCAGTCCAAAAATTCAACCCCCAAAAGTGGGTGCAGTACATTTCGTTTTCGTCCTTCACAACTGTATTTAAACAGGCAATTGTTTTCAACTCAAGTTGATCAGTATATTATGAAACTGTGCCACCCCTCTAAGTAAGTCTCGTGACCAAAATGTAATCGCCCATCGGGATTACGTCATTAGCATTCTATCCGATTCTCATTTCTAACCCAGGCTTGTGCTGAATGCACATTATGCAAATAACGTGTTTAGAAGATTTCCACTCAGACTCCAGCCCTATTGTTACATTCATGCCTCGCTGATCACCATGGTACAGCGACCTAGCGTGCACGGGCTTTATCTTAAGCTGTTGTTTCGGTGCTGGGCTAGGCCTTCATTACTGTCGTTGTGCTCCTCACGCTCACTGCATGCAACTCATTACACTGTTCAAAATTATCATTTTGGCTGTGTATAAAATTCCAAGATCAACACCAAGAGGGGCAATGTCTTCAAGAGTAGAAAGAGGTACGTTACATGTCTCTGATTAATGTACATGATTGCGTATAGCGTGTATAAGCTCTGGTAAAAGTAGAGAGTTTTGTCACCTGAAACAGAGAACTCCTTAAATTTCATTGGATGTTAAAAAAAAAGTTTACATGGAAGATAAATTACAGCAGAATTAAGGTTGAACGGAAATGATTATTTTATTCAATAATAATGCAATGCCAATAGGAATTTGTCACGTGCATTGACATTGTGTTCCCACGTGTGTTAATTTGCATATAGGAATTTATAAAATACGTGCAGTGACATTGCGTTCGCACGTTGAGTATAACATTTGCATAGAAATTCGTCTGAAATATGCAGTGACATTGTATTTGCACGTGGGGAGAAAATTTCGAAAGAATTCGTCAGACACGTGCAGTGACATTGTGTTCGCACGTGAGTTAATTTGCATAGGAATTTGATACGTGCAGTGACATTGCATTCGCACGTGGAACAGTTGAAGGGTAGCATTCCAGTGGATTTTTTTTTCAAATTGTTGTCCCTGAATAATTAAACTCGCTAATTTACACCAGTATTTTCAATGATAAACCTGTGACAGTGTCTCCTTCATTGTCACATTGACTTGCAGGTCTTCTGTAACTCCCTTTCTGGAGAAGGTTAAAAGACGTTCTCCACCTCAGTCTCAGAAACTAAAAAATAAATTGAAACAATTTAAAACCTAATCAACATTCTGGGCAAAACGTTGGTGCAAGTGATGCAAACAATTAATTAGTTGTTTTTGTAGGTCAAGTTGGGAGGAGTGCAGACGCTGCAGGCGTGCATTATGCAGCATCCGCAAAGCAAAGCAGCTGCTGGATCTGTAGGAGTGTTAGGATAATGTTATAGGCATTTAAATTCGGCGAAATATTCTCATACGCGTTAAGAAACATCCGCGCCGCGTTCTATCGCTTTTCCGTTCGACAATAAGGCATATTCATGCATAATGTTCGGCAAACTCGTGTTTGTTTGTTTTTGTTTTTTTGGCTAGACCGGAGACGGTTTGGTACGAAGACCGTGAAGGGACATGGGAGTTATTATTATTTTTTTTCATTTTCATTATACTATTACGTATGTGTTATTGTCACGTACGTACGTAACTCACGCACGTACTTGAATATTATCACGTACGTAGGTAATATTGTCACGTAGGGCCCACGTGATAATTATTACGTACGTAGGGCCCACGTGATAATTATTAAGTACGTATACACAACGTATACTCGTTTAAGGATACACGTATTATCACTTACATAATATGCAATACATGTACGTACGTAATATGTACTTATTTATCAGGTATGTACGCAATAATAATACTAATATTGCGCTAGTACGTAATATTATATTATCACTCGCACGTATGTGATAAATTAAATGTATCACGTACGTACGTTGTGATTGTCATATGTAAAGTAGTAGGCCCTAAATAAGAACAATAATGTTCATCTCCTCTTGGTCTTCGTACCTTCGTACCCGGTACCCGCGTATCCGCATATCCGCATATCCGCGTACCTGCGTAATCGCGCGATTTCGTGTACCATACTTCGAAAATCTAGGAGCTGTTTAGCAAAGTGCAATGAACAGTGTTAGGGAAAATGAAGCAAACGAAAATTAGGGAGCAAGCATAGCCCGCTGCGAGCATGCGCACATTGAGCCTGCAGGCAGTGCAATGGGGAGTTTTAGAAGTTTTCTAAAAAAAAAAAAAAAAAAAAAAGTATAACACTAACTTAATGCAAACGAAAATCAGTCTAATGAATAACACTGTCCCCTAAACTTGAAAGTACTGGTGTAGTTTATTTTATTTTATCTAGTAAGAAACTTCACTCGCAAATTTAAAGGCGGTTTTGTAATTGATTGAGAGTCATTTTGTGATGTTCTATCGATCAACTGGAATGCTGCCCTATATACGGACATTGGCTGGTACTTTGCTCAACTCAAAACAATAATTAAACAAAGTTAGTCAAACAACTACAGAAAGTGGCAATGCATGGCGCGTTGTCCACCAACGACGATATAATTTCTTTATGACTGTCTAAAATGTTTAAGAGCAAACAAGATTCATAAATTCTAGGCCATTGGCAATTGACAGTGACCATGCCTGGTGCAGTGTCACTTGTAAGGGATACCCTCTTCGGTGCACATTAGTAGCGCCGATTTCCAAGAGGCCCCTTCCGTCAGAAGAACTTGAACATTAAAACTTAAACCATTTAACAAAAACACGGAAGGACGTTAGTACTTAAATAGCCATACAGAGAAAACTGTTGGTTAATAATTTAACGCTAATTCCTAAATGAGCTCTCTGTTAAGGTGACATACACGCTCTTATAGTAACACTAAAAGGTCAAAAAATCTGGGATAAACAGCGTCTGTAAAAGCGCCGCATTGTCTATACTTCGCTAGTCTGTGAGCAGTGAGGGCACAGTTGACAGTTGACCATATTTTAATGATCGTAGTAAAATCAAAAGTCATAACTTTGGTTAATTATACTTTGCATACATTTATATAAAAGTCATTTCTATTCTGTGAAGAGCTTTTAAGCTCGGTTCATTATTAAGTATTTAAAGATAAACTTTTCTGTGAGTTAAAAAAATGCTTACAGAGAGAATGACTTTTGGGAGAAAAAACTCAAAAGTAGATTGTATTTTGTTTCATTGTAAATGTTGCATGTTTGATTTTTTGCCTTAGTGTGCATTGCTCTCTGTGTGGTGTGATTATTTTTAATGGTATCCGTCTGTTGTCTCTGACAATAGACAAAACTAAATGTTTTTAATTTTTTTTACCTTTTACTGCAATACCTACCCGGATATTTACTTGACTAGGCGTATGACGAAAACTGAAAACAAAATTCAAATCGGTCCAAAATAAATTGTAGCGAAAACCACATCGTAAGCGAATTTTTTTCCGAAAAAAAAATCACTCCGCTTTCTACGTGTAGGCCTACACGCTAGGAAAATGATGAAAATAACGCGAGGAAAACATCACAGCGTTAGTGAGAGTAAAAATACCCGAAATCAAGTATTATTTTTCTTGCCACAAAGTAAACAAAATGTGTTATGGAAATAACAAATAAAAATTACGAAAATAACAAAGTAAACAAAATGTGTTATGGAAATAACAAATAAAAATTACGAAAATAACGGCATAGAAATTAATCATCTTCAACGAGAGAAGTAAATACATGTACATGTACTTGCAAATTGGTGCTAATTTCTAAACTTCGATGCCTTTCAAAATTTGGCCACAGAAAAAATACCGGTTCTACATTGCCTTAAAAAGTCGGAAAGCGAATTTTGGCAAACGGTGGGAAAATGACGGCAGCAAAAGAAAATGAAATTGACGAAATAACGAGAAAAAAAATCACACCATAATGAACAAAATATCTGTTTAAGAAAATGACTGAATTTCAGTTATATACAGCGGCATTTCAAAAATATCAAAATTGTTGGCATTGTCGAGAAGTGCCTTCAAAAAGACCTAACTGCGCCCCCCCCCACCTCAAAAAAGTACATTGTGAAAGGTACAACTTATTGGCAACCGGCAACCTGCCATTATCGGCGTCGGCACATGTTCGTGTGCATTATGACAAAAAAGATCATGTCTGTTTTTAAAAGTAAATAGTGGAAACATGGGTAGAATCGTTTAGTTTTTATTTGGTAACAGTGGCCTTATTACAGGTAGGCTTAGACATAATGCTTTGGAATGTTTCCCTTCAGTAACAAATGGGCTAGGCCCAGTGTTTTTGTAACCCTGTTCACTTAAGAAAGAGTTGCAGCTTTCATCAAAGAAACTGATGATCTAAAAGTTGAGACTGCATGGATGACCTAGGCTGCTTTGTCTGGACGAAAATGAACCCTCCAAGGCTCCTACAGCCTCATCACACAGAAACTCGAGGAACCGGAAGCAGGGAGGAGGACCGACAGATGAACGGATGACCTGCTTGCTGGGCTACCCATTACTGATTCTTGAGGTTAGTTTACATGTTGGCCTCCTCTTTGCAGGATCAATCAAGTCACAGAACTCATCAAAATGGGCGATTTGACTCTGTTATAATGTTCTTCAACAAAGAATGAGTTCTTGGTAGCGGGCTTTGCTTAGTGGGGTTAATTCAATGTTTTCTTTCCCCTTTCTAGCCCTGGAACAAATACAGCTCAATAATTTAAATGTTTTCTTTCGTATCCTTTCAGAAATATGAGGACCACTGACTGATGAGGGAATTGCTTTACTGAGATTGATGAGCCTGCCTCAAGACATCATCAGGGCTCCATCAACCTTATCACAAAGAAACTCGAGGAACCGGAAGCAGGGAGGAGGACCGACAGATGAGCGGATGACCTGCTTGCTGGGCTTCCCATTACTGACTATCCGGTTTGTGTACATGTAGCCTTCTTAAACAGAAACAATTAAGAACTAATCAAAATGGGCGATCTGGCGCTCTTCTATGTTCGTCCACAAACAACGAGTTCTGGTAGCGGGGCTTTGCTTTGTGGGGTTAATTCAATGTTTTGTTTCCCCTTTCTAGCCCTGGCACGAATACAGCTCAATAATTCAAAGTTTTCTTTCGTATCCTTTCAGAAAAATGAGGACCACTGACTGATGACGGAATTGCTTTACTGAGATTGACGAGCCTGCCTCGAGACATCGTCAGGGCTCCATCAGCCTTATCAAACAGAAACTCGAGGAACCGGAAGCAGGGAGGAGGACCGACAGATGAACGGATGACCTGCTTGTTGGGCTTCCCATTCCTGATTATTAGGTTAGTTTACATGTAGGCCCCCTCTTAACAGGAACAATCAAGTCACAGAACTAATTTAAATGAGCGATCTGACTCTGTTATTATGTTCGTCCACAAACAACGAGTTCTGGTAGCGGGGCTTTGCTTTGTGGGGTTAATTCAATGTTTTCTTTCCCCTTTCGAGCCGTGGCACGAATACAGCTCAATAATTCAAAGTTTTCTTTCGTATCCTTTCAGAAAAATGAGGACCACTGACTGATGACGGAATTGCTTTACTGAGATTGATGAGCCTGCCTCAAGACAGCCTTATCAAACAGAAACTCGAGGAACCGGAAGCAGGGAGGAGGACCGACAGATGAACGGATGACCTGCTTGCTGGGCTACCCATTACTGATTCTTGAGGTTAGTTTACATGTTGACCTCCTCTTTGCAGGATCAATCAAGTCACAGAACTCATCAAAATGGGCGATTTGACTCTGTGATAATGTTCTTCAACAAAGAACGAGTTCTTGGTAGCGGGCTTTGCTTAGTGGGGTTAATTCAATGTTTTCTTTCCCCTTTCTAGCCCTGGAACAAATACAGCTCAATAATTCAAATGTTTTCTTTCGTATCCTTTCAGAAAAATGAGGACCACTGACTGATGACGGAATTGCTTTACTGAGATTGATGAGCCTGCCTCAAGACATCGTCAGGGCTCCATCAGCCTTATCGCAAAGAAACTCGAGGAACCGGAAGCAGGGAGGAGGACCGACAGATGAACGGATGACCTGCTTGCTGGGCTTCCCATTACTGACTATCCGGTTTGTGTACATGTAGCCTTCTTAAACAGAAACAATTAAGAACTAATCAAAATGGGCGATCTGGCGCTCTTCTATGTTCGTCCACAAACAGCGAGTTCTGGTAGCGGGGCTTTGCTTTGTGGGGTTAATTCAATGTTTTGTTTCCCCTTTCTAGCCCTGGCACGAATACAGCTCAATAATTCAAAGTTTTCTTTCGTATCCTTTCAGAAAAATGAGGACTACTGACTGATGACGGAATTGCTTTACTGAGATTGATGAGCCTGCCTCAAGACATCGTCAGGGCTCCATCAGCCTTATCAAACAGAAACTCGAGGAACTGGAAGCAGGGAGGAGGACCGACAGATGAACGGATGACCTGCTTGTTGGGCTTCCCATTCCTGATTATTAGGTTAGTTTACATGTAGGCCCCCTCTTAACAGGAACAATCAAGTCACAGAGCTAATTTAAATGGGCGATCTGACTCTGTTATTATGTTCGTCAACAAACGAGTTCTGGTAGCAGGGCTTTGCTTTGTGGGGTTAATTCAATGTTTTCTTTCCCCTTTCGAGCCGTGGCACGAATACAGCTCAATAATTCAAATGTTTCCTTTCGTTATTTGAATCCTTTCAGCAAAGTGAGGACCACTGACTGATGAGGGAATTGCTCTACTGAGATGAGGATGAGCCTGCCTCAAGACATCGTCAGGGCTCCGACAGCCTCATCAAACAGAAACTCGAGGAACCGGAAGCAGGGAGGAGGACCGACGGATGACCTGCTTGCTGCGCTTCCCATTACTAATTCTTGAGGTTAGTTTTTAGTTACATGTACCTAAAGAATAAGCAGAAACAAGTAATCAAAATGGGTGATCTGGCGCTCTTCTATGTTCTCCAACAAATAAAGAGTGCTGGTTGTGGGGCACTGCTTTGTGGGGTTAATTCGAACATTTCTCCCCCCCCCCCCCCTCTTGCTCTACCTTTCAGATATTTCTTAATAATAATTCGGATATTTTCTTTCATTTGAATCTTTTTACAGACAGAGGACCACTGACTGGTGAGGGAATTGCCCTATGATGGATGGGCCTGCCTCAAGCTGCCATAAGCTGGGAGGACCGACGGTTGACTGACACTGCCTGCTTGGTTGGCCATTACCGATTCTTAAGGTATGTTTACTTGAAAAGAGACCAGGGATATGTAGGCCTACACTTAAATTTGTTATTCCTTGTCAATACTATGTCACCTCTTACGATGCTTGATTTCCTCTTTAAATATTAATTCTCAATTTTGTTAGTTTACTCTTTTTGTCATGTTTTAGAAAAGGAGGACCGCCAAGCTTGGATGAGACTGGAAAATTACGAAGCTCTATCTGGACAAGGATGCCCTCATCAGACACTTTCCAATTTGCGGAATATTTGATCAAAAATCAGACTGCATATTATTTTGCAATATTATAAAACATAAAAACGACGAAAATACGAATTCTTACTCCAAAGTTACCGCTATAATTGGAAGAAATAAAAGCTTAAATCACTGTTACTTGTTAACTTTACTGAGATACCTATACCTGAAATATTTGACAACGAATATGACGAAAATTGAAGAAAAAAGTCAAATGTGTGTTAAATACATTGCAGTGAAAATCAAATCATGAGCGGATCTTCTTCTCACAGAAATGTTTCTCCGCTTCCAACAAGTGGCTGAGAAAATGATGAAATTTACGCCGAAAATAACTGAAATCAGTGTTGTTTTTACCTTTACTGCGATACCTACAGGAAATATTTGACTAAACGCGTGTGACGAAACGTGGAAACAAAAATCAAATCGGTCCAAATTAAATTACAACGAAAATCACATAGTACTTGGAGTTCTTATCGAAGCACGGCACTCTGTTTCTACAGGTAACAGGAAAATTACGAAAATTACACCGAAAATCAATGCGAAGTGACGAAACATAGTTTACACGGCTAAAAAATCACAGCGTTAGTGAGAGAAATAATACTTGATATCAGTGTTATTTTTCTTACCTACAAAGTGAAAAAAAAATCGATTGCGGAAGAACCAAATTAAAGAGACGAAAATTACGGTAAGCGAAAGAAATAAATATTTGAAAATCGGTAATTTTCTAAACTTCTAAGGCCCTATGCCATGCAAAAATTTGCATGAAAAATGACCAAAATAATGTTAACAAAAAAAAAACAAATTATAATCGGCAGCCACTTCCGGTACGGTACGACACTGCTTAAAAAAGTCGGAAACCGAATTTTGGTAAACGGTAGGGAAAATGACGGCAGAAAAAAAAAGATTAAAAAATGACGGAAATAAAGGAATAACTCCATTATATTGATGTAAGAAAATGACTGAATTTCAATTAAAGAAGCATGTTAAAGGCATTCCCCCAAGTTATAGGCCTACACCACATCTTTTAAGTATTATTCGTCAGCGAAAATAACTGCAATTTGTGACATTGTCAAGAAGTTTGCCTTCAAAAAGGCCAGAAATAAGTGTAATCAGCAAAGCGATAGGGAAAATGGCTGTATAAGACATGCGACATATTTACTATCGCATGCGACATTTCTTCGTGTTTTTGTAAAGGTTTAAACTTAATCTACATCATTTATGTGAGTCCGATTTGGAAAGATCGGCAGGGATACATGTTTTCATCAAGTATATATTTCTCCTTTGAGTTACTCATTTGGTTGTCTTACTTTGACCTTTTTTATTGAAGGGGAGAACACGAAAACCATAACGAAAAAAGCGTTGCAGTAGTTAAAGAGATCGGTCTAATATAGACTTTCACGATCAAATATTTGTGCTACGAGTATACCGTACTTAACGTAAATTTCAAAAGAAAGCATTTCAAGATATGCGACAGGTTTAGAGTTGCATAGAAAACTACTATTTCCTTGTTGAATTTAGCCTACGTGTAACCCTCCCTCTGTACAGTACTATGTTCAATGTAAGTCCGATTTGGAAGGGATTGGCAAGGATTAAGATGGCATTTTGTAATCTTAATGTCATGTGAATTTTTTTTAATGGTTGTTTATAGTGTGCGAGTCATGCAGTTTCCAAAGCAACCTGCCATTATCAGCGTCGGCACATTATGACAAAGTAATCGTGTCTGTTTTAAAAAGGAAATAATGGAAACAAGGGTAGAATCGTTTGGTTTCCATCGGGTCCTACCCATGACCTGGTTATAGGTAGGCTTAGACATAATTATTGGCTGCATTTGCAATGTTTCACTTCAGTAACAAATGGGCTAGGCCCAGTGTTTTCGTACCCCTGTCCACCCGTGGAAAAAGTTGCAGCTTTCATCAAAGAAACTGATGATCTAAAAGTTGAGACTGCATGGATGAGCTAGGCTGCTTTGTCTGGACGAAAATGAACACTCCAAGGCTCCAACAGCCTCATCACACAGAAACTCGAGGAACTCCGCTTTCTACTCCGCTTTCTACGTGTAGGCCTACACGCTAGGAAAATGATGAAAATAACGCGAGGAAAACATCACAGCGTTAGTGAGAGTAAAAATACCCGAAATCAGTAACATTTTTTTTGGCCACAAAGTAAACAAAATGTGTTATGGAAATAACAAATCAAAATGACGAAAATAACGGCATAGAAATTAATCATCTGCAACGAGAGAAGTAAATACATGTACATGTACTTGCAAATTGGTGCTAATTTCTAAACTTCGATGCCTTTCAAAATTTGGCCACAGAAAAAATACCGGTTCTACATTGCCTCAAAAAGTCGGAAAGCGAATTTTGGCAAACGGTGGGAAAATGACGGCAGCAAAAAAAAATGAAATTGACGAGATTACGAGAAAAACAATCACACCATAATGAACAAAATATCTGTTTAAGAAAATGACTGAATTTCAGTTATATACAGCGGCATTTCAAAAACATCAAAATTGTTGGCATTGTCGAGAAGTGCCTTCAAAAAGACCTAATTGCGCCCCCCCCCCCTCAAAAAAGTACATTGTGAAAGGTACAACTTATTGGCAACCTGCCATTATCGGCGTCGGCACATGTTCGTGTGCATTATGACAAAAAAGATCATGTCTGTTTTTAAAAGTAAATAGTGGAAACATGGGTAGAATCGTTTAGTTTTTAGCAACAAGTGGCCTTATTACAGGTAGGCTTAGACATAATGCTTTGGAATGTTTCCCTTCAGTAACAAATGGGCTAGGCCCAGTGTTTTCGTAACCCTGTTCACTTAGGAAAGAGTTGCAGCTTTCATCAAAGAAACTGATGATCTAAAAGTTGAGACTGCATGGATGAGCTAGGCTGCTTTGTCTGGACGAAAATGAACCCTCCAAGGCTCCAACAGCCTCATCACACAGAAACTCGAGGAACCGGAAGCAGGAAGGAGGACCGACAGATGAACGGATGACCTTCTTGCTGGGCTTCCAATTACTGATTCTTGAAGTTAGTTTACATGTAGGCTTCCTCTTAGTCACAGAACTAAAATTGGTGATTGGCGCTTTTCTGTGTTCTTCAAAAACGAGTGCTGGTATAGCGTTGTGTTGCTTTGTGGGGTAAAAATCGAAGTTTTCTTTCTTCTTGCACATATTTCTTAATAATATTTCAGATTTTTTTTTTCGTCATTTGAATCCTTGTAGAGAAATGAAGACCACTGACTGATGAGGGAATTGTCTTACTGAGATGAGGATGAGCCTGCCTCAAGCCATCGTAAGCTGGGAGGACCGACGATGGACTGACACCACCTGCTGGCCTGACCATTACTGATTCTTGAGGTGAGTTTACTTTGAAAACGAAAAAAGACCAGGTTATGAGGATTATAATTTGTTATTCCTCTGATTGTATTTTGTCCCTCCTACAAAATCCACAGTACTTGATTTCCTTATATATGTATTTTTTTTTTTAATTTGCTTGCTTATTTTGTCGTGTTTAGGACATGAGGACCACCAAGCTTGGACGAGACTGGACAATGACGAAGCTGCTCTACTGGACAAGGATGCCCTCATCGGAAACTTGAGTTAAAAAAAACTGGCTCGCACAATATGAAATGATAAATCGACTGCATAATGCAACGTCATTAATGTTATACACTCAAGGGCGGATCCAGGGGGGGGGGGCCAAAGGGGGCCATGGCCCCCCCCAAAACGAAACCAATTTTTTTTTTTTTAATGTGACATCGCAATAAAGGCAGGCAATGAGTACATCACCATCTTTTCCTCAAAAAAAATTGGTTAAAGTGGTAAGAAATTGCCTCAGATCGCACCACAGAGCATCTAGAATCCAAAAAATTTTCGGGGCCCTCGCGGGCCCCGAACCCCACGCCGTAATTTTTTAGACCCACTTTTTGGGGGGACCAAAATTTTTTTTGGCCCCCCCCCCAAAATTGTGCTCTGGATCCGCCCTTGTATACACTAAGGCAACAACACTAAAATAAAATGAAAAGTAATTTTGATTCCATTAAATTATTTATGCCTCTAAAATAATCTTAAACCGGATACTGCAACAGACAGTTAACAATGGACAATATTGGAAACTTGCTGAAAAATTATTGTAAGGGTAATGATTTGTCACTGGCTTTTTAGCAGTGACATGTCTGGGAGAAGGGATGTTCCTTTGATCTGTCCTGGGTCATCCAAAATTATTGCATCAATAAGTTAATAATTTCATACTCCTTACCTTACTCCTTAATGTATTCAATTGGATCTTCTCGGTGATTTATAAACGAGGTCTCGCCTCAGGCTTTCTATTTGCTTTTTGTTCAGTTGACAATGGAGAATTTTGCTGTATAAATTTAATTTGATATTGAAAGTGCATTTTTAAGAAAACTAATTTAAGTCATAAGAGTTAGATTTCAAAAAGGATTAATTTATTGTTTAAAAACTGAAGAAATGTAACAAACTTTATTTAAATTTAACGTCTTTAACAAGACGGGCGAGTCGGCCGGGGGGGGGGGGCGAGTCGGCCGGGGGGGGGGGGGCGAGTCGGCCGGGGGGGGGGCGAGTCGGCCGGGGGGGGGGCGAGTCGGCCGGGGGGCGAGTCGACCTGCAATCCAATATCTACAGACATTAAACAATGTTTGCAAAAAATGTATGGAATTTGACTCCCAATCGTATCAAAGTTGAAGAGGCCAATGGTTTGAAATTCATCTTCAAGCTTTTGTGAAGATTGATGAGCTGATACAACAGCATGAACAGTGCTGAAAATGATTCAAAAGATTGAGGGCAGCATTTAAAAAAAAGGGGAGTGTCTCGTTAATGTTCAGTCTGCATATTACTAGTCTTGTACCCTGTTTCTTAGCACGCGCGCTGCGTTATATCATTCATGTCATGTCGTGCGGTACTCCTTGAGGCCTCCGGTACTCTGAAGGCTTGGGTTGGGTTGCAAAGAAAGCCTCAAAATTAGTGTTTTCGGCGGTTAGGCCTGATTATCACCATGCCAACTTCTTCAAGAGATCATGCGCTACGGTATTGTTTCGCTGGCATCGGCGGCATGTGCGGTGCCTTTGGTATGAATGTTTGAAAACGATGGTAACTTTGTTCAGGTGTAGCTAGCCCCATAAATGTGGCCCGACTGGACTGCCTCCGTAAACATGGGCCACACATCCACATGTACAAAAACGTGTCGCACTTTGCCAAATTTTGATTTTCACATTTAGACTTAGTTTGTAGGTTTTTTTTTGCTTTAGAAGCATACTCACCCTCTTTATAGGCTAATCAGAAACTGCTCCCTTTTTCAGATGGCTAATTTTTGTGAAATTTCATGTTGAAATTTTGATATGCAAACGGCTAACGTTAGCCCCACTGGCACTAGTGTGGCCGCGGTATGCTGCGCTGAACCTCTGGCCACACACCATGGTACCGCGCACTACTGAGGGTGTTTTCATAAAAATTACAGGCAGTTTCTTACATATGGTTGTATTCTATGATGTCCAATCTATCACTTCTGGGTAGCCCCACTAGTGTGGCCGTCGGTATGCTGCGCTGAACCTAGGCTAAGGCCACACACCGTGGTCCGCGCACTACTGAGGACGTTTTCATAAAATTTGCAGGGAATTTCTTACATATGGTTGTATTCTACGATGTCCCATCTATCACTTCTGGGATGCTTAGGTGTAATGATGTTCAATTTTCCGAGATATTCTTGAATCTTTCTGGAGCCCATATGCATTCGTGAAACGTCCGGTGATGGCAGCCATTTTGAATGTGACAAGAGATGACCTCAAGCTGTGACGTCGCGTTTATGCAAATTGCTTGTCGAGCGAGGGCGCGAGTTGCAAATGCGACGGCTGTTTCCTGTGCCATCTACGACATTTGGCAAAGTGCGACATGTTTTTGTAGTTGTACATGTGGATGTGTGGTCTATGTTTACGGAGGCAGTCCAGTAAATAGGCCACATTTATGGGGCTAAGGTGTAACGTGAATATCAGACTCCATGAAATGTGGACTCATTGGTAGTACTGCGCACGCGTGAGTACGATACTATGCTATTGTGTAACCTGTTCTGTCAAAATCAGACTTTTCTGGGCATAAGGTCGAAAATGATATTTTTACATATTGTTAACATATGTTCTTTTTCCTTTTAATAGGTGGTTTAATTTTTGAAACCGGTCATTCCTGGGCAGAGGTATTTTGAAGTTCATTGTGTCGAAAAGTAGAAAACGGAGAAAATGGCCACGAATGTCACAAAACAGTTATTTCTTTAACTGATATACCTTATCAAAATCATCAAAAATAGTATATGTAGAGTTCAAATTAGGGTTTCAAACTTTTATAAAATATTTTAGACATGTTCAGGATTACAAATATGCAAAAATTAAAAAATCGATAAAAATCACCCCCACGGCGTTTTTTGGGCTTATCTCAATTTCAACCTCTGCCCAGAAGCGTCTGCTTTTGACAGAACAGGTCACTTTTTAGAATCGTTTCGGGAGAGTGACCTGTCACGTGTGAGGGATCAACCAATAATAGGGAAATAGGGGTCCGATTTTCATAGGAGTCGGATTTTCATGTGACACCGGAAGCCGAGTTTGAGAAGTTGAATGTAGGCTAGGCCGAGTTAAACTTGGACCCAACTTATCGCCTTTTTAACATTCGGACATGGTCTAGCGCTAGTAGGGTCCAAGCTAATCCTTATATATTCCGAGCAACACAATTCTGTCATTGACCCCAAAAAACCAACATTGCCCAACAAAAAACATCAGATTTTACCCTCAAAACTAGCCCCACTAGTGTGGCAGTTGTTAGTCCGAGTAACTTGGACCAAACTTATCGCCTTTTTAACATTCGGACATGGTTTGGCGATAGTAAGGTCCAAGCTAATAGATTTCACCCTCAAAACGGCCTCCAAATTACTAGATATGCCACCTGAGGTATTTAAGTAGATATCGATGATTAAAGGGAAAATACAACATTTGCAAACATCAAAAATGAAACTACCAAATCATTTTGAAAAACCTTTTGGACTGTTGGGCCAAAAAAAAAAAGTCTCCGGTTTCTGGTATGCGCGCGCGTTGCCGTAGCCATGCGCGTCGGCAAAATGAAAAAGTTTTTTTTTCAATGAAAGATGATGTCTCAAAACCGCCAAACTCACTGGTTTGACTGGAATTCTGCTGCTGCACAATTTTAATGTGTTTTTAGACTGGGTTATGGTCGAGAATAAGCTTTATGTGGCCTCTCTGGACTCCAATATATTTGCACTAAGTTTAGTCGGGCACCATTTGCAGTCATCAGCCGACATTTGAAGCAAAAAAATCAGGTAAAAAAAAAAAAAAAAACGCGTCGCCGCACCACTTTTTGGGCAAGCTCCATACCAGAAACCGGAGACTTTTTTTTTTTGGCCTTAGTGAATGACAGTGTAAAGCATCCTGTAAAATCATGGCACCTGGTATACTGTCATTTTCAAGAAAAGTGGTATTTTTGTATCAATTTCCAACGCTGATCGGCCGATCAGTGTTGGAAAAAAATGGCTTTTTTTCAAATACTGGCCCCAGTTGACCATCGCACTTGTTTGCAATCGATTACACACCTATGAACGGGTACAAGCCAGCTAGACTGGTTCCCTGACCTTACAATTCCCCAATGTATGTAAACTGCTCTGTTTCTTCTTAAATGGAGTCAGGGAACCAGACTACAGGAAAATGATTGTTTTTCTTGGTTTTTATAGCATTTTTGAACCCAAAACCTCAAAAAAGTCAGTGTAAACTATATTTGCAATATATTTCCAACCCCCCAATTCCATCCATTTCTGAAAATTACAGCAAAAGCAAATGATGTAAATTCCCTTTAAGATGGTTGTACTGAAGTTTACTTACCGATCCGGAAGAAAAGTGAAATTTCCCGTTCAATTCTGAGAGCTCCCCTCGCGATCTTGAACACGTTAAATTTCTGACTCGTGTTTAATAATGTTTGAACGACGCGATTTCTTCTTCATGCCCAGCGTACATTCAATGGTCCCCGTATCCCGAGTGCGATTCCGTTACCGAGCGCGCGCGACGCATCGATTATGATAATGAGTAGACTGGATCACGTTTGTAAACACATGTGCATTTCGGACGATAATAGGGAGTCGGGCGCAGCTTTTATGGCGGATACCAGTTCAAGCTGGTTCCCGATTCACTATTACAGTTGGAAATGCACTTGGGTTTACAAACGTGACTCATTATCATAATCGATGCATCGCGCGCGCTCGGTAACGGAATCGTACTCGGGATACGGCATTTGTACGGGGACCATCGAATGTACGCTGGGCATGAAGAAGAAATCACGTTGTTCTAACATTAACACGAGTCGGCTGTTTCCTGTGCCGTTGATCCTGAATAGAGATCAGTGCACGTGGCCCCCAGACGATAAATGCATGGTACAGGAAACAGCCGTCGCATTTGCAACTCGCGCCCTCGCTCGACAAGCAATTTGCATAAACGCGACGTCACAGCTTGAGGTCATCTCTTGTAACATTGAAAATGGCTGCCATCACCAGACGTTTCACGAGAGCATATGGGCTCCAGAAAGATTCAAGAATATCTCGGAAAATTGAACATCATTACACCTAAGCATCTCAGAAGTGATAGATGGGACATCATAGAATACAACCGTATGTAAGAAACGGACCGTAATTTTTATGAAAACGCCCTCAGTAGTGCGCGGTACGACGGTGTGTGGCCAGAGGTTCAGCGCAGCATACCGCAGCCACACTAGTGGGGCTACTCAAAACGGCCTCCAAATTACTACACTAGCCCCATAAATGTGGCCAATTTACTGGACTACCTCCGTATAAAGGCCACACTTCCACCATGTACAAAAACATGTCAAACTTTGTCAAATTTTGATTTTCACATTTAGGCTTAGTTTGTACTACAAATTGTAGTTTATTTTTGCTCTAGAAGCATACTCACCCTCTTTATAGACTAATCAGAAAGTGCTGCCTTTTTCAGATGTCTAATTTTCGTGAAATTTCATGTTGAAATTTTGACAAAAAATCGACATCTGAAAAAGGCAGCACTTTCTGATTAGCCTATAAAGTATAAAGAGGGTGAGTATGCTTCTAAAGCAAAAATAAACTACAAACTAAGCCTAAATGTGAAAATCAAAATTTGACAAAGTTAGACATGTTTTTGTACATGGTGGAAGTGTGGCCTTTATTTACGGAGGTAGTCCAGTAAATTGGCCACATTTATGGGGCTACCAAATTATTAGATACGCCACCTGAGGAACAAGTAGACATTGAATGATAAAAAAAGATGGTTGTACTGAAGTTTACTTACGATCTGGATGAAAACTGAAATTTCCCGTTCAATTTCAAGAGCTCCCCTCGCGATTGTGAAGACGTTAAATTTTCGATTTGTGTTTGAACGATGCGATGTGGTCTTCATGCCCAGCATACATTCGATGGTCCCCGTATCCCAAGAGCGATTCCGTTACTGAGCGTGCGCAATGCATTGATTATGATAATGAGTAGACTGGATCACATTTGTAAACACAAGTGCATTTCGAACGATAAATGGGAGTCGGGAACTAGCTTGAACTGGTTTCCCAGCTCGGTAACGGAATCGCTCTCTGGATGCGGGGACCATCGAATGTACGGTTATTGCAATTAATAAAAACAAAACAAATGAATGAGATATTTTGCTGCACTTTCCACAGCAACCAATCCAGTGGATGTGACCAAGGTCCGCATGCAATTGGACGGTGAGTTAGCCAATCAGAGAGGTCGGCTAGGACAAGCGTACAAGGAACGCCACTACAAGGGCATCATTAGGGGCGCTGTAACTATCGCAAGAGAGGAGGGAATCTTGGCTCTATATAAAGGGTAAAGTTGCATGGTAAAGCATCAGGCCACAAAAGAAAAGTCTCCGGTTTCTGGTATGGAGCTTGTCCAAAAAGTGGTGCGGCGACGCGGCTTTTTTTTTTTTTTTACCTGACTTTTTTGCTTCAAATGTCGGCTGATGACTGGAAATGGTGCCCGACTAAACTTAGTGCAAATATATGGGAGTCCAGAGAGGCCACATAAAGCTTATTCTAGATCATAACCCCATCTAAAAACACGTTAAAGTTGTGCAGCAGCAGGATTCCAGTCAAACCAGTGAGTTTGGCGGTTTTGAGACATCATCTTTCATTTTGCCGACGCGCATGGCTACAGCCACGCGCGCGCATACCAGAAACCGGATACTTTTTTTTTTTGGCCTTATGGATGTGACATTTACATGCTTAAAATGAAAAAGGGAATCATGTACTTATTATGATCTGCTTGCTAGTTTAAAATACAAGGCCTCAATCTAAGGCCAAGTTCGCGCAAGGACTATAGTTGACCAATTGTTAACTAACGTTTGCCCGAACTCTGTCTAGTCGACGGTGGTTGACTACGCTAGCCGACTATTTGGAACCAGCCTATTGGGGTTGGTTGCTTCGCTGGTAACCAATAGCCGCGCGCATTCATAACGCTAGCAGAGAGCCAGGATCCAGAAGTTTTGCGATGAAATTTTGACCAGCGTTTGACTAGAGACGTTCGCACGTTGCTATCAGTGCGCAGGCGTAAGGTACGTCACAAATCAACCACTAGTCGACTAATGGTCCTTGCCCGAACTTGGCCCATGTTAAGGGGAATTGTGTCCTGGAAAGTGCCAAATTAGCCTACAAATGCGTTTTAAATGAAATGATATAAATTGGAAAGAACATATAAAAGTAGAATATAAATGTGATGCGATCAAGCTAAATGAGTCGTTTGTCGACCCCGGTCAAAAAATCTTTTCTTACAGATTTTAAAAGAGCACAATCTCAGCATTACTGCTGTTAAAATCGCATGCTGATACCATCTTTAGTTCAAAAATTATGGAAGTCGGAACACCAAGAGACATGATTAAATGATGTGATGAAGTGGCCCTATTTTGGCCTGTATCTCCAAATGAAAATTCCCGACAAACGACTCATGTAGCTTGATCGCATTACAAATGTCCACACAACCATCCTTTAAAAATTCGCCTTTTTTGTGTTATTCGTGTGAGAACGAATTTTGGGGTCAAAATTTTGACTCGCAAAAATCGAGCTGTTTGGGTGCTAGTCATTATTCCAGTTGCACATGTTCCACCAGCACATCAGATGCTGTGGATGTGCGGGACGTAGGAACGGACTCGTTGTACATGTATGATCAGTAGTTGGTGCCCCGTCAACACTTGTGAGGGTTCCCGTCTGAGAGACGGGCTGCATTCATGCACTGCTTTGCTGATATGCCGCCAAGTATGCACTACCAATTATACTCTGTATGGGCATAAATTGTGGTTACTTACAATGTAGATCTTTTCCATAGAGCTATATTAAATTCCTAGAGCGCTAACTTTGTGTACAAAGTAATACCTGCTGGGCGCATCCATGTTTGTGCACAAACCTATGGAGACCTAGAAATTTTGTATGGCTTTTGTACGGCTATTTGCATATCTGCGTTTGTATTCCATACCGGTGCGTTATCGAAGCCAATACGCCCAAAACCGAAATGCACGATCAGCAAATGAGCGTGTCATTTTGCTCTACGCAAACAGCGCAACGCGTGCGCCTATTCGCTCTTTTCACACTCCGCCATTGGGCATGCACAGCCTCGATCTGGCAACTGTACACAATGAAGATAGCAGGTTCAGTGATCTGAACCCCGACACGGGAACCACTGAACCGGCTGTATTTATTGTGTAAAGTTGCCAGATCGAGGCTCTGCATGCCCATGGCGGAAGTGTGAAAAGATCGAATTCGCTGCAGATGCCTTTTGCCGTCACGTTTTTTTGAACCGTCAATGACGCGCTTAAGTTGTTTGCGTATGTTCTACCTGCGCGTTGCATGTAGAGTACACTTTTAAATTCCATCCATCTAATTTCATTATGTTCTACAAACACGCACATGAAATCAAAATGTCTGCGCCCAGGATGGCGTCAAAGTGTCTCCGCGCGCAGAATGACGAGTTAGCCCTCTAGTAATTTAATATAGCTCTATGGTCTCTTCCAACTCTCTCGTTGAGGGGGTTCAAAGAGAAAGTTCAGTATACTCGAGTTTTAGGCCCTACTTTTTAATTTTCTTGTTTTTGCATCATTTGCACTCCGTAGCTTGACCCCTGCCCTGGTGCGTGAGGCTACGTACAGCACCATACGCATCGGAGCCTATGAACCAATCAAAGTGTTGTTTGGAGCCACAGACCGTCATCACACACCTCTCTTCAAGAAACTTGCAGCTGGTGCTACCTCAGGTATTCATGCCATATTTGCTTTGTTCATCTTGAAAGCCCCCCCCCCCCCCCCACCAAACAGAGCTGTAATAACTCGAGTCAATGACTCGACTCGAGTCCGACTCGAGTCACATTTTTTGGTGATTTGACTCGACTCGAGTCCCTAAGGGTAAATGACTCGACTCGACTTGAGTCACTGCTAGCAATTGACTCGACTCGACTCGAGTCCCTCATCAGAAGACTCGACTCGACTCCAGCGAAGACTAATAAGACTCGAGTCCCAAAAATAAAAGCACAACTTTGCGAAAAGTATTTGCAATGACTTACCTTGCAAAATCTATGCTCTCTTAGCTTTGCGAATGGCAGTCATGTATAAATATACAATGTGTCACAGACTCCCACCTCATGGTTCTAGAACGCACAAAATACTATCCAGGAACCAGATTTTAAAACACATTTTCTTATTCGCTGTTTCATCATTGGCTTTGGGCGATTTCTTATAAAGCTATTGGATTCGAACGCTGGTTAAACTTATGGCCTCCTTTTATAAATTTTGGTATATAGTGTTCAAATATTCGTGACTCGAATTGACTCGAGCTAAATATTTGACTCGACTCGACTCGACTCGACCTTTTGACCTAATGACTCGACTCGAGTCACTTCTTTAAAATGACTCGACTCGAGTCACTTCTTTAAAATGACTCCACATGACTCGAGTCACTTTTTTAAAATGATTTGACTCGACTCGAGTCACAAAAATCAGTGACTCGTTACAACTCTGCCACCAACCCCCCCTCCCCTCCCCCTTGGCTTTTTGGGGGTTAATGCAAATGAACAATGCATTGTGCTGGACAGTGACACTCTTGTTTCATTCTTTAAGCATTTTACTCTTTATGCACCACTCTGTCCACAGGTGCTATAGGCAGCACGGTAGCCGTACCCACCGATCTAATCCGTGTCCGCCTTCAAGCCCAGGGTCGTCTGAGCGCCGGAGAGCAGCCTAAATACAGGGGATTCATCCACGCTTTCACTGATATCCTGACAAAGGAAGGCTTCTGGGGGTTATATAGGGGCACAGCACCCACGGTGCAGAGAGCAATCTTATTGACTGGAACACAGGTAGGGTTTAACCTAGGCAATTTGTTCTTCTAATGTAGCCATTATTATGAACAGGATGAATCAATTAGGCATTCATGACTAAAAAGCTAAAAGCATTGGTAGTCATGACTATCAATTTCTAAACAGTTGACTAGTCATTATGCCGGAACTAATCATATGCCGCCACTAGTCGTTATGCCGCCACTAGTCGTTATGCCGCCACTAGTCGTTATGCCACCGCTAGTCATTATGCCGCCACTAGTATTTTTGCCGCCACTAGTTGTTATGCCGACGCTAGTCGTTTTGCCGCCACTAGTCATTATGCTGCCACTAGTCGTTATGCCGCAACTAGTCGTTATGCCGCCACTAGTCGTTATGCCGCCGCTAGTCATTATGCCGCCACTAGTATTTTTGCCGCCACTAGTCGTTATGCCGACGCTAGTCGTTATGCCGCCGCTAGTCGTTATGCCGCCGCTAGTCGTTATGCCCCCACTAGTCGTTATGCCGCCGCTAGTCATTATGCCGCCAGTCGTTTTGCCGCCACTAGTCGTTATGCCGCCTCTAGTCATTATGCCGCCACTAGTCGTTATGCCGCCTCTAGTCATTATGCTGCCACTAGTCGTTATGCCGCCGCTAGTCATTATGCCGCCACTAGTCATTATGCCGCCACTAGTCATTATGCCGCCTCTAGTCATTATGCCGCCTCTAGTCATTATGCCGCCTCTAGTCATTATGCCGCCTCTAGTCATTATGCCGCCTCTAGTCATTATGCCGCCTCTAGTCATTATGCTGCCACTAGTCGTTATGCCGCCACTAGTCATTATGCCGCCACTAGTCGTTATGCCGCCACTAGTCATTATGCCGCCACTAGTCATTATGCCGCCTCTAGTCATTATGCCGCCACTAGTCATTATGCCGCCTCTAGTCATTATGCCGCCACTAGTCATTATGCCGCCACTAGTCGTTATGCCGCCGCAAGATGTTATGCCCCCACTAGTCGTTATGCCGCCTCTAGTCATTATGCCGCCACTAGTCGTTATGCCGCCGCTAGTCATTATGCCGCCACTAGTCATTATGCCGCCACTAGTCGTTATGCCGCCTCTAGTCATTATGCCGCCACTAGTCATTATGCCGCCACTAGTCATTATGCCGCCTCTAGTCATTATGCCGCCACTAGTCATTATGCCGCCTCTAGTCATTATGCCGCCACTAGTCATTATGCCGCCACTAGTCGTTATGCCGCCGCAAGATGTTATGCCCCCACTAGTCGTTATGCCGCCTCTAGTCATTATGCCGCCACTAGTCGTTATGCCGCCTCTAGTCATTATGCCGCCACTAGTCATTATGCCGCCACTAGTCGTTATGCCGCCACTAGTCGTTTTGCCGCCGCTAGTCGTTATGCCGCCGCTAGTCGTTTTGCCCCCACTAGTCGTTTTGCCGCCACTAGTCGTTATGCCGCCACTAGTCGTTATGCCGCCGCTAGTCGTTATGCCGCCGCAAGATGTTATGCCCCCACTAGTCGTTATGCCGCCACTAGTCGTTATGCCGCCACTAGGCGTTTTGCCGCCAGTAGGCGTTTTGCTGACGCTAGTCATTATGCCGCCGCTAGTCGTTTTGCCGCCACTAGTCGTTTTGCCGCCGCTAGTCGTTTTGCCGCCACTTATCATTTTGCAGCCACTAGTCGTTTTGCCGCCACTAGTTGTTATGCCGCCACTAATCATTTGCAGCCACTAGTCGTTATGCCGCCACTAGTCGTTATGCCGCCACTAGTCGTTATGCCGCCACTAGGCGTTTTGCCGCCAGTAGGCGTTTTGCTGACGCTAGTCATTATGCCGCCGCTAGTCGTTTTGCCGCCGCTAGTCGTTTTGCCGCCGCTAGTCGTTTTGCCGCCACTTATCATTTTGCAGCCACTAGTCGTTTTGCCGCCACTAGTTGTTATGCCGCCACTAATCATTTGCAGCCACTAGTCGTTATGCCGCCACTAGTCGTTTTGCCGTCGCTAGTCGTTATGCCGCCGCTAGTCGTTATGCCGCCGCTAGTCGTTTTGCCGCGACTAATCATTATGCCGTGACTATTCATTCCATTATGCCGAGACTAGCAGTTGCTCTGTGACTACCGATCTTTGCCCCGGGACTTAGAAGTCATACCATGCTGCACTGCATGTCCGAAGCAACTGCACTGTCCATGAAAAATACAAATATTGTAACTTTTTTGGCCCTGATTGCAGGTTCCTACGTATGACCATACTAAGCACACTATACTCAACCTTGGCTGGATGGTTGAAGGTCCAGCATTGCATATAGTATCTGCCATGACTGCAGGCTTCATGTGTGCCGTCACTACCTCACCAGTTGACCTCATTAAAACACGGGTCATGAACCAGCGAATCAAAGGTTAGCGTTTGAAATGAAATCTGTGTTGTCTTTTTTCCGGGGGGGGGGGGGGGGGGGGGGAACTATAAAATAAGTCTCCTTAGGTGCTCTATGGAGTTTTCTATTTTCCGGAGTCAAATTAAAAGGAAACAAAACCCTTTGTTTGTTATTTAGGGAGGTTAAGTTTTGCTGTACGAGTTAAAAAGAATAGGTATTTTGTTTATAACACCGCAGACTTGGCATAGGTCAGAGATATGTTTGACCAAAAAAAAAATAGTTTTGGTGTCCTCACATGAAGAAACATATGAGGATCGGTGGCTCGTTTTTTGTTGTTGGGGGAACACTTTTTTTTTTTCTTGCCTTAATACCTAACCATAAAACAGATACAAAAATAAAGGTTTCTATTTGAATTTAAAATCAGTTAACAAATTTGAAAATTTTTCCCTTGTTGAAATATATGCACTCAACTCAGTACTGCTTCATAAAAGCATGCACATTGCACTTTCTAATTGGACAGTTATAAGGGAATAAATGTGTGCTCGAGAGGTTTTCATCACTCTGTTTAAGATTGATTAGAGTCTTGGTGCTGATAATTACCCGAGCCGGAGGCGAGGGGTAATTATCAGCACCCAGACTCTAAGCGGTCTTAAACAGAGTGATTAATACCGACCGAGCACACATTTATTCCCATTCATAAGTACCTTTTCGGTCAATAACATATAATTTTTCTTTCAAAAAATCCAGATTTTGTTCAACAAGTTCACTTCATGCTTTTTGAAACATCCCTCTAGCTAAATAATGGAGTGTTCAGCTGGCGATTAAGATGTAAACAACCCTTTTATGGAGATTGATGCGCGCGTGGCATGTTCTGTGCAATGTCGCGCAGAACGCACCTGGGACGTTGCGTTTTGAATTTAGAACTACATGTATAAAATTCTGACTCACTGGTAGTGTTGCGCATGCCTACATGAGGACTGTGAACGTTCAACCAATAAAACGGCAAGAGACACTGGATTTTTAGGAGTCCACATTTGATGTGACACTGGAAAAGTGTTTAAGACCAGCTAGCCATGTCTTTATCATCCGTTTAAGACCGGCCACGTGACGGGCTCTCGACCAATAGGAATGGCTAAACTGTCTTTTATGAATACAGTAACAATGAGTTTCAAATGATTTTTTTTATGCAGGCATTCCGAAAAATGAGAGGATGTACAGGAACGGTCTGGACTGCCTACTCAAGACAGTGAAATCTGAAGGTTGGGTAGGTTTATACAAGGGCTTCATGCCAAACTGGCTGCGCATAGGTCCCCATACTATCATTAGCTTCTTCCTCTTCGAATACCTCAGAAAGAAGGCAGGTATTAATCCTATTTGATGGACCACTTTTACGACTTGGGTACTGATACAACATGGTTTGAGGAGAAATAAGGCAAATTTGACTAATCCTTCATTGTCTGATTTCGATGTAGGCTGCGGATATCCTTAAAGATATAGTCCATCATTTGTAATTTGTGCATTTTGTTCGTTTGAAACAACAAAAGCGTTCAAAATCTAATGAAGGATACTGAACAACTAACCTGATGAAGTTTCAGCTAAGCTTCAGCTGTATATTCAGGCATGCAACTTTTCCTCGGAGCAGCTGATTTCCTCTTTTTTTACTTCCCATGTGTGCCATTGAAAATAGAAAAACACTGTACAAAGTCTGGAAACAATTTAAATTTCCTTTTTTTTTGTGATTTCCCAGTTGCATGCCTGTATATTCCGAGAAAAACAGCATTCTAGGATCTCAATTTTAAATCAAAAGTTACTGAATCATGTCTTGAATTGTTTTGAATTGCAGCTATACGGGACGTCGTGCACTGATCCGACGAATTATAGCAACCGCGCGCACGTGTGCGTCGTGCCAATGCTTGCGTGCACTTTGCCGAAAAACAAAACAAACTATTAATTTAAATTTTCCTACGGTGCGTCTTAAGGCCTTCTTTCGTTGATTACTTCAAAGTGACAGGTTCCCAGAAAGAATAATTTCACAGGGAGTTTAGTTCCCTTACTACCGGTATCTTTCAACCAAGTTTGTTTTTCAACAATAATTACCGGTATGCCAGTTACTTTTTGGATGGCTGCAAATGATGGACTATAGCTTTAAATGGCTGGTACTTGACAAGCACTTTCAGTCTGCTGCGGCGGTTCAGGTCACTCTCACAAAGATGAATTGGACCTAGTCTTGGGAACTTCGGCAGGGCTACCCAGAACATTCTGAGCATACCCCATGCACACTGTATTCAAGCTAATGTAGGCGCATGAGGTGTGCTGGGAAGTTCCTGGCTAGCGCTGTCAAACTTCTCAAGACTGGTTTTGATTCATCCTGTTGAAAGCGATCTGTGCTGCCTTGGCGGCTTTACCGGGCTTGTCAGGGAGCGGCTGTATGATGGGGATAAAATCCAAATGCCCCAAAATTCAAAACCCAGAAGTTGTCTGGATGTAATATAGCTTTCGGGTGTAAAATGCAACTGTTACGAGTGTCATCTGTTGCGTGTTAAAATACGCATATCATGAAATCTGTTTGGTTCTATGTTCCCTGGTTTTAATTTTGAATATTCTCCACAAATGCCATTCAAAATCCATTGTGTAAAAGATGCGGACAAATTTGCTCCCAGTCACTGTTGTCAGGGCTCAGACTGGTTTCTGGAATTAGTAAAACATTCAAAGTACCCGGTACTCCAAATACACTGAAACATTCATTCATAAATACCTGAGACAGTTTACCTATTCCTATTGGTTGAGAACCTGACACATGGGTGTTCTAAACTGCTCAGTGTTTAAAACCGTGTATAAAACCGGCCGTGAGCAAACTCCCTCTGTGCCACATGCACGCAGTATGCGCCACGCCCTGTGCTGGCTTGAGAGCCACTGATATGATCTCCATACAGGAAGAGATTAGCGCACTGCATGCGTCATGTGCACCATAGAAACATAGAGTGAGATGGTAGAACAAAAATTGTTGGAAGTATGTCAACTTTTTGACTTTTAATGGTTTTTAACCAAAAAGGTATTTATGATTGGGGATAACAGTTTGATGGAGTAGTTATAAGTGTGATGTTTAAAACCGGTTTGGGTCCTGGTCACCAAGAGTATAAATAAGTAAACATGGATTTTAAGAACAAATTTGTGCAATTTGTAATATTAACTGCAAACATGGACATATGGATTTTTCAGGCTAAGCCCCAACTGCACATCACTCAAATAGTATTCTTGAGCTCTCTGTTTTGTGGCTGTAAATTTCCATTCAGTCCAACAAAAGTGGGTCTCTCCAAACCTTTCACATATTCTTACATGTATATTTCAATATATTTGTTTTAATAGTACTATGCACACGGTTTTTTTTAATGTCAGCTGATAATGTACGCACAAAGACCACTTGACCTCTTTATTCATACTCAAAATAGATCTGTTTAATTTCTTCAATTATTACTGGCATGTTAATGACTGTGCTTACGATAAGCGGAAAATCTCTGCAAACTATATACCAGATAACGCTTTGCCAATGGATTGTGTAAGCAAGGGCATCGATCGCTTCTCAAAAGTGGGGTGGGGGGGGGGGACATACCTTGATCAGCACAAATGCGAGTGCAAAGCCCTAACGGTGTTTATTTTTTGTTTTGATTGTAGACGCTCTTTGGTGTGATCTGAGGTAATTTCAGATCACTTAAAACAAATATTTGTTAGCAAAAGATCATCATTTAAATATTATTTTCGAGGTTGGAGTCATTGAATCAGCTTTTCTGAGCTATAGAAACATTACATTGGCTAAAATTTTCATTCAGGGGTGAAAAAGGGGGGGGGGGGACAACCGATATGGTATCCCCGCCACTTTAAAAAGTGTGGGGTGGGGTGTCCCCCCACTGATTGACGCCCGTGTGTGTAAGGAGTAAGCAAAGAATATTGATTTTTTCATGCCTTTTAAGGAATAATGATAAGTTGAAAAAAACTGCATCTCGCCCTAGCTTTCACTGTTTTTATTAACCGGTCCCCAATGATTGTACCAGATGAATGAATGCATAACAGACTATACTCAAATCACAGTAAATTCTGATCATCATAAAGCCACCATATACGCAAAGCCCATATATCCACTGAGTTTTGCTATGAACAACGCACACAAGAGGCTAGAGCTAGCGATTTTCATGTATTTCTTCATGTACATACACAGAATTAGATAAGAAAATGGGACCCTTTTTAATGCAAAGTATTATATGTATTTTTATTGAATGGCTGCATATTTTATTTCATACATTGGCTGCACTATTAGACTTATTTTGGTTTTACTGATATTTGCCTTTTTATAAAATAAATGTTAAAAACACTGTGAAAATTTTTTTTTACTTAATTTCTGAGTTGTAATAGGGTACCGGTAAGTTATCATAAGTCACAAAGTGAACTTGACAAGTTGAACCATGAAAAAGGAACGCTTTTGTCCCAGTATCATTTGAATAACGTGCCACTGAAGATAACATGACTCGTTAGTGGCTTGTAGAGCTTTGCTTTTTTAAATAGTTCAGTAATTGATTATTCAAACTTGAATTTGATCATATATTGGACTAATATGAAACATGCTGATCACTTTTTACGTGCACCAGCGTAAATTGTGTGCCCTAAAATGGATTTGCAAATGCCGGTCAGGAACTGCGTACATGCATGCCAGTTGAAACTTGCATAGACCAATAGACTATTATCATGTTGCGGCCATCTTCATGCTTTCCCCATTCAAATCAACTTAACCAAAGCGAGGAAATGGGTCTCCGGACTTAAGTGGTGGTAAGTCATGTCCTTTTTTGTTGAAGTAGTATTGTTGTTTATCCTTGTCTTGGGTGAGTCGCTGTTTTATGTCAGATGTCTTCTGCACCTTGGGACGAAGTAGAGTGCAACAGGTAGCTTGTTTCAAGGTCTGCGTCTCCTGAGCAGCTGAGCAGGTGAGAGGTCACAGCTTGCTAGTGAGGTAGTGGGATAGTCAAGCACCGCGAGGTGTTTATCATTGCACTTCTTCCACAAGCACTTCACTGTCTGAACGGCATGCTCAGCTTCCCTGTTGGACTGAGGGTGATGAGGAGCAGAGGTGACATGGATGATCTGGTACTCTTTGCAGAAGGTGTCAAACTCGGTGGATGAGTGTTGTGGACCATTGTCAGACCGCAACTTCTCAGGGATGCTGTGACAGCTAAACTGTGTGTACTACTTAGGGTGTCAATGACTGTTGCGCTGGTTGTGTCTGTGAGCTTGTCAACTTCAATGAATTTGAAGAAATATTAGATGGTCAGTAGGTACTGATAGCCTTCAAACTGGAATATGTCAGATCCCAGCTTGATCCAAGGGCGATCTGGTACCTTTGTGGGTTTAAGTGTCTCAGTAGGCCGTTCTGTGTGATTTGTTGTCTTTAGCATAGAAGGGTGGGGGCGTATGCCAGAATGGGATTTTATAACCGTGGGCAATGGTGTCAATGACTAGGGCGTTTGCTTTGAGTTCTTTGGTCCAGAATTGCAGACAAGGTTTCAGTTTACCTTTTACTCCTGGTGGGGCCTGTGCGGCTTGCTCTGTGGTCTCCCAGTTTCTAATTGTCGACTCAGGCGGAGGAAACCCAAAGGTTTTTGGGCTGTTGCTGTGCACTTCGTATAGCTCGAAGTGCTGGGCAATTGGCGCGGACATGTTTTGGAGGAAGCAGACTCTGCTATCGATGTTGAAGGATGACAAAGTGTTGGAGAAGCGATGAAAATTGCGCTGATGAGTAGGCAGTCCAGGCGGAAGGCGTGGCAAAGGACTGGTGTACTTGGTTTTGTTCTTGTTTTTCTTTGCTGTTTAGGCCTTCTTTGTTGCTGCTGATTTTTCTAATGCCTCCTGTAGGTTGGCCTTAACAGCTGCGACGTCTGCAGACTCAAAATAATCTAATGCTGGCTCGAGCAGATCCTTGACTTTTTCAGAATGGTCGTACTGCTCTCAATTACCGTCGGTCTTGAGAGGAGCGGAGGTTTCTGAGAGTTTTTGCTTTTTTTGGGTTGCAGCAAACTTCTACTGAAGGGGCTGGATAGCTGCCAAAATCTCCTGGTTAGAAGCTTGGTCTACGACGCTCATTGTGAGTTATATTGTGATGCGTTATAGGTATTGCAATAGAAAATACAGCGAAATAATGGGATTAGGTAAGTGCTCAATTGAGCATACACGTCGTTGGATAACAAAAAGACCTGTCACATCCTTTGGGTGGGAACAGAGTCTCACCTTCCCATTCTTCACAATCACAACCATAGAGCTCACCCAGTCTGTGGGAATTTTATTTATTTAATTTTAACAGCAGGATTCTATATCTTTTTTGAACATGTTTGGCCCATTAGGGCCAGTGGCTCTGAAAAGAGCCGTTCGTTTTTTTTTTGGGGGGGGGGTGACTTGTCTTTACCGGGTTCAGGCAGATGGACTGTTGAGATGACTGCAAGCAGACAGGAGGCTGGATGTTGTAAGTCGTCCGCCTTGGTAGGCGTCACATAACTTGAACGCCTTGTCTTGAGTTCTTACGTATTGCTTGCGCTGTTATCTTGCTAGCTTGGATTCCTTGATGAGCTTCATCTGAACGCTGACTAGTGACGCCTCTCGGTGGAGCAGGTGAACAAGCTTGTAGAAGTGGAGTCCGTGTCGGCCGGCCTTGAAGTTGATGCGCCGGTGCCACCCTTCGACGTCGTTGTTGGTGCGCGTACTTTGCAGGAAGACGGTCCAGCTGGAGGGTGCCCACTTGGTGCTGATGATCCATGTTGACTCGATGTACTCACACAGCTGGATCAAGGGTGGTGAGTTTGTTCGTTCCTGCAACTTGTAAAACGCCCTGGGGATATGTTCGTGAGGCAAGAACGGCAGGGCCATCAATTTCTTGATATACTGCCTGAAGGAGACATCGGTGTTGAACGGGATGACGAGACCAAATTGTTGACAATGGCGCCAAACCGCTTGATTCCAATGAAACAGGCACCCTCTCACATGCACCTCAGGAAAGACAAGACGGATGGCCGACCACATCCCTGATTCGAAGTCAACAACCATCTCTTCCACCCTGGACCCGCTGGATGGTAGCGTCTTCTTCAGGCGCTTCAAGACCTTCTTGTAGTCACGTTTGGTGCGACTAGACATCATGAAAAATGCCAAAGGAACTTGTTTCTGCTGGCCGCTGTCCCCCTTAACGAATGCGTGGACACTGAACAACTGCTGGAAGGGACGCTTGGTAATCTTGAAGGTGCTGTCCAGGTACCATGTGTTGGCTCTGTCCAAGACTGCCAGCTGATCCTCTAGGTAGTACAAGATGTGCCGAGAGTTTCCCACCCGGATGTCAGCCTAGAGGAAGCCAACAGGCACACTTAAGGAGACGATGTCAAAGCTCAGGTTGGTGGGGTCTGGTGGACGCTGGCTTTGGCGAGCCCGGTTGCAAATGCGGATGAGGTTGCATGGCTTGGGACAAGTGGAGACATCAGCAGCCGCAACTTCCGTGAACACACCCTCAACAATGGTATCAGCGGAATGGAATATGTTGGCCCTTGCCATCATTTTCACATCCCTCTTCACCTTGACTTGGACATCTGCACCGGGATTAGAAGGATGAAGATGTTCCTGATGACATCCAAAACGGAAGGAGTCGCAGTGCTGCAAAACCGAAACTGGGCACCGGAAATGCTTTTACGAGTCCAAGTTGCTTGCTGCCATCTCTGCTGAGGAGTAGTGGGTTTTGTTCTGCTTGACTGTGGCAAATCAATGTACACATTTTTGTGACATGAAGGTGTAATGTAGTGAGCTTGCCACTAGCACATGGATAGTAGTTGTTGCTTCGATGCTTGCTTGGTTTATTGTGTCTCAGTACATCACAGTACTGTACATCACATGGGGTTCTATGCTTATCAAAGGGCTACATTGTTCTAGGGTGCAATCCGATCTAAGTTGGGGCCTTATTCATTATTCATTTAGTAAGTTGGGGTTCATGCATTCCAATGTGGATGAGGTATTGTCTGGGTTTGGGTGTGTGGTTTCAGAGCACGTGGTGCCTATACATAGCTATCATGTAAGGTGAGGATCCCTCCTCACCTTAGAATGGAACTGGCTAATAAACAGCGAGTGAGATCTTAGCAATGAAAAATAGAATGGCGATTTAAATCTAAATCTAATTTTTGAAATACAGTTGATCAATGCAAATCTAACTCCAATTTTATACAGTTAATTAGTAGAGAAATGTTCATTGTTCGATGTTCAAAGTTCATGAACATGATGAAGCAGTAGATCAAGTTAGACTGGTTTATAGTTTAAAAGAAAGTATGATCATGCACAGGGTAGACTTAAAGAGATTCATCGCGGTATATACAGTTCAGTTCAGTTGTTTCCGATGATCAGTGTTCGAAATTCTGCACTCTCTTCCATGATTGTCCGAGTTGACGTTTTTGGTTAGTTGACGTTTTTGGTTGGAGTTGACGCTTGTTGGTCAGATATGAAGTTCGTTTGTTTGTTGGTCAGAGTTGACGCTCATTTGTTTGTTGGTCAGACTTGACGCTTGTTCACTTCTTGGTGTTGTGATTAACAGTCGCTTGTTTGTTCTTTGGTGGTGTCGTTGCAATTAACACGCTTGTTTGTTTTCTCGGTGTTGTTGTTAACACGCTTGGCTTTTCTTTGGTGTCGTTGTGAACATGCTCGGTTGTTCTTCGGTGTTGTTGTTAACATGCTTGTTGTTCTTCGGTGTTGTTGTTACGCTTGTTGTTCTTTGGTGTTGTTGATAACACGCTTGTTTGTTCTTTGGTGTTGTTGATAACACGCTTGGTTGTGCGTTGTTGATAACACGTTTGGTTGTTGGTTGAATCCTGTTCGATTTAGAACACGTATTCGTCTTCGGAGTTGCTATCCGGAGAGCTTGGTGGGTCGTTGCTGATGATGGCGTTGGACATGTTTGGTGCCCGTCTGTGCTGGTCTGCTTTCCTGCTCCGGCTGAATTTTGCGAAGTGGTTAGAAGGTGCAGTTGGTGTTGCTCAGAATGGTGATCACGAGGCTCATGACTGGATCTTGTAGCAGGCATTTTTTTGCGGGATGCTTTGATCCGCGATCCCGAGAATATTTACGGCAAGGTTGTGATCTGCCATGTCTAGAGGTGGTCTGGTGCAGCTTTGGTGCCTCGTGCCATCTTGGGAAGTTGATATGTTGATATATCCCCCAACTTTTGTTCCTGAATCCTCGTCGCCAATGTAATGTAGTGAGCTTGTCACTAGCACATGGATAGTAGTTGTTGCTTCGATGCTTGCTTGGTTTATTGTGTCTCAGTACATCTCAGTACATCACATGAGGTTCTATGCTTATCAAAGGGCTACATTGTTCTAGGGTTCAATCTGATCCAAGTTGGGGCCTTATTCATTATTCATTTAGTAAGTTGGGGTTCATGCATTCCAATGTGGATGAGGTAATGTCTGGGTTTGGGTGTGTGGTTTCAGAGCACGTGGTGCCTATACATAGCTATCATGTAAGGATACTACAGAAGGCAACGTGGTGCGCCCTTCCACCGTCAGCTTGTTGCTCAACTATGACTCATTGTTTTGGTCACTAGGGCACAGCTCTTTGGTGTTCCCGAGTGTCTGGTATATGTGGAGAAGCATTATGGACTGCGCTGCTCCAGTGTTGATCTGCACCTAGATCTATTTGTTGTTGATCCAGATTTTCTCGTACCATTCTACATCTGCAGAAAAGTCATCACTTTCTGAAGTGCCTTGGGCTTTCCATCCCATGTGCTGCAAGCCGTTTTCTGCACATCGATGTTAAGTGATTCAGCTTGGTCTGCCTCGTGCCCGCAATTGTGGCACTTTTTCACAGTTTTTGCCTCAGCTTTGCTGGACCTCCTGGGGTTGCGACTGCCTTTTTGGGGGTGTGGATTTTGCTGGGGGAGGGACTTGGTGCGACTGGATTTTTAGGAGCGATGTGCTGATCTTATGGCCTTGAATTACTACGCCCCTCATCCTTGTTGATTTCTCACAAGCTCTCTTGACATGTCTCATAGTTTTGACCAGTTTTGATGGCCAAAGCAAGTGTCAGTTCATCTCCTTTCTCCAGGCATTTCTCTTTTAACTGCATGATTGAATGCGCGGAGAGCTATGGCATCTTGTATCATGCGTTCTTCGTCGTCATAGCCACAGTCTTTGACTACTGACTAGTACCCGCAGGTCAGTGATGAAGCTGTCAAATTTCTCCCCTTCAATTTGCTTTCGCTTGTTGAAGTTGACGGTGGCGCAGATGTGGTTTTTCCATGGATCCACATATTTGTCAAAGTTGGCATAAACTGCATCCAGCTTGTCGCATTCATCTGCTGTGACCCACTGGAAGGTTGTGTAGACATCCCTTCCTTTATCTCCAACGTAGCTCATAAGGTAGTTGACCCTTTCAACCTCCAACTTTGAGCTAGGGGTCCCTTGAATGTGAATGTGCTATGCTGTTTGAATCTCTTCCATTCTTTGGGCAGATCACGTGCCGACCAGTTCATGCAGGGGTTTTCTGTTGACTTTGACATGTCTGCTATCGGCCTTCGTAGTTTTGTTTTCGGCCACGAGGTAGGTAGTGCTCTATTTTGCAGACAGATTTGAACAGCGTAGCAGTTAATCTCTTTAAAATAAGTTCACTATTCTTTGAGAGATTCTCAGTTTCAGTTCCTTTTTCTGTTTGAAACATTCTGACAATGATTCGTTGCACTGTAAACGATGTGTGAAATTTTATCACGCAACTGATCCAGTACTCCTGCAACGCTACGCACGAGGTGCCGTTGATGTGTAAAAGTTCGGACGTTTTATTTTGTGAGTTTTAACTACAGTTTCTGTTACTCGCTCATTGGATGTCTTTTAGATGCTTTTCTGTACTGCTAGTCAAGTTCCGGTTGATTGCTTTCCCCGTTTTAATGAGTTTTGGGGACCAAAACTTCTGACACCATGTAATGTACTCGTGTATTCACGTGTGGGTTCTGAAGCAATGCTTTATTACAACTTGCGTACACAGCATATCGGTACATGGACGGGTGCCTTAAAGTGACATACATGTACACGAGGCCTTAATACAAAATTGAAACCGCTGCGGTCAGTGCGGCTTATACGTCGACTTCAAATCTTAATTTGCAGATTTTTGCATGCTGCAATTTATACTCCGCGCGGCTTATATTCCGAAAATTACGGTATGTGATAGCTGGAAAGAAAATAGTCTGGTTCCTTTTTGCACAAAAACATTATCATTCAGTACTGTTATTGGATACAGGGAGTATGACTGAAATGGTGGCAGCATGATAAAGGCCTGTTGAGAATTAAATGTGCCACTGATCAAGATTGGCATGCGTCTGTTGAAAATTGACAATGAGCATAAATAAAATACAAAGATCATCACAAACCTAGCAAAAATAGCAAGAAACCAACTACATGTATAAACAAAAATGGCAGAAAATATTAAAACTGTGAGTGCATAGTTTTTTGGCTAGTTTAAGATTCTGTCACTTTTGTCACCATAGTACAATAATAATGGCGATTAGGTGTCCTAAACTACGCAATCACTATTACTTGTGGAAATAATATAAACAGAAACATCAAGTGTTGCAAATTCTTTAACGGATGTGCGGCATCCATTTTCTCACGGTCCTTGACATGACAATAGTTTGACCAAGGTCATTTGCACTTTAACTTCAGTGCGCGCATGTGCTATGTACGTCATCACTAGTTAACCATCAGTCCTTGATTGAACTTGCCCCTATTGACTTGTGCTGACTTATGACGACTTTTGATGACTTATATGTACTTACCAGTACAACTGTATGAAAGGGTACCTCTGTTTCTGGTGATTTTATATTCAATGTCATGCAGCTGTAACTAATATATGTATTTTTTATATTTGTTTTCCCAGCTATTTTAAAATGTTTACCATTCAAATTCATCGTTTCTAATATTCAAATTCGTCCATCAACATCGATTTAGTGCACTTCCAATGTTTAATTTTCGTCTTTTGTCAGACAACTTCGAATTCAATTTAAGCAAATTCAAACAATGAGCATACTTTCTTCGTCTTGGGAGTATTTGATTCTGTCTCGTCTGTGCCAAACCTTGTTATTCAGAAATCAAATTCGTCTAATTGATTTATATCAGAAAAATTCGATCTCTGAAGGCTGCCATTCAGCAACAGCTTGGACGAATTTGATCTTTAATGACGAAAATTCTCAACCCGGTGACTAAAAAGGGTGACCAAACTTTAAAATTGAATGGTACATGACTAAATTGGTTTTGTTAAAAGTGTTCAAAATTTGTCTCGGACGAAAGTGAATGTTAGATTTGGTGAATTTGAATGAAAAATGTTTTAAAATAGCCGGGAAAACCTATATTATTTTGTATTTATTGAAGTAGACAGGGCTGAAGTAATAATGTCACGTCTTGTTTACATACGTGCGTGGCTTATGGGAGCTGGGTGGCTCCCATAGGAAAGCACACATGGAAACAACGCATGATGGCAATGTTTCAGGGTTTATTATCAGGTGACCTTTTGGTTGTTGAGACTTGCAGGGTTGTACACTTAGCAGCTTGAAGTTGTTGAAGATGTCAGTTA